>NW_022436946.1:2512812-2539444 GCF_009761245.1 Sapajus apella
GGTGGCTCTTGTTCCCATCACTGTACTCCAGCCTTGGTGATAGAGGGAGATCCCGTTTCAAAAAAAAAAAAAAAGGAAAAAAAAAAAAAAAGTAACTTGCCCAGAGGCATGCAGCTAGTGCAGGAGCTCTTTGCAATGCCTGGCCTGCTCTCCGAAGTCACGAGGGAGGCATGAGGGGGATATAATTAGCATGTAATGCACCTGGACGGTATGCACTTTGTGAAAACACTGTGAGAATGGCACCCTACTGGCCTACCCACTCTGGAAAACAGTTCTCAGAAGGGGTCTGTCTGATGCGGACATCTATCCCCTCAGGAAGACAGACTGCTGAAGAGCAAAGACAGGACCCATATTACCATCTGTTAAATGGGTATAATAATCAGACCTACCTCATCACATTGTTGTAAAGATTAAGGCAATTTGCCCAGGCGCGGTGGTTCATGACTGTAATCCCAGCACTTTCGGAGGCTGAGGCGGGTGGATCACAAGGGCAGGCGTTTGAGACCAGCCTGGCCAATATAGTGAAACCCCATCTCTACTAAAACTATACAAAATTAGCCAGGCGTGGTGGTGGACACCTGTAATCCCAGCTACTCAGGAGGCTGAGGCAGGAGAATCACTTGAACCCAGGAGGCAGAGGTTGCAGTGAGCCGAGATTATGCCACTGCACTCCAGCCCAGGTGACAGTGTGAGACTCTGTCTCAAAAAAGAAAAAAAAGATTGAGACAATTCATCTAAAGCACCCTGTAAATATCAGCTATCATTATTAACTTTAAGAACTTTGAGAATAGTTTTTCCAGTAAAGACTTTTTTCTTTTTTTCTATCAAAATTTGTTGCTATGGAAATTTTCAAACATGTAGAAAAGTATTACTGAAAGAATGGCAGACTGAATCTTCACAGACCCATTTTCCAGCTTCAATATTTGACACTCATAGACAATCTTATTTAATCCATAGTCACACACACACACACACACACACACACACACACACAGAGTTATTTTGATCAAATTCAAGGCATAGTTGCATCTGTAAATATTTGTGTATATATCTGTAAAACAGAACTTTGTTGTTTTAAAAATGACAAGAATACTATTAACACACTTAAAAATTTTGGTAATTGCTTGATATTATCAAATATACCACTGATGTCTCTATTTCTCTACCATCTTATAATTGTTCTTGTTACAATTTAGTTAGAATAAGATCCAAGTAAGCCTCACACCTAGTGATTGCTGGGTCTCTTTTATTTTATTTATTTATTTATTTATTTTGAGATAGAGTCACTCTGTTGCCCAGGCTGGAGTGCAGTGGCGCTATCTCAGCTCACTGCAGCCTCCACCCTTCAGGTTCAAGCGATTCTCTTGCCTCAGCCTCCTGAGTAGCTGGGATTACAGGCATGTGCCACCACGCCCAGCTAATTTTTGTATTTTTAGTAGAGATGGGGTTTCACCATGTTGGCCGGGCTGGTCTTGAACTGCTGACCTCAGGTGATCCACCTGCCTCGGCCTCCCAAAGTGCTGGGATTACAGGCGTGAGCCACGGCACCCCAGCCTTGGTCTCTTTTAATCCACAGCCTTCCCTTTTTCTTCTTTGCTTCTGCCTTACAGTTTTTTTGGTTGAAGAATCTAGATCATTCGTTTCCATTGATATAATTTCCCACATAATCCTGTGAGCTACATAAAAATCATTTCCCTTTCAGTATAAGCAATTCTGCTTTCCTCTCTTCAGCTTAAGAGTAATTTTCTGCTTGTTATAATTTCTTAAATTTTTATCCTTGTGTAAAAATTTTTCTTGAGACAGTTATATTTATGTTACCTAGATAAGCATGTATTTAGCATTTACTATGTCTCAGGAACTATTCTCATTTCTTCACAAAGATTAGTTCATTTAGTTACAATAATATTATCTTTTTACAGATGTGATGTCTAAAACTTAAAGAAGTTAAGTAACTTAAGGTCACACAGCTAGTAAATAGGCAGACAGCTCTATTTAGAAACCAAGATTGGAAGAATATTAAATGTTCACTTGATCTAACCCTTTCTGCAGTCAGTGTTGTACAGCTAAAAAGTTACTAGACTTGGGTTTTGAGTTTGACTGTTCTCTATATTAGTTATGTGGTTCCGAGCAGGGTACTATGCCTCTCTACTTTCTTGATATTCATAAACACTAAAACATGAACCCCACCCAGAGAGCCATTTCAAGGGCTAAATGTGAAATCCCTTTTTATAAATTTCACCTCATAATAAACCACACCAGTTAAGAATGCAGTAGACAGACTCTATTAAGTTCCAAATCTTTGGGCAGTTTTTCTCCAGTATTCAGATACGAATATTACTTATGGATTAACAAATACTTAGTAAATGGGGACTTTGAGTCACAACTAAAATGCCTATCATGAACTAATTGTAGGATGGGTTAACTGTATTAATTAAAGAGATATCAATTTTCATCTGATAAAAATACATAAAATATTGTGTTAAAACAGTCAAGAGATGAAAAAGCAGATAATCAACAGCAGTTAAAATTATATGTATTTGCTTCAAATAAAATGATTGAACTTTAGAAGATAAATTTCCTATAATGCAAATAACCTATAGCATGTGAATAGTTGAGAAGTAGTTAAATAGAGTGGATTAAAGTTAAACCATAACCCAAAATTCAGGTACAAACTTATTATTGATCTTATTGAGCTTGGGCGTTAGCATTCCCAGAACAATTATCTCTAATAAATTGAAGTATGTGCTAAGATTACTTTCATAAATTGATGGGTTGTCAAAATAATGGAATATATGGTGTTCTTTAAACTTCCCTTCAAATTTAGTTTTACAATAATATGGCAATTAGAGAACAATCGCCTTTTTGTACCTCCACATTTTAAGATTTATTTTAAATACACTTTCACATATAAAGAGAGCCCAACAGAGTGATATCCTCTACTTACAACAAGTGAAATTAATCATTTATTATTTTTCTACTTCTGCTTTTTCTTTAGGAAAATAATAAATAAGAAGTTAATTCCTTCTTGAAGAGAAGATCATTTTTAGTTGCTAATTTGTCCCTTAAAAAGTCTTGCAGAGGTGATCAAGGAGACACCTCATTATCTCAATCTTCTGGAAGCATCTGTTACATTCCAATGTCCAACTGTCCAACTTCATTAGTTCTTATCTAGATGGAGTACTGCCCGCTTCAGCCCATGGAGAAAGGCAAACACCTCCTTCAGAGTCAACCTAATGCTTTCTCAGATAAATAAGCATGAAGAAAAGTCAAAGTCCGTTCTAGCTCTAAAACAAGGAATGAAATGTTTTCCTGATACGGGTTTTTGTTTTCATCTGATAATAATTTTATAGATCATAGAAACTGCATGGTATGTATATCCTACCAGGAGAGCCCCAGGATAATTTTCTTAAAACACGCAGGTCACATGAAGATTATTATTGGTTAGTCCAGCAGTACATGGCAAAGAGTCATTTCAATTCAATACCCAAAGCGACCCAGAGGCCTAAAGCAGGAAACTTCTACTGCACTTAAAGAGAAAAAAGCACGCACGCGCGCACACACACACACACACACACACACACACACGCTCGTGCGCTCTCTCTCTCTCTCTCTCTCTCTCAGGGCAAAAGACCACTTAGGCCAGACAAAACCAATCTGCAACTGCTTCATAATACTACCACAATTTTGTCGTTATTATCTTTTTGCATATATAAAACTCATATTTTTAAAGAATATTCATGACACAGGCCACAATCACTGACTAAAATAGTTTCTTAGGTTTTAGATATTTCAATAATATTGTCAGTCTTTACATGTTGAATATGGGTTGCAAACTAGAGACTGTGAACGTTTTTATTGATTTCTTGTATAAACATACACACAAAGGAAACAGATATGGGTGGGACCTAGTTTTGAGGTGCCTAATAAGAAAACTTCTAAACCTCTTCAAAGAAATGGCAGCATGATGAGCTTTGAAAATGTAAAAGAAAAGAGCAGAGAAGGAAAGCCCCATGCACATATACCCAATGAGGAGTTGTGTTTCATGGTAAGACACTACCCTCAGATCACACTCAACCTGGTTTTCCATGTATTCAAAGTTCCTCCTCAACCACTTTCCCTTTTGTGTGGTTGTGATCAGATAGCTCGTACTGTTCCTACCCCTGAAAATGGTGTATGAGATACCTGTCAACAACATGTGTAAGCTTCATCGAGGACACTTCATCATTCAAAACCAATATTCACAGCACAGTACCATTTCTGTTTGCCTTTTTATGTTAATCCTCATCCAACATGTTTTGAAAGTAGACACAATTCAATAGATCAGAATACACTAATACTAATAAAATCAACATGTTACATGCTGAAGTAATTGCTCAATTCAGTAAAACCCCCAGACCCCAGCAAAGAAATGTGAAATTCAAGAAAATGTTGAACAATTCTCTAGTCAAAGACTTTGTCTTTGTTTATCAAAGACCCCAAGGGCAATAAAGAATGCTGGGAGGAGGTGGCTGTCCAAGGGTCATCGTATGTCAATGGCTTCAGGGGCTTGGCACAGTGGGCAGACTCCCAGCAAAGGAAAACTTCCCCTAGGGAGCTCATTCTTGGGTTTCTCAAACCCCTGGTTTGAAAAGCAAGGTTTCGTTTCTTTGTCTCTAATAGATCTAATATCCTTATGTCTTACTGTAAAACCAAGACTTTGACGCAACCCATGATTAACTTGCCTTTCAAGAAGTATCTGAGCCACAATACCAGAGATGCTGTTCCATGGTGAATACTTGAATGCGTACCTGGACAAAAAAGTCTCTCATTTTTAAAATTAAACAGCACACTTAACACAGTCAATGTGAAAACCCAGCCTGTGCACTAAGGTCATGTCAGGTTTCTCCTAGTAATGCCATCCACTTTGGCAGTTAACTAGGAAACATCAAGACAGAGGATTGGTCAGAAGTTAAGGAAGCTTCGTGTGTATGTTAAGCCTTGATGCTAAAATTCCCATATAGACAGGGAGAGCCACATGCTACATTAGGCAATTCGTTTGATCTTATTTACATAGTTCTATTTCTTTTATTTAAAAAATTCAATTAGGATTTAGGGAAAAAGGAGCATTTTAAGAATGGCCTAGTTTTTCCTGCTTTCATTTGTACATCTGAGAAAACATTCTGAAGCAAGATCTGAATTCTGGAAAGGTAAAGGAATAGTATGGCAAGGTTAGGCCTGTGTGATCTGTGATACACAAATGTCAGCATATCCTGCCACAAATGGGGAGTGGAGGCACACGTCTTCACTGAAAGGAGGTTCTCTTTCAGCTAAAATGAAGCATCTGTTTACATCGGAATCCTATGGGTGGGTAGCTTCTAGTGAAATTCAAATTTAACATCAAGAAAGAAATTGTAGCATGAAATCAATTAAAATGCAACCTAAAGCTCATCTGTCCTAGTGTTATCTTCAGAAGGGCACTTTTATATCACATAGGAACCTTTCTCAAAATACTCATGTGTAGCTCTCGCCTGTAGATATTGGAGCAGTGGAGAACCATCCCATTGTTCCTGATGTGTATCTCAGGGTGGCTTACTTATTTTAAAGAGGTAGCATTGGATGACAAAGGAATAGTTTAAGATAAAGGAAGTCATAATAAATGTAAATACTTTAATGTACAAATGGATAATATAAATAATGTAAAATAGTATAAATGGCCGGGTGTGGTAGCTCACACCTGTCATCCTGGCACTTTGGGAGGCCGAGATGGGAGGATCACGAGGTCAAGAGTTCCAGACCAGCCTAGCCAACATGGTGAAACCCCATCTATACTAAAAATACAAAAATTAGCTGGGCATGGTGGTGTGAGCCTGTACTCCCAGCTACTTGGGAGGTTGAGACAGAAGAATTGCTTGCACCCGGGAGGCACAGGTTGCAGTGAGCCAAGATCATGCCACCGCTCTCAAGTCTGGATGACAGAACAAGACTCCATCTCAGAAAAATAAAATAAAAAATAAAAATAGGGGCCGGGCGCGGTGGCTCAAGCCTGTAATCCCAGCACTTTGGGAGGCCGAGGTGGGTGGATCACGAGGTCAAGAGATCGAGACCATCCTGGTCAACATGGTGAAACCCTGTCTCTACTAAAACTACAAAAAATTAGCTGGGCATGGTGGCACGTGCCTGTAATCCCAGCGACTCAGGAGGCTGAGGCAGGAGAATTGCCTGAACCCAGGAGGCAGAGGTTGCGGTGAGCCGAGATCGCGCCATTGCACTCCAGCCTGGGTAACAAGAGCGAAACTCCGCCTCAAAAAAAAAATAAAATAAAAAATAAAAATAAAAATAAAATAATATAAACAATTTTAAATAATGTTTCTAATTAATGTGAACAAACAAGTGTAAATAACTGCCTATTCAAAAATGACTTTGCATCTATTTGATTAGTAAACCACCCGTTTTCTCTTCTTCCAGAAAAAAGGATGACAGTACTCAAAATTTCTGCCCATTGAGCTAAAAACTTGATACTATTTTTGTTTTTGTTTTGAGACAGGGTCTCGCTCTGTGGCCCAGCCTGGAGTGCAGTGGTGAGAACTCCAATCATTGTGGCCTTGACCTCCTGGGCTCGGGTGATCTTCCCACCTCAGCCTCCCAAGTAGCTGGGACTACAGACACATGCCACTACACCTGGCTAATTTTGTTTTTATTTTTGGTAGAAATGAAGTCTCACTATGTTGCCCAGGCTGGTCTCCAACTCCTGGGCTCAAGTGGTCCTCCTGCCTGGGCCTCCCAACATGCAAGGATTACAGGTGTAAGCCACTGTGCCTGGCTAAAAATTGATACAATTTTTAGTATATTAAGTCAGTTGCTATTCAAATATGCTTTGGCAAAAAAAAAAAATAAATAAAACTAGGATCTAGGGCTTTAGAATCACAGAGTCACTCAAGTTTTGGATTCGCGCATGTTTGACTAGGCTCAAGGAAAACAGAACTAGAAACAGTTCCCTGCTCTGTAGGAAGGAAGACCTGTCTTGATTACTATGATACTTTTTCCCAAACACCATCCTATACAGGCAGAGCTTTTAAATGGTCAGGTGATCTCCTGAGGAAACCACTGATGAAACCACTGAGGATCTCAGTGTGCCCATCGGGGTTTTCTCACGGTCTCCAAGCTGACTTTATAATTCTTTTGAGGCTTAAACTGGCAGGTGGCCCACAGGATGAGGCCTGCTCATGGGTAGGCGTGTGTGTTGCGCTTTTCATAATATGTTAAGGGAAAGATTTCGAATTATTTCCCAGAAATTCAAAAACAAGAGACTTCACATATAAATATCCAGATTAATGACTTCTGTTAAAAACTTGGAAGTTGTACCAACTGTGGACCATTGGCTCCAGTCAGGGGTGGCCAGACAGATCTCTGTGCTCAGTTTATGGGTTTTCATCCCAGGCATTGCCTTGTGTAAGTCTTATGAACTCTGAGCTTGTAAAACCTGCAGTTAGACATCTGGATGCATTTTTCAGGCCCCTATGTCAATTACTCTACCCTTTGCTATAAAAATATTCAAAACTATAATAATTAATTTATATAAAATATTTAGAACAAGCTCATAATAAAGCCAAGAATTCCAGCCTCAACATGCATTTGAAAACATTTTTCTCCTTTCTTACTTTCAATCTTGAAACATACTTTGAAACTCTTAATTTCTCCCTTTCCCACTAGGTACTTCTGTGCACAGTGCTTATCTAATTATGTGCTTGCTTACAAATTCCAGGGGCCAATGTTGAAATGAGCCAGGTAAAGAGACCAAGCTGCAGAATCCTCCCACTTAGGAGGAGTATGAATAGTTAGCCTACTGCTATCCGGCCCAAGTCAGGCTGATACCACCTGACCTCTGGACAGGCAATTACTCAAGATACACATTGGAACTACACATCCAAACCTGCACGCTCCTGCACCACTGCTGTATATTTCCCATGCCATTTCCTTCTAAAATCCCTTCACTCAGCCCAAAAGGCAGAGATGGCTTCTCTGAGGCAGAAGCCCAGCCATCTCCCACCTGCTAGCATTTGATCAACGCAGTTGCCTTCCTTTCCTTTCACCATGCCTTGTTGCTCATGTTTTTGGTCTCTGAGTAGCAAGCAGCTGAACTTTAGCCGGTTATAATAATAAAATCTCAAAAGATCTTAGCTGTTATTATTTTGATCATATAATAACCCTTTTCCGTATACTCCTTAACTTATACGTTCCTTTCTATATATTTTTCTTTTTTCTCTCCCAGAGACTAAATTAGGAAATAACCAATGTTCTGGCTCGTGCAGAAAACATAAGTGTACACATTTATATATACTGTAAGACTAAAATTTGAAACGTGTGTGTGTGTGTGTGTGTGTAAATATATAACATGAGAGACGCTGGGTGGGAGAATTGGAATGTTTAATACTTCACTCTATTTCAGCCCAGGGGCAAAAAGCCTCTACCTTTGTTTCCTTTCCAAGCCTATCCCTTGTGGTACTTTAAACATCTTTTCCAGAATTACTCTTATTTTAAAACCTCAGCTCTAAGGACATGTACTGAAACAAATAACTTAAATGGATCACTGTCCCAAAAGGAGAAGCTGCTTTTTATTTGGATGTGCCACCATACAAACATTGCCTTCAGTATTCTGGCAAAACAACACACAATGGAGGCAAAATAATGTGTCCAAAGAAATGTCAATACACCTTCTTATAGTCATCCTGCAATAGCATGGGATTAAGATGATTAAATTCACAGCTCCAATAAACAGCACGCAAATTACTCCTTGAAGGGAGCGGCATAATAATACCTGGAGCGTAAAAAGAGGAAATGAAGTTTAATTAAGTGTTGCCCAGTGAAATCATACTGAAAAAGCACAGTGAAGGGGGAAAACTGAAAACTTACCCTGCCCAAGGATGGGAGGGACATGCTGTCAATTATAAAAGACCTTGATGAAAAAAAAATTACATATGTACATATAACACATATGTAACATATATAATATACATAATATGCATGTACATAATACATATACATTACAAAGTTAACCCAATCATGAATCAAACTCCTCATTTTCATTTATACTAAAATATTGATTTATCTTTGCTTTTTAATAACACTACTATATTCATAAAGAAAGAAGTCAAAACCCAAATAGGACTGGTATGTCTTTTGCAGTTAATATGAATAAACATAAATACCTCCAAACACATCTAGTATTTGTCTGTTACCAAGATAAAATCACTGAGTTTAAGAACAGGCCCCAGATTAAAATTTGCATCTTCATGGGACATTATGACCCTTGAAGAATGAAAACGAAGTCATAGAAGAGAAATCCAGTTTTGAAACTAAATACTAAGATACATGATTAAAGATTTGTTTTTGAATATATACGTATAATATATATACGTATAATATATATTCAAAAACATATAGTATATTATTATATAATAATATACTTAGATATTCCTTGGTCAAAATGTGAAAATTTCAGCCTCTCTAACTGAACTGGCCTTGTGAACTATCATCCTCAATACCCAAGCCCATCAGCACGTGCTCTCGAGAAAGTCTACGTAAATAGTTGGTACATGTATATAGTAATCTCTTGTCCATCTAAGTCCATATGTTAACTCTCCTGAGTTACATGCACTTAGTAACTGTTCAATGAATGTAGACTCTGTAAATTATCTGTATAATTTACATATAATTGTACAAATTATCATTATGGCAAACAAGACTTTTCTAAATTTATGACATTTCAAACATTACATATCAAATTAAGGAAAAAGCTTCAGACAGTATCTTAAAGAAAAGAATTAAAAGATATAAAATGGCTATCATTTCTTGAGAACTTATCATTATACTACTAATTACAGCAAACACTTCACACATAACACATATTAAGTGCTAGGCATCGTTCGTTGTACCTTATCATTATCAACTCATTTAGTCTGTGCAACAACATTGAATGAGACTGATAATACTACTATCTTCACTCTACCGATGAGGAAACGGAGACACGCAAACGTTGCATAATTTGCCTGATGTCACACTGCTAGTAGGCAGCACAGCCTAGATGTGGAGATAGCCAATCTGCCTCCAGTCTCTTAACTGTGCCAAGTATCATGGTAGGACCTTAACATATATGATCTCATTCATCCTCACAGCTACCCACCTAAGACATAGAATATTAGTCACATTTTTACAGATGAGAAGAGTCTTTAAAATATGTTCTAGGTTGGACTACTAAGGATCAGGTTTTGAAGCTAGGATTTGAAGCCAAGCCAGTCTAAATCCAAGTTGACACACTTTCCACTTAATTGTAGTACTCCTTTGAACATATGAAAACAGATAAGGAAGTTTCAAGCTTGAAAAACAAATCAACTATCGGGCTTTTCTAGAAAATACATCAAGTCTACAATAGTGACTCTGGATTTACAGATAACTGCCTGTCTTAAAATCCCAGTGAAACTCCCTCCTTGAATGGAAAAGAACAGACTGATGTAAAAAAACAATTGTAAAATAGAGGATACAATCTCTGAAACTTAAAAAACTTCACATCATTCCTTAAATTTTAATTAAATCAGAGATACATCAATCAATTACATTTAGTTCCTATTCAGAAATCTCACCATCTCCACCCTTGATTACAGATCCTTTCCCCCTCTCTGTCTTATAGCTGAGAGGTCACAGTTATAATTCATTAGCAATACTTAAGGATTTTAGATGAGTTCTCAGACTATCATAGTTATATTACAGTGAACAGTAATAGAAATCAGGCATCTCTTCACACACAAAAAGTCATTTCCGATAACAATCAAAGCCATAACAAAAAACCCTCTTCTAACATCTTATGCTGTTATAATAGCTGTCTTTGACAACTAAATACCAAGTAATCAAAACAAACGTTAATTAGCACCCAGCATTTACCATTCATAGAGACAGCCCATCATCCATTAATTATCAGACCAATAACAGAGTATTGATCACAATTTGTCAACTTAGAAATAACTGAAGCCAGTAAAAGAAGAAGAGAATCTTTCAATAAACAATAGGCTTTCATTTCAGAAATGCTTAACCAGCTCTTCTATTGTATGTTACTCCTCTCATCAATAAATGCTTTTCATATAATTGTCTCTCTCTTGATTGTGCTGGCTTTTTAAAACAAAAATTATGTGGTTTGGTGAGAAGATATTAGGCACATATATCATTTTGGCAGCCAATATCAAGTCATGATGGAATTAAGAGTCAATACCTTGCAGGAGTCATAAAATTAGTGGTTCCAATCAAGGTGCTGTACCTTAAAATACTGTTAGTTAACTTGCATTTTTCATCCATTTTATAAAACATTTACTGAGTACCTATCTGTGCCTTCTAAATACAGATGTAATTATCCAGATAGTTGATTTGCATTCTAAATCTTAATATTCAATGCAAAGATACATAAAGCAGACATCTTCACAGAACACGGGAAAACACACTATCTGCTTTGTCTTAGATCCCTGAGTCAATGTAAAGTCAGTTTTCAATCTAAAGGAAAAACAACAGACTTTACTGGAATCTGAAACACAGACCTTCAAATATTATCCTTCGAATCTGAAACACAGACCTTCAAATATTATCCTTCCTCACTAATCATTTCTTCCAAAACCTTCATAAGAATTTTACAAAGAAGCACAACACATAAAAACCGAAACCATTTAAGGGATGGAATTATGACTAACTCCACCCTTACACAAATAAGCTACCATGATGCTTAATAGGTTCTCTAATTATCCCAACACAAACATTTTATGTCATAGGGAAAAACTTACGTTATAGGGAAAATAACAAAGTTTCAGTTTTGAATATGAGTTAAGATAAAATTGAAAGCCCTAATTTTACCTAAGTTCAGATCCTGTCCATTTTGGACAGAGAAAAAAGGACAGGATTAGTTCCAATTTTGAGGAACTAGAAATTGACTCAACTCATAGTTAACATTGTCTGAGGGAATGGCACTTTTCCAGCTGCTGGGAAAGGCCAAGTGTTTCAACTCTGCAAAAAATCTCAGCAGCTCACCTGAAAACTGGCTTTAAAACTGCTTTTCTGTGATAATCATATGTGCCCATTTTCTGCCTGAAGAATTTCCATAATTTTAAATCCCAGAATAACATGAATCATAGTGAGGATTTGGACATAACATGAAGTATAGCAATTCTTGGATAAGGGAGGAGAGAATCAAGTAATTGCAATGGTTATCAAAGTTCTACCTGGGGAATTGGATGGCTAAATGGATTACCCCTTGACTTTTCACCCCTGAGACTATAGTTGGATTCGAGTCCTGACTGGAGTGACTAAAAAATCATTCTGATCACTGATGTGCGAAAGGCTGAAGTGAAATTAGAATGGTAGTCTCAGTCCAGTTGTTTCAGCGCTATATTTCCAAATCCCCAAACCACAGCAAACCTGTACTCTCTACAGAAAATGCACACAAAACCCACGCTTCCAGAAAAGGGTAAAAGAACCAAAAACTGCTATTAATAAACCATAAATCACACAAATACACTACCCAAGTAAAACCCTGTTACTAAACAAATATTACATTGAAAAAAAAAAAAAAAAAAGAAACCTGGCTATTTAATCATTGGCATCCCTTCAAACTTCATGCTGTTAAATTATTACTGCTTTTGTTATGACCTACTTTATGCTAATCCAGGAAAAAGGAAAATTTACTTCGGTATTTAAACAAAAAATATTTTTATTTTCAAGTGAATTCACTTCAAGTATAAAAGAAATAAAAGCTAGCCATGTCAAAATGTAGGCAGCTTGAGAGATCTAACTAGGAATGAAATGGAATCAGTTGACACCCAAAAAAATACATAAAAGCTTCCAGTAGTGCTCAGTCCCTTCTTTAATGAAGGAGTTAACAGACCTGGCATGTTTCAAGAAAAGCAATCTGTTAAATTACAATTTACAACCAGCACTGTGTATCATTTAGAGGGAATAATTCATCTGTGCCTGAAATTCCTTCTCTATATCTGATTTAAAACACTGCTTCTAACAACATGTGCTTATCCCTATAAATTACTCTTCTGATTCTGTTGGAGAATGGCTGATTACAAGCACAGGAGAAGAGAAAGATGTTGGGGTGTTTATGTCAGAGCCAGCTACCCTCTAACAAGATTCCAGAAACAAATACCCTTGAAAAAATAGTATTTACACCAGGGAAAACAAGACCCATGCCACCAAAAATGAATCTGAAACTCAGCCAAACAACATCATATTCATTTTGCATAGTGGATTACATGCAGTGTTTCTGCCTCATCGTTTCCAGCTGTATGAACAGACCAAGCTCTCACCTTGACATAATTCTTGTGTTTCTCACAGACTTACCATAAGAATTCAAGCTTTATATAAAGCGACAGCAATTAAACCAACAACTCCTATATTCTGCAGATGATATTGTTGGCTCCCCTAGTTCAACTCCCATATCTGATTTAATTAAATTAGAGAATTATTAGCAAACCAAAAACACTAAATAATAGCAGTAATGTACGAGAGAAATTGCAAAGCTAGTTGGCATGCCCTGTATATGAGGAAGATTTTCAAGTATTGCTCCTTTCAAGATGCTTGATTAGGAGGCTATGATTGCAATCACTAATTCTTTTCTCAAGGGTCACACGATTGTTCAGACGGCCTAGAAATTGTAATTACAAAGCAAAATGAGGCATACTGGCTGATGGTCCTTTTTCTGAAATCCAATCCTCTTTTAAAGTACACTGCATTCCAATAATTGCTTTTCATCAGTCCTCCATGTAATAGTAATATTTTATGATTTTGCATTTTCATTGAAAAATCTCATTAGTTCACAAATCATTTGACTGTGTGAGTTTTCACATCATCAAAAGCCTTGTTTTCTACTTCCAAACCTGAGAATTTCTACAATTTTAGAAATAGGGTAGTCAATCTGTTTCCTTGGCAGCCACATGTTTACTTAGAAGTACACAGGTCTTGCCTCTTAACATGCCACTGACACAATTCCTTACCTTTGACAGCCCTTTGCTCCACAAATACAGAAAGTGAATGAATAACAAGCCACTCTATATTCTGTTGGTTGCTTTACTATTGGAGCTAAAAAATGATGACAAGGAAGGAAGGGAGGGAGGGAGGCAGGGAGGGAGGGAGGGAGGGAGGGAGAGAAGCAGGGAGGGAGGGAGAGTGGGACAGAGGGAGGGAGGGAAGGAGGGAGGGAGGGAGGGAGGGAGGGAGGGAAGGGGGGAGAGAGGGAGGGAGGTTGCATTCAGGACTTTTTGTTTTCTGGAGTGGCCAGAGGAAAAAAGACTGTTAAGTGTTAATAGTAATTCTAAACATAGATTATTCATTGGGAAACTAAATAATGGAGAGTTTAGGGAGACAGAGGGTACAGATACAGAGAATATACAATAAAAGAAATAGATTTTCAAAGGTTATGATTGTGCATTGATTTCCTCGGCTACAAGTCAGTTTTTTCCATCACAGCAGCCCAGAGCATTCCTCTCTGAGTTAATAGGTTATAATGAATACAGAAGCATTTCTATATATATTAACCTTCTGAGAATTTTCCTGCATTCTACGTTCTTCTGACTGACCTATCTTTCAGCCCTGGATATGGGCTATGCTGTTATGGAGTGTTGCTTTCCTGTGACGTTGTCATAAAACATTACTTGAAGCCTGGACGTAAAATGGGGAGATGGTGGAGCTTGGGCGCTGATGTGGAATGTCTGGACTTGGACCTGGTTCCATGCTTGTCAGCTGTGTGATGGAGAACAAATCACTCCTCCTTTCTTGTGTCTCAGTGTCTTCATCTATAAAATGGGAATAACAACATCTTTCTCATAAGGTGATGGTGAAGATCGAAAGAGTTAAGTGCTCAGAAGAGCCCTGCCTGCTACTTAGCAAAAGCTCAATATTTACCCATTATTGTCATTGTTACTATTTCTCTAAACAGACCATTTTTGCTCCTTTCATTTTCTCTTGAGTCTACTCTGACCAGGCTTCCATCACCACCTCCATTAAAACTGCTCTTACCAAAGTCACCAGTGGTCCACACACGGCCAGCATCAATGGTCAACTCAGAGTTCTCATTTATGTGCCAAAACACAGAACACTTTGGTCACTTCCCTTCCTTTAAGCTCCTGGTTGTCTCTGCTTTCTCCTTTCTCTGTCCTCTCTTTTTGGTTCTCTCCCATCTAACATTGGAATGTCTTAGGGCTCAGTTCTCGGACCTTGTCTATTTTCTATCTTTGCTTTTCCTAGGTCGTCTCGTCTCATGGCTTTAAATATCATCAACACGCCCACATCTTCTAGATGGCTTCCCTGAAGTCCAAAGCTAGACATCCCAAATGCAAGATACCCCAAACTGAACTCCTGATAATCCTCTCCAAACCTGCTCCTCTGGAAATGGCATCTCTTTGTCCTTACAGTTTTAGAACCTAAACCTTGGGGTATCTTGATTTCTCCTATTTGGCTTGACTATCAAAAATATCCAGAATCCAAGCACATACAGCTGATCTTACTGGATCCAGCCTCTTCTATTTCTTGTTGAGGTTATCGTAGGCACCCCTATACTGTTCTCCCCACTTTTATCCTTGTCCCTCTTTAGTCTATGTTTAGTCCCTCAACACATCAGCCAAAGTGATCCCATTAATGGAAGTCAGGGAATTTCATGTCTTTGCTCAAAATCCTCTGACATCTCCGAATTTCATCAAGGGTGAAAGCCAAAGCCAGGCTCCCAAGGATCTTTCCTGTCTTCTTTCTCTCCCCCTCTTTCACTCTGTTGTAGTCCTACCCATTTCCCTGCTGTTTTTTCCTTTTTCTTTTTCTTTTTGAGACAGTCACCCAGGCTGGAGTACAATGGCACAATCTCAGTTCACTACAGCCTCCACCTCCCGGATTCAAGTGATTCTCCTGCCTCCGCCTCCCAAGTAGCTGAGATTATAGGCACATGCCATCACAACGTGGCTAATTTCTGTACTTTTAATAGATACGGGGTTTCACCTTGTTGGCCAGGCTAGTCTCAAACTCCTGACCTCAGGTAATCCACCCACTTCAGCTTCCCAAAGTGCTGGGATTACAGACGTGAGCCACTGTGCCCAGCATCCTTACTGTTTCTTGAATACCCCAGCCACACCACTCTCAGAACTTTTGCCCCTGCCTAAAATGTTCCCCCAGCTTTCCTTTAGATCTTTCACTTCCTTTAGATCTTTCCTCACACTCGCCTTGTCTTTGAGTCTTCCTTTGGTGGCTCCATCTAAAATCACAGCCCTTTCTTGTCATTGCTTTCTTCTTTTCCTACTTTTGATTCCTTAGTACCTATTACCACCTAAAATACATCATATTGATCTTGTTTATTCTTTGTTTCTTGACCAAATTTCAAGATTCATAAAGAGAGAAGTTTTGTCTGTTTTGTTCATCATTGAATCTCCAGCACCTATAACAATTCCTGGCATACAGTGGACAGCCAATGAATGTGTGTGAAATAAATAAATTCTTCCACTGGGGCACTTTGTAATATTTTGCAAGGTGAATCTTGTGGTAGACAGTAATGAAAATAGTTAAGGGAAACAATGGCTTTTGTTATAGGCTGAACTGCATCACCTCAAAATTCATATGTTGAGTCCTAGCCTCAAATGTGACTTTATTTGGAAATAGGACCTTTAAAGAGGTAATTAAGGCTAAGTGAGGTCCTATGGGTTGGGCCCTAATCCAATACGACTGGTGTCCTTGTAAGAAGAGAAGAAGGCTGGATGCAGTGGCTCACACCTGTAATACCAGCACTTTAGGAGGCTGAGGCGGGTGGATCACAAGGTCAGGAGTTCAAGACCAGCCTGGCCAAGACGGTAAAACCCTATCTCTACTAAAAAAGCAAAAATTAGCCAAGCATGGTTGCATGTGCCTGTAATCCCAGCTACTTGAAAGGCTGAGGAAGAGAATTGCTTGAACCTGGGAGGCGGAGGTTGCAGTGAGCGGAGATCGCACCACTGCATTCCAGCCTGGGGGGCAGACCAAGGCTCCTCCTCAAAAAAAAAAAAAAAAAAAAGAAAGAAAAGGTAAAGACACAAGGGATATTTGCACCCAGAGCAAAGGCCACGTGAGAACACAGCAAGAGGGCTGCCATCAGCAAGCCAAGAAGAAAGAGAAACCTCAGGAGAAACCAACCCTGCCGCACCATGACCTCTGACTTCCCGCCTCCAGAACTGTGAGCAAATGAACTTCTGTGGTTTAGTCCGCCCAGTCTGTGGCATATTGTTATCACAACCCGGCAGAAGAATACAGCCTTGCACAATCTTTTTTTTAAAAAAATTTTTATCATATTTATTTCAAAATAAAACAGAAGGCCACACAAAACGCCCGCCTACCTTAATGAGTTCATTATAAAGCTAATACTTTGTAGCCATCATGCAGGTAAAGACATACAACTTTTGCCACAATTCTGACTTACAGGAATCACTTCCTTGTGTTTTATAGTTTTGTGTAGAAAAATTCCTAGACACTTCACTTTAGACTGTCCTATTTTTAAAATTTGATGTGTTAAGTCTCCTTTTATCTACAACTTCCTCCATCGCTTTCTTTTCTTTCATTTATCTATTGAAGAACCCAGGCCACTTGTCCCGTAGAGTGTTCCCGAGTTTGCACACTCAGCCTGCAGTGTTCCTCTGTATTTTCTGCAAATTTGCAATGAGATCTAGAGGTTTGATCAGACTCAGGTCCAATCCCTTTGTCCAGAAAGTAAGTTTTGCTGTTCTTCATTCATCAGGAGACACATAACTTGTGGTTTTTTTTTTGTTTTTTGTGTTTTTGAGAGGAAGTCTCACTCTGTTACCCAGGCTGGAGTGCAGTGGTGCGATCTCAGTTCACTGCAACCTCTACCTCCTAGGCTTAAGCAATTCTTATGCCTCAGCTTCCTGAGTACCTAGGATTACAGGCATGCAATACCATGCCTGCCTGATTATTTTTTTTATTTTTTTTTTTTTTTTTAGAGATGAGATTTCACCATATTGGCCAGACTGGTCTCAAACTTCTGCCCTCAAGCAATTTGCCCACCTTGGCCTCCCAAATTGCTGAGATTACAGGTGTCAGCCACTGCACCCAGCCTGGTTATCTCTGTTTTTGTGATGTTAGCACTTTGGATACTCAGGACTAGATCTACTAACTTATTAGGGATACAAAATGGTGATACTCTAATTTTATCCTTTAATTTTCATTTACTGATTGGCTTTGATAAAGAGGCAAACACCCTCCTCTATTAGGTGATTACCCCTGGAGCCAAGGTAAGAGGAATGCTAGATTCTGTACCTCTGTTCACCAGTTTTCAAAATAATGCACTGATTCCCTGTTACACTTTGAATGTGATCAATTACTCTGCTTTTTAAATCACTACTCTGGGACAAAAAGGTGGTATCATTTTAAGTTTATTGCTTTCTGATGCTTTTAGGCACTGACATACACGACATCCTTCATTAGCTGAGGTAACCAAAAGAGGATAATTGTTGTTTTCACCTTGAGACTCTGGTGAGTCTTCAGCAGACCAATCTGAGAAAAAAAAAAAGGTCCAGGTGCCTAAGTCTCTAGAGGTCCTGCTGTTGAAAATCATCCAGAAAGAAACAACTTCCTCTACTGAGGTTCTAAAGATGTACCAGGAAACCATGTTTACTCTCCATATTCATTGACTAATAATTTATTGAGTGCCTGCCTTGTGCTGGACCCTGAAAAAAAGTAAGAATAAGACAATACAACTGCTCCTAGGAACCTCCAAACTTAGTGAGAAAACACCACCAGACAATTAGCCTCAATGCCATGTGGTAAGGGCTATGACACAGGTACATTCAAAACATTATACAAGCAACTAGAAAGGGCACCCTTCTTAGAGCATATAGGGATACAGGAAAGACTCCTTGAAGGAGGAAACTTTGTTGCTCCTGGCTTTCAGGAATGCATAGGAGTTTTCAAGCAAATTGGGCCAGGAAAGGCATTCTGGACAGAGGGAACAGTTTGTGCAACTGCATGATCTGTTCAGAAATAAAAATGGTTCCCTGTGGCTGAAATACAGTATATGTCAGGGCAGGTAGAGGGAAGTAGAACTTAATAGGTAGGCAGGGGACAGGTTATGGGGGACACAGGATACTACATTAAAGACTTTGTATTTGAGCCTTAAAGTTAAAAGATTTTGAGCTGGGGCATGACATGATCCATTCTGAATTGTAGAAATGCTAGTTTTTAGTTATGTCAACAAAAGGCTGCAGAGAGGTGAGGCTGGAGTTATGGAGGCCAATTGAGAGGCTAGTAACAAAGTCTAAGTGCAAGGAAATGACAGAAGAAGTAAGGCAGCTCTGAAAGTTCATTGTAAATATAAAACAATAGCATGGAGCTCATATACAAGCCAGGTGCTGCCATAAGCCCTCCGCCCACCTCTTTCTTGGAACCCTTATGACAGCTCTGTGTCATAGGTACTGCACTAACCCATTTTATAGGTGGGGCTTCTTGGAAAGAAGAGGTTAGGTCGTGCGCCAAAGTGAAGCTCTGGCCACAGTAGAGTTAACATTCAAATCCAGAGTATCGGGCCGCGAAGTCCTTCCGCCTAATTTGTACACCCCATAAAAGTAGGAGTAGATGACTGCAAACAGCAGCTTTGCAAAATGTGGGGGTCTGGGCCTGGGCACCCAGGCAGGCCTGGCATACAGGCAGGCTCTGAAACCTCATCTGAAATGAAGTATGACTTGATCTTCCTGCACCTCAGTTTAAGCAACTATAAAATCTTTACAAGTCTTAAAATTGCTTTTTGCAGGATTATCATGAGCAATAAAATAATATATGTAAATTGGATATACAATGTATTGTGCAAAGGAAGCATTTATTATCACCGTGGTTATTCAAAAATATTCCCTATATTCTCCATGTGAGTGATATTTACCAAGGTAAGAAAAAATGAATGCAGAAGTAAGAGGAATGGGCGTGGGTGGTAGTTAGGGGACAGAAGATGATAATTTCAGATAATTTTCCATTTGTGAGCAGCCTCATTGACGCAGGAACCAAATTCCCTTTCTTTTATTTCTTGCAGTTTCTAGCAAATAGTAGTTTCTCAAATATGTGTAGCAGGGTTGTAAATTTAACTCATAATGCCCTACTAATACGCAGAGGAAAGGAAGTAATTTCATCATTTTATCTATAGCTAATCTGTTTTGTTCACAAGCTCTGCTCCATGGGTTAATAATGGAAAACATTTTATATTCCCATCCAGTTTGAAGCTTAGTCTGATCCAACAGTATCAATAATCCCTTCAGATAATGCTGAATCTCCTTTTTAAAAAGTAATAGTAATCTCAGTCTCTCACATAATTTCCCCTTTTGTCCTGCCTCTCTTTTTTCTCTTCCTAAAATAGTATCCATGTGTATTCTGTTCCCAAAATAGCATCCAGGTTTATCAAGTGAGGATTAACCCACTTCAACATAAGATTCCCAGGAAGCAGGCAATGAGACAACATCCACTTCAATATCCTCTAAAGTCCTCCTTTTAAAGACAGCTAAGGCTGGGCGCAGTGGCTCATGCCTATAATCCCAGAATTTTGGGAGGCAAAGGCAGGCAGATCACCTGAGATCAGGAGTTCGAGACCAGCCTGGTCAACATGGTGAAACCCCCTACTAAAAATACAAAAATTAGCCGGGTGTGGTGGTGGGTGCCTGTAATCCCAGCTACTTGGGAGGCTGAGGCAAGAGAATTGCTCAAATCCAGGAGGCAGAGGTTGCAGAGAGCCACGATTGAGCCACTGCACTACAGCCTGAGTGACAGAACCAGACTCCATCTAAAAAAAAGCCAGGTCAGTCCGGGCCCTGCTGAAGCTGGTCCACCTCCACAAGATCTGAGGATGAATGCACTCCTCCTGCACTGTCTGCTTGGTCCATGTCTACTTTGTGTGTTGAGATAACAACCATCATATCAGCTAGTCTTCACTGGGCCTTCAAGGCCAGACAAGAACTAAAGATCTTCCCCAAGTGATTAAAAACACACTGATTATTAAAGTTCAGATGACTACAGACACTATGCATTGGGAAAGCTGCATTTGAAAGTATATCAAACCTAGTGATACAAAATTTGTCATAAAACTTGGAAATAATTTACTTATGAGACAAAGAAGAATAAAACCTCAGAATGGAAAATAAATAGAAAGGGATCAAGCTTATACCTATCAACAAAAAATACGACTGGTTTTGAAGGTTCTGACGCTAGTTGTGTAGTATGCAACAAAATCTTCTGCAATAAACCCGTACATTAACTAGTTCCTTTTTTTTTTTTTTTTTTGAGGTAGAGCTATATGCATGTTTGTCTGAAATTAGCAGTAAACTTTAAATCACCAAACTCTTAGGTTTGGGTATGACATTTATAGGATAGGAGAAGTCTTTAAGAAATACTTTATTTCTAAGTCAATATCTCACTTGGTAGTTTCATCTCTGGAAGATGAAAATTGATTTTTTTTCAACACTGCAAATAGGCTGTTCCCTTCCCCCATCTCCACGACGAGCCGGAAACACCAGCAGGACAATATGCAAAGCCCGGAGGGCAGCCTCCTGGCTCACCACTCCAGCATGATCTCCACAGGGGGCCAGGAGGAGGTGGCTTTTTCAGTTGCACATTTTAAAAGAACTTTCTTCTTTTTACTATTGGCAAGAAAGATAGTTCAATAGTACATTTGTCCTAAGCTGTCATAGTTATTTTACCTGAATTTTTGTTTCAGGCAGCGAGTAAAAAGAATCAGCTCCGATCCGCCTTAAAAAGAACCCAATGTGTTTATTTCTGACAGGTTCATTTATTAGGAGGACTAAAAGATTAAAAATAATTGGAGAAAGCTTAAAATTTGTTGCTATTTAATTTCTAAGCTCTGAAAAAAATCACGTCAAGCCAAGAGAATAAAAAGCATTTTTCACGTATCATTTTACTCCCATTGGAAGAATTGTGGAGAAACGTTAAAGAAATATGTTGAATTATTTCCCTCCAATGTGACTGTGGATCTTTTGCATGAGGGGAAATGTGGCTCAGTACAATTTAAGAAATCTCTCCTATATCCCAGCCTTCTTCTGGGTGCTGGGGCATTTAGTGATTATACCTGAGGAGTTCCACTTCCACGTGAGATGTAGAAAGCCACAAAAGGCTATCAGTCTCACCTTAACAATAAGAAAGGCAGATAACCTACAAAATTATACATTTTCTGGAGTCCATCAGAGAGCCGAAGTCCCAAGGAAACCAAGTGAGTTGAATTCCAAAGATGACAGATCCCTCCAAGGAAAGATGGGCTACATAAACTGTTCTGTGGTTGGCAGGATAGGGAGAAACCTGGTGATAAGAAAGCAGCTTATGTTTTACGGGTTCTAAAAGACTGAGTGTGTTAGCATGACAGTTTAAAAAATCAAGAGCCCAAGACATGAGGAGGATTCACACACACCTGCAACTCTCTACTGCATGATTATGGGGTAACACAAGAGCTCATCCTCTTACCCAGATGCTTCTTGTATGTGAAGCAAAAGCCTTAAGAGGCTAGGGGAAGGGGAGGCAATCTTCCTGTTCCATGGCAGAGTCAAAGATTCAGTGCTTTTGGGGGAAGAATAAAAGCAAAATTCCTGTCTTATATGGAGGGGTGTAGGGAATACTTATGGGCCCCAAATCCTGCACTGATACCAAAAAGATATCTGCTACTGCCAGCAAAGACCTGAAAAGTCTCTCCTACTTGAGTTTTGGCTGCCATGGCAAAGGGAAGGAGAAAAGGAACAGAAATGCTGAGAAAGCCTTACCCTCAAGGCCCAGGCTCATAGGGCCTTCCTGAGACTGAGGCTGGATCATGAGAACTAAGGAAATCCTCACTCCACCGGCCCTACCATGGGCTGAGTACTTAGTAACAAGCCATAGCAATCTACTGTTGGAGGAAGGATAAGAATGGCCCCAGTGTGCAAGGGTTGCTGAAATCTAAGGATGGGGTAGCAACACTCGGAAGTTTTGGAGTAGAAACACTAGGAAATGGAGAAGAAACACTAGGAAATAGCCTTCAGCATCCCAGACCCACACTGAGCACAAGGTAAGAGTAGCCCACTGTTGGGAGAATTTGAAGTCCAAGGAATGCAAAGATTAATTATAATAACAACAAAACCCAGGCCCGACCTAAGTACAGACTAGACTGATTCAACCACCTATAATAATGGCCTCAGAGAACACGAAGTGTGTTCATTTCTAGGTGTTAATACTATTGAGTTCAGTATCTTCTGTTATTTTATGCACAGTGTCTGACATTTAATCAGAAATAACAAGGCACAGGAAAAAGCAAGAAAAAATATGACTAAACAAGTCTTTGCCTTCATTAAGTTCCTGCTTAGGGGAGAGGCCTATTAGCCAATAACTAAAATGGACTATAATAAAGAGCTGTATTAGGAATATTTCAAAGAGTGTTAGAAATATCACATATATAAAGAAATGAGCAATCATTTCTGCCTAGGGATAGGGGCCAGGGAAAGCACATAAGACATGTTACATGAAAGTTTTCTATGAGGACAACTGGGGAAGCCATTTCAGTAGAGGCAATTCAGTAGTACAAAGTGTGGATGGATGAAGAGGGAATGAAATATTGGCAAATACATGCTTAGGCCAATACAGCCTTAGGGGAAAAAGCAGTTCTCTCATTGTTTGGTGCTTTTTTCACAGTGTCTGTGAATGTGCATCTATATACAATGCTAATTGTTATTTGGGAAAAAAAAACACACACAAATAGACTATATACTGGAATGAAGTGATCCCAGTTTCCTCCTGAGTATCACTGAGCTCATTCATAAGCTGGTATTGGCAAGGCTAGGTTTCCTTGACACTGTGATTGCTGACCTTTAATTAAAAAGACACTCTGAAATGAAAATACCTGTAATCATTGAAGCTTATTGGGTATCCCAAAGACATAATATTTTAAAAATAGGCATATTGGCATAAATTTAAATGAATTTTCTGCATTTCTCTATTCACAGGAAATAATACCAAACACATTTTTTCTTTCTCTTATTAAAAAGTTGAAAAAAGAGAACTATCTGACTTGTAACACTTTTCATTAATCATAATTAGTTTCTGTATTTGAACATGATGAACATTCACATATGTTTTTTAACGGGATATAAAAATTATAACCTATGGAAATTGCCCAGAACAACATTAAACTATGAAAGCTTTTGGATATAAATGATGTTGAGGAAATGGTGCAATTGTATAAAACTTTCAACACAATTGGCTTAGATTGATTTTCATTATGAAATTTAAAGTCTTCTATACCGTTAGTGTAGTTTTTCATAGGCTGCCACTGAGAAGTTTAGGAAGCTGCAAAAATACTATGTAATTAATCCTTATTCCTCTCCTCATTTTTTTCTATGAGAGTGTTTTCTTTTGGTATAGTTTCTACACAAGGTAGAAGAGAGTACGTCGGTTTTCCCGGGGGTGGGGAGACTGTGGAAGGTTAAACCCCCACTGCTGTCACTGATCGTCTTTCCTCCTCTCACTAGACAGGGAGGGACTAGACACTCCAGACACTCTACGTGCCTGGTTTTCAGACATGCATTGCAATTCTGCATTCCTTGATCTAAACCTGGGAAAAACTAGATGGGATAAAACACAGCCAGAGCAACAAAGACTGTACCCACACCAACGCTTCTCAGATAGGCAGTTGTGCCCCATAGGGAGTGGAAGAGTGTCGAGGGTTCAGGTGTTAGGGATAAGCGTGGAGCATCTTCCCGGGTTATTTGTTTCTCTCAAACTTTCTGAAGAAAACATTATTTTTTTTGGCAATTAAACATAATGATATCGTGGATTAGAATGCGAATTAGCATTAGAGTATTTGCAAGCTAAAACAATCGTTTTTAGGTTTTTTAGCAAAAATCTGTCTTCACCTTAGTCCCAAGATAATTTCCTTGATCCTCCCAGTTTTCCTCTCATGCTCTCCCACAATTTACTGAGGATATTTGTACCCTTAATGAGAGGTACCATAGTGGATCTGATGCTTGCTGAGGTAAGTTGATATGTGAAGTGTAGACATCTGGAGGGATAGTAGTAGCCAACAGGAGGCAGTTCAGTGATACTCACAGTGTACTTCCTCAAGAGATCACAAGGGTTAAGAAATGGGCTCAACAAAGACATAGCTACCAGGAACTACTCATCAAAGGAGAATGATGAGGCTAGCATTCCTGCTGCGCGTTTGGTTTCTGTTGAGCCTAAGAGCCATAGGCCCTCAACAGAATGACTCTGGTATCCCTTTCTCAATGTTCTAGGCTCAGCCGCCCCATCTTTAAGATGGGCACCCCAGGGGAAAAGCCCCAAGCCCAGTAAAAACAGTAGCAAGAAAAAAAAAGTGCTCATAAAATCTGCTTGAGCTAGCTTGGAGCTCAGATATTCTGGTACCTGTTTCCTTGCTCTGGGCTCTGATGTGACTTTTTTCCAGAGAAGTCAGCTTTCTGACTCTCTAGAATGGCTCTGAGAGAGTATATCTCTGACATCACAGCACCAATTGCTCACTGCAACTGATAGGTGAAGCTGACACTCAGCAGTGTGGGATCCACCACTGCTGAGCTGCAAAAGTCATTGGAATCTGGCTGGTTGTTTCCACAAGAGAATTTACATTGTTAAAAGAGATGCTTCTGGCTCCATAAACTGTCTCTCTCTCCATTTCTATAACAACTATTTCTACTAATCTCACTAAAGTTGCTCTGTTTTTTAAGAGCTAACTGGCCTCTAGATGACTTTGGTGCTGGAACATGTGAAAGAGAAAGGCACAGAGGTTAGAATCAGAGAGATGCCACACTTATTATCATCTTTCCTTTGTTGATGAACAGACCTCATGTGTCCTCTGCATTACAGGTAACGAATGATCGGTCCTTTTTTGTAATTAAAAAAAGAGAAAGGCAGAGCATGGTGGCTCATGCCTGTAATCTCAGCACTTTGGGAGCCCAAGGTGGGCAGATCACTGGAAATCAGGAGTTCAAGACCAGCCTGGCCAACATAGCGAAACTCCGTCTCTACTAAAAACACAAAAATTAGCTGGGTGTGGTGGTGCACGCCTGTAGTCTCAGCTATTTGGGAGGCTGAGGCATGAGAATCACTTGAACCCAGGAGGTGGAGGTTGCAGTAAGCCAAGATTGTAGCATTACACTCCAGCCTGGCAACAGAGCAAGATTCTGCCTCCAAAAAAAAAAAGAGAGAGAGAGAGAGGACAGAGACACAGATAGAGTCACTTTCAAAAACATTACACAAAGCCCACACTGTCCAGAACCAATGCTGCTCCTAAACCTGGTTAAACCATCAATTCCTTGGAGTTTCTATATATCTTTGGTTTTACTTTACTTAACCCAATAGAGCTCTAATCTTTTTCTACTTCAGTAAAGTGTGAAAATTTTTATTTTATTTATTTATTTATTTATTTATTTTTTTGAGACGGAGTTTTGCTCTTGTTACCCAGGCTGGAGTGCAATGGCGCGATCTCAGCTCACAGCAACCTCCGCCTCCTGGGTTCAGGCAATTCTCCTGCCTCAGCCTCCTGAGTAGCTGGGATTACAGGCACACACCACCATGCCCAGCTGAATTTTTGTATTTTTAGTAGAGACGGGGTTTCACCATGTTGACCAGG
>NW_022436946.1:2539544-2540306 GCF_009761245.1 Sapajus apella
CCGCCTCCCGGGTTCAGGCAATTCTCCTGCCTCAGCCTCCTGAGTCGCTGGGATTACAGGCACGCACCACCATGCCCAGCTATTTTTTTGTATTTTTAGTAGAGACAGGGTTTCACCATGTTGACCAGGATGGTCTCGATCTCTTGACCTCGTGATCCACCCGCCTCGGCCTCCCACAGTGCTGGGATTACAGGCTTGAGCCACCGCGCCCGGCCCTGTTCTTTCTCTTAACTTTCCTTCTTCTAGTTCAGCAAATTAGAAAACCATGGAAAGAATTCCTTCTACTGCAAAGGAGCCTTCAGAGACATCCATATTCTCCATGTGTGATGTCTGATTTAGGTGGTTTTTCCACGCACACTCGGTGGGGGATGTGTGCCAGTCACTGCATCTGCTCCTCAATGCTCAGTCTAGTAGGCAATAAATAAATCACTCTTCAGAAAATTATCTCTTCCAATGTACTAAACTATGCCCTGGTGCCCTGTAAGACTTGATTTCCATCACTGTAAAAATTAGTTCACCTCTTATAGTAAGCAATCTACTTCTTGAGAGTAATTTTGTTATAGGATCAAAGCCAATACTTTCCAAAAAGGGGAAATTTCTCTTGTGAATGATATTAAAAATAGACATCTTGAAGCAAGAACATTTTTCTTTTATTCCAGGTACTACTTAGAAAATCCCAGTTTTAATCTCATATCTTCCAACATTCAACGAAAAGGAAACAATGGGAATATCTTGTTGGTGGCATATCAGAAAACAGTTTTT
>NW_022436946.1:2540406-2591195 GCF_009761245.1 Sapajus apella
TTTTTTTTTTTTGAGATGGAGTCTTGCTCTGTCACCCAGGATGGAGTACAGTGGTATGATCTCCAATTGCTGCAACCTCTGCCTTCCGAGTTCAAGCAATACACTCTGCCTCAGGGTCCCGAGTAGCTGGGATTACAGGCACCTGCCATCATGCCCAGCTAATTTTTGTATTTTTTTAGTAGAGGCAGGATTTCGCCATGTTGGCCAGGCTGGTCTTGCAGAAGACAGTTTTAAAATTCATTGAATAATTTTCTTTTTGATGTACAAACCAGCACGAATGGAAAGTGAAGGAGAATGGACATGCAGGGTCCTTCCCTTGTTCTGACAGCGTGATTCCTGAGCATTCCTCATTGCACTATTTAACAGAAACTAAGCCACTTCATTTCGGTGTCAGAGAAGAACTTAGCTGGATTTTAAGGATCTATGATAAATCAGAACTGTCCAAGTAGTAAGGCATAAAATCTGGGAAATGAATATGCCCCTTGGAGTTTCCTGAGTGCCATTAGAAAAGACCAGTTGTTCATTTTGGAAGGAAATACAACAACACATACATTTCAAGCTCTGAAAGGGATATTCACTCATTCATCTTTAATTCACCAATATTTGTTGAGCATCTATTTTATGCTAAGTACTGAACAGGCTATGAGGATATAGAGGTGAGTGAGACAGAGACATTTGGCAAGGCTGGATCATGCAAAACCTTAAGATGAAAAATTTGGATTTTAGCTAAGTACATTGGAAATCACTGGAGGTTTTAGACAAAGGAGTGATGTGAAATGGTTTACATTTTTAATTATAGAGAGATGTATGGAGAATAGGCTGGAGGGAGTGAGGTAGAGTTGAGTAAGAAAATGACATAAGTCAATCAGTTCAGCTGCACAAAGAGACATCCTAGTCACAGGTGGTGTCAAGATTCAAGTAAAGTTTAATAGGAAGAGATAATTTTCCCTTTTTCCTTAAAAACTCAGGACTTGCTTTCTCTTTCTTCCTCCATTCCTGCCTCTTCTGCCTGTTTTCAAAATAGAAGTATCTTTAGATTTTACAATAAAAACTACAAAAATGTACCAGCGATGGCCGTGGTGGCCCATCTAGAGTGGCTGCTGCTGTGAAGCTGGCTGCATTGGGGGAGGCGCAGCTGGGGCTGGGTGCTCCACAGAACCGACAGGAGCTGGAAACAGGTGGAAGCCCCGCCCCCTTATGAGTTGGCAAGGCAGGAGCTTCACACTCCCTGGGCACATCTGTGGCTGCCAAGCCATGGCTGCAGACCTGGGCATCCCTGTACTCTTGGGGGCCAGGAACAGGCAGGAGTCCCGCCTTCCCAGGCACAGCTGTGGACCCAGGCATCTCTGCACCCCTGGGGGCCTGGGAAGGAACCTTCCTCTCACAGGCTCAGAAGTGTCTGCTCCTGCTGCCTGGCCTCTCCCTGCTGCTAGCATCCACTGTGATCTCAGCACAAGGTTGAGGCTGAGCCAGGCACTGTCGCAGCATAGCCAGGTGTGTGCACACCCAGGGCAGCACTGATGTGCCAGTCCCCTGCCACCTCAGCCCCCTCTGGACTTTGGGGGGTGACAAGCACAGGAAGGAGGCCAAGGGGGTGCTGAGGGCAACTCGGTGCTGGTCTGCAGGCACCACTTGACATGAACAGCATAGGTGTCATGACTGGTGGCAGGGGTAGACAGGCTCCTGGGAGTGGAAGGGAAAGGCCTAAAAGCCTGGGGCTGCAATGCCAGTCCGGTGGACTAGAGTGGGAGCTTATGGTGCTTTTTCCAGGCCCACCCATGACCACCCATGGACCAATTAGCAGGCACTTCCTCCCCTCTGAAGCCAATAAAAGCTCTGAACTCAGCCAGGCTCCAGGAGATAAGGAAAGACGTGATGACTCAGCCAGACTCCAGGAAGGGAGGAGGGACAGGATGACCAGCTGCGGAGAGGAGCTACCCCCTCCAGTGTCTCCTGTCTACTGAGAGCTGGACATTCGTCAGGATACCACACGTGCGGAGAGGACCTACTCACTGCAGGTCTCCTCTGAGCTGCTCTATTGCTCAATAAAGCTCCTCTTCATCCACGCTCCACTTGTCCGCATATCTCATTCTTTCTGGACCTAAGATAAGAACTTGGGACCTGCCGAATGGCAGGGCTAAAAGAGCTGCAGCACAAATAAGGCTGAAACATGCCCATTTTATGCCACAATGTAGGTGATAAGAAGAAGAGAAGAGCTGCGACACTTTGGGGAGCCCAGACCTAGGAGCTCCCTGAGCCAGGGCTGTGACAACCTCTCTAGGGCTCTGCGTTTCCTGGCATCTCCAAGTTCCTAGGCACCACCACATGCCCCAGTGCCAGCCGTGGAAGCTGCTTGCAGAGCACCTGGTCCAGCCTCAGCCTTACAGGGAGCCGGCACCCATGCTGGTGCCTGGAGCTGCCTGCCCTGCTGCAGCCACCAGTGTGTCTGGCTTTGCGCAATACGTGGAGCCATGCTCACTCTCATACACTCCTCACTGCTCCCTGCCTGGCTCACCCTTGGCAGGCATGAGATTTGGGTCAGTAGCACAAGCTGAGAGCAGCCTGCCTAGCCAGCAGGGTGGGACAAGCCCAGCAGGCCCAAGTAAAAACTCAGGCAAAGGTACCACTAGCCACAGAAGCTTCCAGCCAGAAAAGAAACACCCCAGAGATCCCGTGACACCAGTGCAGGAAAAAGAATGTAAAACTCTGCCCTTTCCTGTAACCTCATGGCAAGATAACCGTCATTTACAGTTTCATGTATATATGTCCATATTTTCCTTATGAACATATAAATAAAGAAATACATGTATTAGTTAATAATGGTGATTTGGTAAACAATCATCAGTATTAATAACTAAATTTGAAATGGCTAAGTAATGACCCACAATACAAAAGGAATTCAGAAATGGATGGATAAGGAAGAAGACATTCACAGACGGCGTTACTCAAAGTGTGGCCCCAAGATCACTTAAGCCATCTGTTTCTTTTGTATTCCTACTAAATGTCCAAGAATAAAGTCCAGGAATCTGTAAGCTGTCCAGATGATCCTAATACACACTAAATTTGAGAATCACTGATTCAAAGTAAATAATCTTTATCTTAAACAGTGAATAACAATTATACATAGATAAAACCAAAACACTTTTAACTTATTTATCAATCATAAGAAAATTGGATTATCTTTTCCTAATCATTTAGCCACTAATATATGTATAGAAACAGAAAAACAATTGTCCTCCTCCCCTCCTCGAGGTACAAGGACCTCAATAAGTCAACACTGTGCTCCTCACTCACTCCTCCATGGGAAGGGGAGAAACATAGCTAATTGACAAGTGGGGAGAAGATGCAGGACATGTTTCTCCAGCCCCTTCTGGCACTCTCTTTGGGATGCCTTCCCACAGAGGGCATGATTTTCTTCCCACTTCTGCCATGCCATAGGCTTAAGAGATATCGCTCATGACTAGGTCAGAAAGTCTATTTGGAAGCCCAATGTTGCCAACCAGGCAGTTCACATCCTCCAGTTTACTCTTCAGTATTGTCTTCATAACCACTGAACATAAACTTTTTGTTCTTTTAGTGATGTCTTATTATACTATTAAGTGGAGTCAGTTAATTCTAAAAATGCACAGAAGAAAAAATACAGACCTGTTTTGAAAAATATTAACTGAATCATCCATTCTGTAGTAATAGAATATCATTTTTAGAGTCTTCTCTAAATAAGAAGACTCTTCTTTTCTCTAAAAAAGAAGACTTTGCTTCTTTGAGAAGAAGTTCTTAAAACACATCTCAATACATATTTATTCATAATTCATAGGAAGTGGAGGTGAGGGAGGGACAAGAGGAGAGGAGAGAACAGAAGAAGACGGAGAGGAGAGGGGAGGGCAAGGGAGGAGAAAAGAGAGCAAAGAAGGAGAAACTGACTGTAGCTTATCTTTGTCTCACCCTTTTCTTTGCCACACATACCACTTTTGCTTGGAAAGATAAAGCAGCAGCATTGAATATGGGTGATGGTTCTGTTCAGCATCTACCCCATACTCCGTGTACAAGTCACCAAATGTCATATCACCCTTGGGCCTTAGTTTCCCCCAAACACTCTTGGATAGACACTATGATCTCTTCTACCTTTTAACTTTTTTCCTGCTCCTAGAGCTTATGCATGAGACTTCTGATACGGGGTCATTTCCTTTGCAGAGCAATAGGTCCCCAGATGACCTTGGTTGACCCAGCTCTTCTGCTGCTTGCTTGCAATTCTCAGGCGGAATTTACCAAGAATGGAACATCCTAAGATAATGAGGAGGTACCCAGAATAACCCAGGTTCTGTCCTCATTCCTCTAGAACAAGATGTTCTACAGCACTTGACTCAGTAAACCAAGTAGAGCCCAGGGTATATAAACTCAGGGTAAATAAATACAGGGTCCCAGAGCTGCAGTTTGAGTGTTGTCTCAGTGAACTCATGCAACTGTTAGAGAACCTTTGCATCCTTTTGTCTTCTTCAAACATAGCAGAACCATTTTTAAATGTCAAAGTTGTATGTTAAGAGAGCCTGTGAGTTCTCCAAAAAACCCAGGATAGCAAACGGAGTTTGCAAAATGCAGTCAATAAACAGGTATTGTTTTAAAAAGTGATGAGATTATTAAACAGAAACATTTTTTCCTTAAGTAGCAACATGCTTGGCATCATAAGTTCTGCACCATGAATCAGGAGGTCTGATCTTTTGTTTCATTTTGCTGTCAATTTACTGCTTGACTTTGAGAAAAATGCTTTGCATTCCTGATGGTTTAAATAATGATTTAAAAATTGATCATAATCATTTATAGGAATCAATAAACTGCTCCAATCCTTTTTGTATGAATGGGATTGTTTTAGTCTAGTATAACAAAGTATCATAGACTGGGTGGCTTAAACAACAGGAAGTCCAAGCTAGCAGATTTGGTGTCTGGTGAGGGCCCACTTCTTGGTTTGTAGACAGCCACCTTGCCTTTTCACTGTATGCTCCCATAGACTTTCCATGACGCATGCTTCCAGAGAGAGAGATCTCCGTCCCCTTCTGTTCTTAAAAGGGCACTAATCCCATCAAAAGATGCAACCTAAACTTAATTGCCTCCAAAAGACCCCACCTCCAAATACAAGAAAATTGAGGGTTAGGCCTTCAATGTATGAATTTAGGGAGGAGAGAGATGCAAACATTCAGCCCATAACAAGAGTGGAGTAGAAATAACATGGAAATAGATGACTTTAAGTGACTTACTGTAAGTCTCTGAGGATTAATTTCTCATCTGTAAAATGAATAAAACGGGCTAAGAATTTTAACATTCATGTCTGTTTTAAAAGCCTAGGACACAAGTAATATTCCTAATTTGTTGTTTTTCTGTAACCATTTGATGCTAGTATGTGTGGCTGGCGGCACAGAAGCAGGAGGTTAACTTTGTAAAGATAAAACTCCAGAATTGCTTTCAAAATAGAATTAAGTTGCTTGGCTGAAACTTTTCATTCAGAATCAAAGTACACTTAGAATATATAAAACATAGACGATAGTACTGTGCTTAGCTGGATATAATGGCCACAAAATATTATGCATTTTAATAACCAGTGTTTTTAAAGATTCTTATAGTTTGCAATCTCCAACTGATCAGATGAGAGACATTTTCTTCAAAAATTTGTTTCCTGCCCCTATAGTGTCTCTTGGATTTCTGTATGAAAATGCCATGTCTTTGTCCCAAGGTACTGAAGATACATCTTAGCTTAAAAGATAGTTGGTGCAGACCTCTGGGTGAGCCCCTGACGTTTATGTAAATAGGGCTTTCCGATTGGCAAGCAATTAGCCATTCATGACATTTGACACTGTTACTAATGTCATCAGAGTATCTAATTAAGTGTACTTACGCACACGACACCGCATGATGTAAGGAACTCACAACACAAACCTATTTCCTGGTTTCTGGACACCACAATGTAATACTTTGACTGCAATTCATTACAATCTGATTACGAATTCAGCAATGACCCCTTTGTAGAATGCAAACCACTATTTTCCCAGAAATTTAATTTGGCATTCCTAGCCTTTTCTTTACTCTCTGCTATGTTTTCAACATCCTCAGTTAAATGAATCGGCTCTGCTACAGCCACCCGTTTATAGTGATTAACAAAAATAGGCCAGTGGGTTTGCCTTGAGCTTCTTTCTATTTCAGTCTAAAGTGCAGGAATCTTGGCTAATGAGAAGCAGCTGAGAATTAGATTGACCTGGCTTGATCAAGACTGTGGTGAATACACCAGGTGATTCTATGACATCTTTCTCTATCTGTCCCATGATAAGGCTAGAAATGCGACAGGGAGGATAGGGTCAGGTTGTGGGATCAGGATTGAATCTGCATTCAAATCCCAGTCCCACAACCTACAGGCTGTGAACCCCCTGACAACGGGTCGAACTCTCTGAGGCCCACTTTCTTCATCTGTAATTAGAGATAATAATTCTTGTTTCAAAGAGCTGTCATGAAGATGTAATGAAAGAGAGTGGTAGTATAAATAGTAAGTTCTCTGTTAATATCAATTCCTTCTCTTCACATCCCCTTCCCACTTCTGGTACTTTCCATTCCTCCCTCGCTCACTCCTTCCTTCCTTCTCTCCTTTTCCTTCCCTCCTTCCTTCCCTCCTTCCTTATTTCCTTCCTTCCTTCATTTTCCTTCCCTCCTCTCCTACTTCCTTCCTTTATCACACATATTCTTTTATATTTTAAACACTAGCTAGGTACTGTATATATGAAAGGCACAAGACACTGTTTCTGCCTTCAAAGCACTTGCCATTCGGTGTGGGAGACAAGTAACTAGCAGTCCCCCTTATCCCCGGGGGGATACATTGCAAGGCCCCCAGTGGATACCGGAAACCCCGGATAGTACTAAACCCCATATGTGCTGTTTTTCCTATATAAAACATACCTATGATAAAGTTTCATTCATAATTTAAGCACAGCAAGCAATTAACAATAATAATAAAACAGAACAATTATAGCAATCTGCCAGCATCATTACTCCTGCATTTTGGGGCCGTTATTAAACAAAATGAGGGTTCTTTTGGCACCAGCATTGTGGTGCTGCCACAGCCAATCTGATAACCATAACAGAGTGGGCTATCAGGTAACAGGCAGGGAATGTCCACAGTGTGGCCACGCTGGACAAAGGCACGGTTCACATCTTGGGTGAGATGGAGCCAGACTCGGTGAGATTTCAGCACATTTCTTAAAATGGCGCAATTGAAAACTTACGAACTGTTTACTTCTAAAATTTTCCATTTAACATTTTTGGACCACAGTTGACCAGAGGCAGCTAAAATCACAGAGAGTGACCCTGAGAATAAGGGTTGGGTAACTGTACTTTCAATACAATTATATGTACGTGGTGGGTGGGAGGAGCACATGGAAGGAACATTTAACTCAGTCCCACAGCAGGCAAAGTCTAGATTGAGCTGATGGAAAGCAGTAGTCGACCTGTTTGATTGCAAAGAGCCCCTTTGCAACACAGATATTACAGCCTCACTTTACAGATGAGGAAATTTGGGCTTGGAAAATCGGAGGCCAGAAAGATGGTAAGTTGTAAAGTGAATATTCTGGATCTGTTTGATTGCAAAGAGCTCCTACTAGATCAAGAAATATAGATGTCAGAGAGCTTGTTCACAACAGAAACATCACATGCAAAGGCCCAGGCACATTTCTGTCTAACAACAGGCAAAAAAAGATAGTTGCAGGAAGTGAATCTGGAGTAGACAGAGGCCTGATCGAGAAGTACTTTGTAGATCTCATTGAGGGATTTATACTTTATCTGGAGAGTAATTAGGGGTGACTGCACAGTTTTAGGCAGAGAAGTGGCAAGACACAATTGTGCTTTAGAAGTATGGTAGAGGAGGTATAGCAGTTAAGATAGTGAGGCCAGATAGGAGGGCTTTGAACTCCTCCAGGGAAAAGATGATGGGTACCAGAAGGGGAGTAGTTAGACTTTTTATTATCTCCTCTTGAAACTGAGAACAGTCCCAGGAACTTCCGAGAACGTTTGAGCTAATCCAATAAGCTTACCACTTTTTCCACTGTGCTGGGTGTTAACAGTTCATAAGCACAAGTGAGCACCTACTATTATCACTTATATATTTCCTTTGTGACTCATGGCATTCAAGTGAGAGTTAAGTCCAGCTGATTGCTGCTATGGAGTCACCTCCCTGGGTGGTGACCAATGTCTTGTTTCTCTGCCAGGAGATCATACTTTACAGAATTATCTTCGAACCAAACCAAGCCAAACCAAAACCCTGATTAACCTTCTAAAGAATCAATTTGATTGTGGTTTAATGTTAGGTTTGTGTGGAGAGGCAGAATAGTTCATAAAGTAAAACTTCTCTACCTATATGACTTTCCTAATTGCTGCTATGACTTGGGAAGACCTATTAGTGATTAATGAAACAGGTATCATCAATGTAGTTGAAGGGCAAAGTAGCTGAAGAATCCTAATATCATAAGAGATTTGCCAATCCTCATATTTTTATAAGAAATTCAGGCATGTAAGAAGAAATTACTCAAAATTATAATTTTATCAAATTTCAAATTGAAAGCACTTATTATTTGAAGGTACAAAATAAGAAAATACTTATTTATCTTGAAAAATAGCTTGCAAATAAAAGAACTTTCTTTAGGTTGAAAAGGGTAAGTTGGCTTGTAAAACTGATATTTAAAAATGTTACCTAGATCCACATACAGCCACCACTGATTATTCAGAGAGGAATATGAGTGAATAGCAGGAGGCAACATTTTAACAGTGGCAATTTTAAAAATTATTTGGGCTCATACTATTTCTTTGCCAGAAAGCAGTGAAGTGTGAAACCAATCCAACAAAACCAGAGAGATAGGGACACCACTAGTTATTTTTACCAAGCATTCAACTTGCAGACAACATCTGAACCGTATGGTTCAAAATCATAAATCCTTCTGTAAGGCTCATTTGTTACTATTTGAACTCATTTATCATCCCCAAAAGACAACCACAAAGGAAAACACAATTGGATACAGTCAATCCATAAATGTTCTCATGTTTGCAGGGAGCCTAATTTAAACAAAAGGAAACTTCTCTGAATTTCCTTCCAAACCTAACTCCCACATCTACCCAGGCTTTAAGAATACAAATATATTTCTAAGAATATTTCCACTCTGTTCCCTTCTCTAGCTCTGATCATTTTATCAAACTCCCATTTACTGAGTGTCCTTACACACCATAAGCTCTTCACAGTGTCTGATCTATTTACAACTGGAGTGCAAGTTAGGTTGTATTCGTTTGCAAGGGCTGCCATAACATAGTACCACAGACTGGGTGGCTTAAACAACATAGATTTCTCATAGTTAAATGAGAGGCTGGACGTACAAAATCAAGGTGTCAGCAGGGTTCGTTCCTTATGAGGGCTGTGAGGGAAGGAGCTGTTCCAGGCCTCACTCTGTGGCTTGCGGATGGCTTTTTCCTGTATCTTTATGGTGTCTTCCCTCTCTCCATGTCTGGGTCTAAATTTCCTCTTCTTATGAGGACATGAGTCATACTGGATTAGGGCCCACTTAGATGACCTCATTTTAACTTAAGAACCCTCCATAAAGACCATATCTGCAAATACAGTCACATTCTGAGGTTCTGGAGCTAGGATTTCAATGTATGAATTTGGAAAGAGAGATCTGACACAATTTGGAAAGAGAGATCTGACACAATTCAACCCATGACTCAAGTATTATAGCCTCACTTTACAGATGAGGAAATTTGGACTTGGAAAGTCAGAGGCCAGAAAAAAGGTAAGTTGTGATGTGAATATTCTAGATCTGCTTGATTGCAAAGAGCTCCTATTCCCCATCCTTAATTGCTCCCCAGCCCTAACTCCACCCCATATCATATCCCAACCCCCTCATCCCCAGCCTCACCAGTGGTTTTACTGATGAAGCAATCCAGAAAAATATTTTTCCACCAGAGACAAGGACAAAGGTAAATAAAAGCACACTGAAAGCTTTTATTCAGTATCTGCTTAGTACAGGCTGGTAATAATCATCTTAGTCATAGACTGTAAGAAAACTTGACTCTGCAATCTAGAAGCTTTCAATTAATGACAGACCATACCAATGTAAACAAGTTCAAAGGATAAATGCTAAATTCTGAATGGATGTCTCTGTTAACTAAATAATGAATTTTTACATTAAACACAAGTAAATAGATAAGCAGGGCTGGGAGGAAGTTGAGGGTGTTTCCTATTTAGATCAGGCTGGTCTGAAGGAAATCTTCATCTCTCTTCCTGTGGGAGGGGTTTCAGGAGCCTCAGAAAACCACTCAGTTTTTCATTAATTCATTACTCGAAGACCATTACAGCCTTTCAACATTTTGGTCACCTTGACAGTCAGCAACGTGTTACTATTACAAATTCTGTAAACATGCTTCTAAACAAAATGATGTATTCACAAAAAATTTTAAATACTTAAGTCATAAAAAAACCAGTCTAACATCTATTCTTCTGAATGTTTGGTTCTACATTAAAAGATAAAAATTAGCTGAAGAAACATCTTGTTAAGTTTTTCAGTCACTGAAGAACAAGTTAAGAAGTCCACAATATTCTTACCAATATATAAAGACCAGAAAATGTTCCTTCTTAGCATGATAGGGATGTGAACAACAGCACCTCTCTAATGATTAAAACCTCTGTTCCTCAAAAAATACATCAGTAGCCAACAGTTTTATGGCAGAAGTCGGCTTTAATTGGCATTTGTAAATAACTAAGTGTTACACTGTATTTATACCAGAAGTTAATTTGGACAAAATTAAAAGCTATTGATCACATATCTCAACCCCAGTCATGAATAGTGTAGGCCCAAAATATCAGTCCCCCCATGGATTTATGCATACAATTTATGGGAAACCAGAGGAAGGCCATTTTTCAGCATTATCCCAATGAGTTTATTAGAGAAACATTAATTTTAGCTTCTATTTTTAGGGACAATGAATTTAAGTACAGTCACACCTTGGTATACACGGGAGATGGGGTGCAAGACTCTGCATACAGCAAAATCCACGCATACTCAGGTCGTGCAGTTAGCCCTGTAGAGCCGAGTACCAGAAAAGTCAGGCTTTACGTCCCCGAGCGTACTGTAATTTCAACCCATGTTTAGAATAAGTGGACTCTCACAGTTCAAAACTGTGTTGTCCAAAAGTCAATTGTACTGTTTTTCCTCTTTTTATATTTATTTTATTGCATTTTAGGTTTTAGGGTACATGTGAAGAACATACAAGATTGTTGCATAGGTACACATGTGGCAGTGTGATTTGCTGCCTTCCTCCCCATCACCTACATCTGGCATCTCTCCCCTTGCTATCTCTCCCCAACTCACCACCCCTCACTGTTTTTCCTCTTTCATAAAGATTTGTCACTGACAGGTGCAGTGGCTCATGCCTATAATCCCAGCACTATGGGATGCCAAGGTGGGCAGATCGCCTAACGTTAGGAGTTCAAAAGCAGTCTGGTCAACGTGGTGAAACCCAGTCTCTACCAAAAACCTACAAAAATTAGCCGGGAATGGTTGGTGGTGGGTGCCTATAATCTCAGCTACTTGGGAGGCAGGAGAATTACTTGAACCTGGGCAGCAGAAGTTGTAGTGAACCAAGATCGCGCCACTGCACTCCAGCCTGGATGACAAAGCAAGAGCAAGACTCTGTCTCAAAAAAAAAAAAAAAATTTGTCATAAGGTAAGCATGATTGGTCTAAGACATACACACGACACACAATACACACACTTTAATGCACTTAAATCTAGGAAATGGCTTCAAGTTCAGATATGTAAAGGAATATGATGCACAATTATATTGTTAAAAAATAAGATATGGAAACAAACATACAAAAATCATCCTTCTGGTTTCTCTGGGTGGGATTATATCCAGTGGAAAAGTTCAACCCCCTAAAAGGCCTAACAATGAATGGGTCCTTATTATTGGAAACCATAGTGTTGCCCTCAAACAGTAATATATTTTCACCGTTTCTCCTAATCTTACCGAAAAGCCCAGTGACACAATTCCAATGCATATGTAAATAATTACTAAGCAGCAGACAATTATGCCCAAATCAATAGCTGGACAGCTGGGTTACTCTATGTCAAAATCCAGGCAATTCAGCGAAAGCTCCCCTAAGGAATATTCTCGGTTGTTATGGTGAATTTTGCTGTTACTTTTGCATTTTGATTGATTAATACACAATGCACCTTGGCATGTTTTCTATTTGTAATGCAAAATGCTGGTAACACATGAGAGGATACACTAGAATTCTCCTATTATTTCTTAATGGAATTTTGCTTTAATCTTTCAGAAACATGGTAGAAATTAGAAGTTTCTTTTTTATCTTTAAACAAACCTCACTAATCTAAAAATAATATAACATAAAATAACTATTTAAATGGATAGATGCATCAATAAATTATTCTAGGAAAATTATTCTTTTTACAGTATCAAAGCAAGAAGTTAATGGTAATTCTTGGAGATTTAGAAATCTGACACTATAAAGTATACAGTTAACTTTATAGATATCTACATTAGTTCTATACATTCATGGAAAATACATCCTCTACTCAGACAATACGTACAATATTAACTTTCCAAGGGAATGGCTTTTGTACAGGAGAAGAAAAATGAGAAGGACATTCAGAACATTAAAACATATTTCATTAGACAGCAGCAAAATCCTATTCCTTCTCCAGTTTTCTTACTGTCTTACAAGGTTCGCCTCTACCTTAGTGGTCTAGTGGGGAGAATTCTAACATCTTTTATACACAAGTGTTCCAATCTTCTTCTCCTAAATCACTGCTCACAATTCCCAGCTCGCTTTCTCAGTGCCAACAGCAATAGTTACTGGTGACAAAATGTGGCGTTTCATACCGGATGCCTCGTGGGGATGACAAGTTTGAGTTTAACTGATGTGTTATCTCAACCAGACTGGTAACATGATTTGGGGAGATGGCCTGAGATCCCTCAGCTGATCCCCAAGGAGGAACAGAACAGCTTCAACCAAGTGCTTTTGGCATCACTGCACATTTCCATTTCATCTTTTATTTTTTAAAAAACACAAGGCTCCCTTTCCTCTTTGTTGGCTACTTTGAAAGTATGGACCTCATGTCTTTCCATCCTTATTTTTGTCAACCTTAAAGGGATCTGGTTCTCTTTTCATCATTGCACAGGAAAAGAACATACTCTTCTTCCAACCTTTTCCACTCCACACCCCCACTATCTGTCACAGCCCTTTTTTTCTCTAATTTGCATCAGAAATATAATTTGTAATTGGCTACAAATTAACTATAAAATTTAAACTTCTCTTCCGGGATTACTAGAGTAGTTCAATCTATTTTGTATCAGTTTCTATTTGACATGAGTATTTAAATGTAATGTTTTCATTAGAGGGATGATGAGTGAAGAACATAATTTAATGGAATTGTGCCTAATACAATGAGAAAGGCTTGGACAATAATTACAAGTACGGATTTTTTTTCTAGAAAATTAAATGTTCAGGGTGTCTATGTGCCTCTTTGTAGAGGCCAGATGTTCTCCTATCTTACAATTCCTCTTGTAAAATATTAAAACTGAGGTATTTCAACTAAAGAGTTGAAAATAATGTAGCGTTTCCAAGTATACATAGGTATGTTTCTAGATATTGGATTTTCAAAGGAAATTTACATCTTTTTACACCAGCACTGCCCATGGATTCTTTCTGCTTCAACCTCATCATGATAAAGACAGGCGTGCTCACATGGAATGTATCTCTAAATTGTACCACTGAAAATATTTTCTTGGATATTTTTGGCTATCTCTAGCTTAGAGAGAAAAGACTGTGATTTGAACTTTGTAACTCAAACATCTTGCCCACCCGTATCTCCCAAATAAAACAAACACAGCAAGGTCAGAATAACTTGGCAGTATGTAAACCAAGGTCTTCCATTCTCTGAGGTTTTGCATGATGAAAGTGCTTCTGCGTGGAAATGTGTTTCATCATCAACCTATTTAATAGTAGGATACGGTTTGGGCTCTGCAAACAACTGGGAACAAATGAAATACAAATCATCAAAATCAAGTCTAAGATTAAATATTCAAAGTACAAGTGAATGGCTGGGCACAGTAGCTCACGCCTGTAATTCCAGCCCTTTGAGAGGCTGAGGTGGGTTAATCACTTGAGGTCAGGAGTTTGAGACCAGCCTGGCCAACCAACATGGTAAAACCTAATCTCTACTAAAAATGCAAAAATTAGCTGGGCATGATGGTGGGCGCCTGTAATCCCAGCTACTCAGGAGGCTGAGGCAGGAGAATCTCTTGAACCTGGGAGGCAGAGGTTGCGGTGAGCCGAGATTGCGCCACTGCACTCTAGCCTGGGAGAAAGATGGAGACTCTGTCTCAAAAAACAAAACAAAACAAAAAAACCCAAAGTACAAGTGAGTGAACAGACAAGGTATTATAACATATGGTGAGAAGAAACGTAAAACTCAAAGGACAAAATCTACCTTAAGGTCCTTCCTGAGTTCCCCACCTTCAATTTCTGGACACTTGGCCCAAGGGAACAGGCTCCTTAAGACCTCATTATTAAATACAATTCAAGATAGAAAAGATTTGTATGTAGGATTTCTGGGGAACAGACACGCGCGTGCGCGCACACACACACACACACACACAAACACAAACACTATTTCTAATCCTAAAAATAGCGGTGAGCAACTCCATTGGTCCATTATCAACAAGGCCACTTAATGGAACAGCATTAGGAGCACTCCGTAAAATTCACAGTAAGAGGGCTTGCACCCAGCTGAACTCGTGATATTAAATACTAAACATATGACCACAAAATGGTGAATTTTTCCCTGTTACTTGTACATGAACTCCTAAATTCTCTAGCTCCCAAAATTATTTTTATTATAGCGTGTGAAGGTTATTCTTTAATAACCTTCACATGCCATAATTTTTATTAGCATGTTTTATCCCTAACTCTGCATAAAATCTTTTATCACCAAATGTATCTGGTGTTTCTCCTCTGTAAATCAGTTCAAAGATATGTCACCCCTTATCTGTTATTCTGATCCTGCTCAAATGTTCAGCCTTCCAAATGTTTCATTGCTTCTCATCTAGAGTTTCAAAACTTTGCATACTGAATTTTACCCGGGGGTCTGATGTAGTTAGGCTATGTTCCCACCCAAATGTTGAATTGTAGTTGCCATAATTCTCACATATCATAGGAGGGACCCGGTGGGAGGTAACTGAATCACAGGGTTGAGTCTTTTCCATGCTGTTTTTATGATACTGAGTAAGTCTCACAAGATCTAATGGTTTTTCCCCTGCTCATGCTTTTTCTCTTGTCTGCCACCATGGAAGACGTCCCTTTGCTTTTCCTTCATCTTCCTCCATGATTGGAGGCTTCCTCAGCCAAGTGGAACTGTGAGTCCATTAAACCTCTTCCTTTATAAATTATCGTGTCTCAGGTATGCCTTTTTTAGCAGCATGAGGTACCTTCCTGCTTCCAATTCTTTAGTCAGTTTCCTTTAGTCATAATTTACAAACAAATAAACATATCTAAGGCATTCATCTGTTTAGTCCTAGATGAATCTTCTCCCCATTTATCTTTTAAGTAAGTTTCTATGTTCTTTTTCTCAAGCTCTATTTACCCAAAGCCAATATGGATGATTAGCTTGTTTTTGGCAAGCATATTAAGGGACGCATTAATTTGATTATCTAAAAATATACAATTGTGGCAAGTGTTCATAACCAAAGTAAAATACATGTCATTCTTAAATACATATCATTCTTAAATACTTGTCATTCTTAAATACATATCTACTTAAATATATGTATTTAAAATACATATCATATGTATTTAAACATATGTATTTATGTAAATACAAAATAAAATATCAAAATAAAATACATATCATTCTTAAATACATATCATTCAGTTTTTAAATTTTTTTTTTTTTTTTTTTTTTTGAGACAGACTGGCTCTGTTGCCCAGCCTGGAGGGCAGTGGTGCGATCTCGGCTCACTACAACCTCCACCTCCCTGGTTCAAGTGATTCTTATGCCTCAGCCTTCTGAGTAGCAGGGATTATCCATACAAGTTGACACGCCTGGCTAATTTTTGTATTTTTAGTGCAGATGGGGTTTCACCATGTTGGCCAGGCTTGTCTCTGGCCGTAAGTGATCCACCTGCCTGGGCCTCCAAAAGTGCTAGGATTACAGGCGTGAGCCATCATGCCTAGTCCAGTTTTTAAAATATTTATATCTTATATGGAACTGTTTTATCTAATGTGTATGTGCTTGCTCACATATAATTTTATCTATCATATATATCAGTACTTACGAAAATGTACAGCGCTTGCGAATATCTAATTACTTTTCTTTAATCTTGCTCTTTAGTGAGGATGTTGAAATCAGTGTCCAGGACCCATCGAATAATGGCTGAATGTTTATTATAATAATGATTGTTATTACTATCTGAACCCTAACTTCCCATGCAGAGGCCCGGAAGCCAGTTTCGGTGTAGTTTACAGGAAGGAACTAGCTCATTTGTTTAGCTGAATATGTAAAATTCAAGGATTCTTTTCTAGCAGCTAGAAGCAATTATAACCAGGCACATTAACAAGACTCTTGCTTCTCCCCTGATTTATCTTCCTCTTCAATCAGATAATTTTTATTTATTATCTTAGGGCTGTGTTCTACTGGTACTTGCTCTGTTCTACTCTTCTAGTGAATTTCCCAGCCAAGAATGTAATTTAATCTGTGACTTCAGTTTCCCACCAGCAGATCACATTTGCCATTACCTGTTCTAATACTGTGTTTAAAATATGCCAGTTGTTATTTACTCTGTAATATAATACGGCTAAAACTAAGTCCTTTTGATAAAAGAATGTGGTACATTCTTCTAATGTAGACTTACTTCCAGATATCACCACATGTAGCAGAATGGTCATTCAGGGCCCAATGTTTTCTGCTGTACAAATAAAACACATGTGCACAGGGCCTGAGATGCAGAGGTAAATGCAGACCTGTTATACCAACTCACGTGGGGCGACCTGCCCAACACAGTAATTTAGAATGTCACAGGGTTATTCAGCTATCTGGGGGGAAAAACCCTGAATTTAGATTTCTGAACTCCTCTGGGATTTATATTAGAAAAATGGAGGGGGGGATCTCAACCAAACACCTGTTTTTCACTAAAACAGCTCTATGATAATGATTTATCTCAGGACCTAATAACATGAAGGCTCAGTTTTCTGATCTCTAAAGAGGAGGATAAGGCTAGAACAGTGATTCCCAATTAGAATCACACAAGGCAGGATGGAGCAGAGGAGTGGTTTGAAAAATTAGATTTATCATTATAATAAACTCTTTTACTGTATTTGAAAAACTCTTACTAGTTTAATAATACAAACTAAAGAAAGAGGTTGAAGAAAATAAATGCAAGGGTTTTTGCTTGTTTGTTTTTTAAATCAAAAGGGAGCCTGGGTTTAAAACATTAAAAACTGGACTAAATTCCCTTTCAGATCTGAGGCCTTCAATTTCCTCCCAGAGAATAGATTACCACACTATCCCACACTATCAGCATTTGGCACTGAACTTCGAAGGGCTGGATATTTCCTGTAATTAGTACTGTATATCAGCAGTAATAATGAATTTCAATCTTGCTTTGATTAAATATAAAACATTTAATTCAAATATTAGTAAAACACAGATAACACAAACATTCATTCAGATCCTTGTATGACTCGCTTCTCCTAACCTCAAACAACAGCTTCATAGAACTCTGAGACTTGCTAATCTTGAGTCATGTAAATTACATCCTGAACTGCTTTAAGAACTTACAACTTGCTGGTTAATAACTAGCTAACAATATGCATCCTGTTTGTTTTTAAATCACCCCTGATAGAAGAATGGGCTACAGATTCATTCACACCGACTATCTCCCTGTGAGTAAAACGTTTCACACTCAAACATTTAATGTTTAAAGATCAGTACTGTTAAATGAATTAATCTGGTGTGAAAACTATTTGCATTTTTAACATCATCAGAATTTATTTCACCCCCAGCTGTTTAGTTCACTGCTTGTATGATTATAATTAGTAGAAGGGGGAAAAACTCATTTTATTCAATGTTAAATTATATTCAAGAATTCTTAAAAGAAACAACTTGTAAAACCTTTCTAATACTACAGTACAAGTAGATAGGGCAAGGGAAATCTCAGGGTTCTTTTTAGATAGAAGGCATAATTTCTGCAAGAATACAGAGTCTTCTTAAAGCATAATTCATTTTCCCGTGTGTGTGCAGTATTCAATTCATTCATGTGAAAATTTAGGGAACATTTACTGAGCCTCTGCTTTGAGCCAGGTATCAGTCTAGGTGCTGAAGGATACCAAGTCACACCGATCAAGGAGCCTATGGTTGAAGAATTGGGGCGGTGGTGGAGGAGGGTCCTCTAAACAAGATTCCACTGGGAGTTGTTACAAATCAAGCACATAGTTTCCAGCACCCAGTGGGTGTCAAGAACCAGGGAATCTTTCCCATGGATTGGCCTGAGTCTCCAACCTCCTCAAATATGACTACCCTTAACCCGCCACTGCCGACTCAAGCTCACCACACACAGCCAGCCACACCAGCCTCCTTTCTGTTGCCAAAGCATGCCAAATTAATTTCCTCCATGGAGCCTTTTCATTTGAGACCTTTCCACTGAAAGTCCCTGCCTGGCTCCTACCCCTTTTCCATTCTCAGACTCCAAGTTCCTCCAACTCTGCTCAAGAATTCCATAGAGCATCCTGTTTAATCTCCATGACATCCTGATTCTCAACAGTCTTGTTTGTTTGTTTACCTGTCGATTGCTTGCCTGTTTCCTTTAGAATATAAACTGGGCAAGTATAGGGGCCTTGTCTGCCTTGGCTACTTCTCCAAGAACTTCTAGCCTATCTCCTGGGGACATGGTAGATCCTTTGTGTAAATGTAATTTTGAAGTGAACTGATAGATGGATGAATGAATGAACAAATGAATGAATGAAATAACTACAGCAATTCATGCAATGACAGAAGTGTACTCAAGAGGACTAGGGGGATACTGAGGAAACCTGCCTTTTGAGTCTGAATATTATTTTTTTTCCACAGGACATCACATCTGAACTAAGTTAAAAAACAAGGAGGAGGTAGCTGGACAATAAGAGGGAAAGGAGAAAAAGTGTTTTCCAAGTGTAGAAAATGCCATTATTATGGGCTGAATGTTTGTGGCTTGGCAAAATTCATACATCGGAATCCCCAGGGTGATGGCATTAGGAGGTAGGGTCTCTGAGAGATAATTAGGTGCTGAGGTGTAACCCTCATCATGAAACCCATGTTAATAGTCCCATAGAAACAGGGTTCCCAACCCCAGGGCCACAGACAGGTACCAGTCTGTGGCCTGTTAGGAACCATGCCACACAGCAGAAGGTGAGTGGCTGGCAAGCAAGCATTATGGCCTGAGCTCCACCTCCTGTTGGACCAGTGGCAGCATTAGGTTCTTATAGGAGCGCAAACCCTATTGTGAACTGCACATTCAAAGGATCTAGGTTGTGTGCTCCTTATGAGAATCTAACTAATGCCTGATGATCTGAGATGGAACAGTTTCATCCTGAAGCCATCTCCCACCTACCACTCTGGAAAAACTGTCTTCCATTAAACTGGTTTCTGGTGCCAAAAAGCTTGGGGACAGCTGCCCTACATTGTTTTTTTTAGCTAAACATACAAATTGACCCTTCTGGTCTTATGAACCTTACATTTGTTTTATCTGAGTTCCATCCTCAGGAACTAATCTTCAGGCCTCTCAAGAAAAGTATAAAAGAACTGAAACTTACCAGATCCCCACATCCAGCAATGAGATGGTAGACCCCTCATTCATCATGATTGCTTCCCGGCTCCTCCCTAGTTCCTGCTTTCTTACATGTTGTTACATTTCTTTCTTGCTTTATAAACCCCTAGTTTTAGTTTAGTTTTTTAAAATAGCTTTTTTATTGTTAAGCTGCAACATATATGGTTTAATACAACAAAACTAATTAAGTGATAAGTGATACACTGAATAATAAACACTTAAAACATTTTCCATTGGAAACATGTTAAGACGAATATGAGGTTTGTTACCATCTTGCTGCCATTTTGTTATGTGTTACATATCCCATGTTTTCTGTAACCATGCAGATGTGAATGGATGTTCGAATGATTAAATAAATGAAAAGTCCATTTACTGCAGGGAATCATTCCACAAGGCAGTCAAACTGTGCTTAGAGAACAAAACTATTCAAGAATTCTTCAGGTATTTAGGTTCATTTTAGAATCCATGAATCTAGACAGATTTGAGACTGAGCTCTCATCTCCTTGGCTGCAGCACTGGAGAAAGCTCTTCCTCCTTGGCCATCCTGGTTGGCGTCCCAGTCATCGGCTTTCTCTGTGGGGAACTCCTGGTGTTTCGGTAACAATACATGGGATTAGTGTCCTCCCAAAAGGGACCTCAGAGGGTGCTCTGCTCTTTCCACCACATAAGGACACATCTGCACACAAGGAAGTGGGCCTCACCAGACAAGGGATCTGCCCACACCTGGATCTTGAAATTTCCAGCCTCCAGAACTCTGAGAAATGAATGTCTGTAACTCACAGGCTATTTGCTTTGAGATAAGAGACTTATGCTAAATATCTTTTTCTCTTAATCTCTGCCTCACTGGCCTTGCTAGAGCTTAAAATACCATAAACAATGGCAAGGCAGGTTAATGGAACACACCCCATATGGAAATTCCACGTTGATGATTTATGTATATTAACTCATAGAATCCAGTCCACATTTTAATCCCATGAAGTGAGCACCAAGATGCAAAAGAGTTAAATAAACTGCCCGAAGTCACTCAGCTAACAGAAAAGAGACAGATACCCAACACAGCTTAGGAAAACTCCAACACTAGATACCCCCTCCTTTTGTATCAGGGCATTGAAGGTTCCTAATCAAATGCAAGGAATCCACAGGAAGGGAAGAAGACCAGAACTCCTAGTGCACATGCTGGGTTCAGGCACAGTGCAGTAGGTAACAGGGGCGCCTGACACACTGGTCCCATCAGGCTTGTGGTGGCCAGGGAGGCCTGGGTAGCAGAAGCCCAAGAAGACTGCCTGAGACCTTAGTGACCTATGTGTTGCCCCAGTATGCCAGAACAACAACTGTCATTTTCTACATCTGCTATCTTGTGAAGAATGGCAACACAGGCTGGCTAAGCCATCATCAGACATTAAGAATTTAGTATAAATTAACTTGTTGAAGTAAGTATTCCCCCACCCAACCCCACTAAGCAGGTCAGGAAAGAATGAGTGAAAGGATAAGGAAAAGGCAAGTTTAGAGGGTGGAAGGGGCAGATTGAAGTGGGGTACCAGGGAACATTGGAGTGGGGGGAGGAGGTTGAGGAAGAGCACAGAAGAAACGGGGTTCCTCAGTGAATACCCTAGACTGACTGAAGCCCAGCCTGGTCTGCCACTGCACGCATGAACCTTGCACTGCACACATGAACCGTCCACTGCACACACGAACCTTGCACTGCACACATGAACCGTCCACTACACACACGAACCTTGCACTGCACACATGAACCGTCCACTACACACACGAACCTTGCACTGCACACATGAACCGTCCACTACACACATGAACCTTGCACTGCACACATGAACCGTCCACTACACACACGAAACTTGCACTGCACACATGAGCCATCCACTACACACGAACTTTGCACTGCACACATGAACCATCCACTACATACATGAACCATCTAGTCATCCTTATCTGAAACCCAGGGTTGTGTGAGACATGGCATGAGGTAAACTCCAGCTGGTTTCTTATAACTGGAAGTTGTTAATTTGATAATTCTCAGAAGATCTGAAAGGTAAAGAAGAGATGAATTAAGGGGAAGAAGTTTTCTCTGTTCTGCTGATACTTTTGGATTGCTTATACATGTAGAGAATTATTATAAGAACCATATATATATATATATATATATAGAGAGAGAGAGAGAGAGAGAGCGAGAGTATATATATTTATACATAAATATATGCATTTATAAAGTATTTGTATATATAAAGTATATATTGTGTACCGTGTGTGTGTGTGTGTGTGTGTGTGTGTGTGTGAAGTATACATCTGGTACAAAGTCTTAGTAATGTCTCTGCTGTGTCCTTTACACATTTCTCACCTGGCCCTTACTTCTGTCTAGGGAGTTTATTAGCTTTAAATCTCCTGGGTTCAGGACCCTGTCTTACTCTAATGTCTTTGTGGACTTTGGTAGCTAGCACAGTATCTGGTGCATAGAAGACTCTAAGTAAATACTGGATGAATAAGTACATGGAAGAAGACTGATAGTTTTTAAAAGACATAATACAAGTTGAAAGAAAAAGTTATCATATTCTTTATTTCGACTGACCCGCACTTTAAATAGCAATATAAGATCATTTAGTCATTTAATGTCCTTATCTACTTATTTTGCTAGGCCTGCATTCTCTAGCTGTCAAAAAGAAAAAGCTATGGTAATATCTAAATTATTACCCCAAGTAAGGAATAATTTAAACACATATGCACAGTTGGCCTAAGATTAATGAAAGCTTTTGATTTCTAGACGGTTTTATAGTTAAAAAAATCATAGAAACTCAAAGCAGATCTTATTAATTTAAAAAAAATTCCCAGTAGGGAAATTTATCTCTGACAATATTTAACTAAACAATAAGAAGATGATATTTCAACAAGTCATAGAAATTTCTATTCATTGTCCAAGAAAGAGAAATGCAACATTTGTATTTTAAATGCCAATATATCTCATATTTGTTTCATGGGACAGATACGCAGCGACTTTCACAGAGTAACCTGTAGAAGAGAAAATACCTGAGATGGAAGAGAGATGGGATGAGCCTTCAAAATCCAGACAATGACAGAGCTTTGAAGTGGTTACGAGACTTTCATATTATGGGTTATTATTTAGTCATGCTAGTTTCTGCCTTTCAAAATCAGTTTCCAGATGATCAAATATAAAGTCTTGTAATCAAAAGACATTTTATTGACTGCTTATTGGCATAAGAGTTCAGAATTCCCAGGATATCACTGCAGAAGAAAAAGTCCTATTTCATACTTCTGATACTACATGATTTTGTCATCAGTGTTTTGCTCTGTCACCAGGCTGGGGTGCAGTGGCACAATCACGGCTCACTGTTGCCTTGACCTGTGGGGTTCAGACAATCCCCCTACCTCAGCCTCCTGAGTAGCTGGAACTGTAGGAGTAAGCTACCATGCCTGGCTAACTTTTCTGTTTTGTTGTGGAGACTAGGTCTCCCTGTGTCGGCCAGGCTGGTCTGAAACTCCTGGCCTCAAGTGATCCTCCCGCCTTGGCCCCTCAGAGTTGAATTTTTATCTCATATGTAATAATAGCATATGCTGACTGGATAAATCAACAACATTGTTATTTTCACCAGTCGACTTTTATGTTCTAAGAATTCTGCCCTTTCATGTGTGAGGAAGGCAAACTCACCACCAGCAACCTATCACATCCCATGAGCAAAATCATAATTATTTAAGAAAATAAATCCCAATAAGTTTGTCACAGATTATAGCAGTCATGAGGGGCTACGTCATAAAGAAATCACTTGAAAGATTTTGTCTTCATCACCTTTGATAAATCTACAGAGTAAAATGGAAAAGAGAGAATATGAGAAAAAGGAATGATAGGTTAATTGTTATCACATTACACTTTTAAAATGTTACCCCACCTGGCACCTCTTATCAGATGTTTCCTAAGCAAACTACCACAAGTGAACAAAGAACTTTAATTTGCAGAGGAACCAACTCCACACTATCATAATCAAGTCACTTCTTTTTGTCTCTTAATAATGAGCTGTCAGATGGCTTGCTTTGATTAAAAACAACAAAAACAACATCCTGGTATAAAAAGAACTGCTCATGTGACACTCCTTCCTCTTAGGATCTTCCCAATTTTTTTGAGACGAAGTCTTGCTCTGTCACCTTTGCCTCCTGGGTTCAAGGTTCAAGTAATTCTCCTGCCTCAGCCTCCCAAGTAGCTGGGATTACAGATGTCCACCACCATGGCCCGGCTATTTTTTTTATTTTTATTTTTTAGTAGAGACGAGGTTTCACCATGTTGGCCAGGCTGGTCTCTAACTCCTGACCTCAGGTGATCCACCCACCTCAGCCTCCCAAAGCGCTGGGATTATAGGCGTGAGCCACTGAGCCTGGACCCAATCTTTCTGATTCTCTCACTAACCTAGCTGTGGTTCACCTAGCATGGAATTCAATCTTGAAATCTTTAAACATCATTCCTCCAGTTGCAGGAATTGTGGCCTTATTATAAACCAAAGTCTTTATCATTCCTTGTTATAAATAGATTACTATTTATCAAGGCTAGGTTTCTAGCTGCCATTGGAGTCTTGTCTTTCTCTCCTCCCATCTCTACCCCTTATTGCCCCAGGGCAGGACGTGGGGCTCTGCAGCATATGGCCTTATGAATCTTCCTCAAGTACGCAATTACCCCGCTCTGCAGCCCGGTGAGGGTCCTGACAGCTGCATGCAGGATGCAGCCGGCTGTCAGAGGTGAAAGACTGCAGGCAACCTCCCATTCCTCACAGCGCTTCCCTTACCACGTGGGGGAGAAGAGCGCACACACTGAAAGGACTTCGTTAGGGATGCCACGGAGGTCAAAGACTGCTTAGAAGAAAAGGCTGAGGTGAAAATTAAAAAAAGGGAAGGTGCCAGTATGGTCCAGACAGGTGCTCGTGCTCTCACAGGGGCAGAATTGAAAGGCTCCTTGCCCAGGCCTCGCGTAGCTATTGTTGGAGAGAGTGCACACTCAGGCTGATTTTAATTGAGATCAATTTAACAAGTACCGTCTTCTGCAAAGTCCTTCAATTGATTGAAAGCCAAATGAAGCTCTTCTGAGTGGTGACAGGTTTTTCTGTCATCTTTTCCCACTCTCTCTCCACTACGATAATTTTCTGAACTTTTGGAGATTGTATGCTAAAGAGACAGCACTTACTCTGGGCTAATTTCTGCAGGTATATTTTAACATCATTATTTTTTAGTTGTACTTTTGTGAACCTAACCAGTAACCTCAATTATTTGTCAACTTCAAACACTTATTAGTGGGTCAGAATCACCAAAGACCCCAGTATTCTAGCTGTTGCCTAGAGAGCAGCCTCTCTAAAGATTCAGTGATTGCACTGCAGGGGTCACAGGACCACACTTGTGTCACTGGCCAATTGCATCTTAAAAGGTGTTTGTGACAATTAGTCATGATTTAGAGAATGGACTTGGGGCCACACTTCTCCAAATGAGTGTAATGATGACCTGTGTCCTATGATGATATCAACTAATAACCAGGGACATTTCATAGTGAATGTAAGATGTAAGACCGTCTTGGTGTTTATCTAGACTTACCTAAGATTGCACATGCAGGACGAACCCCTTTCTATTTAACAAAACTGCTAAATAAATGATGACTCCAATGACTGACAAAATGAGGCCCTGCGAAAAGAGAAAATACATTCTATTTGGAATTTTACGTGTCATAGGAAACAGCTCCTTGTATCAAGACCAGGATAAGATGAACATTTCTATTTAATTGTGTCATGAGGGATTTAAGATTTACAACACAAAGGAGGTAATTATTATAAGTGTTGCGCGAGGTTGAAATACGCCATACGAAAGACAGCCATAGATGTTCTCCTCTAGAGAATTTTATGAACAATGAACAAACATGAGATGTGGCTCTAAAGTATGGAAAGTTCCTTTTTAAACAACTGCACTAGGATGTCCACATTTCAGTAAGTTATCATCCACTTCAAATAATCACTCAGATAGTTTTTAGAAGAACCACGTGAGATAATGTGGAAAAATCATGTTTACTACCTGGCACTCAGTAAGGTGTGTGTGTGTGTGTGTGTGTGTGTGTGTGTGTGACATACATCCTACTTATATCTGAAGGCCAATAAGGCTCTAAACTGTTCAAATTGCAAGTGTTCTGAATTTCCTCTGAATTATTTTCACAACTTTCAGTCCGTTCTCTTTAGCAAGGTTTATGTAGTACTTAATATCTGCAAAGAACAATCTTAGATTAGAAAAACTTCCTGTGACATTGGACTTGGTTTCTGGACAGCATTGTTATTCAGAACTGAAAATAATAAGAGTCTCAAATAAGCAAGTCAAAAAATACCATTTAGGGCCAAGATGGAGATAAGCACTATCAAAGCAAGGAGACAGTTGCTTCGGTGGCTTTCTGCCTAAGCTTAAAGACAACTCCAAAAGAGGAGTTACAAGATTGTTTGAGTAGTGATGGCTTCAGCAGGGTAAATATGCAGCTTCCCAAGCTGGCACATTAAAACCAGGGTTTGTTAAATACACATTTTTATCACTATAAATCAAGCATTACTCTTTTAGGTAACAATCTCTTGGTATATCTGAACATCATAGTGGAAAACAATTATAAATGTTTAGTATGTATGTCTATAGTTTGGAGAAAAGAAGAGATTTTGTGTTAATTAATGACTGAATAAAATAAAACTACACTGAGAAAAAGAGTGGTTGCCTTCTGCTAGGGAATAGAGTTAAGTGTGTCTTTAAATAATAGATACCTGAGGCTGGGCGTAGAGGCTCACACCTGTAACCCAAGAACTTTGGGAAGCCAAGGCAGGTGGATTAACTGAGGTCAGGATTTCAAGACCAGCCTGACCAACATGGCAAAACCCCATCTCTACTAAAAATACAAAATCAGCCAGGTGAGGTGGCGCATACCTGTAATCCCAGCTACTTGGGAGGCTGAGGCAGGAGAATCACTTGAACTCTGGATGGGGGAGGAGGATGCAGTAAGCTGAGATCATGCTATTGCACTCCAGCCCAGGCAACAAGAGCAAAACTTCCTCCCCCATCTCCACCCCAAAAAAGATACCTGAAACCTGAAAGGAAATAAAGGGACCATCTGGAGATTCTGTGCTAAAAGAAATCACATTTATTCTGGGTTAAACTCTGTATGCGTATTTTATAAAATTATTATTTGAGTCAGATGGTGAATGCCAACATCTGGAATTCTAGACCAATTCTCTCATTTCCAGGGAGAAAACATAAAATTCAGAGAAGTTAATTGTTTTGTCCAACCACATGGATGAAAATAGAAGAATGAAAAAAACTAAATCAAAGTCTTCTCATTCAAAATTTCCACTGTACTTTGTTGTTCTAGAAATGGGATTTATTTAATTATTTATTTTTTGAGACAGAATGGGTCGCCCAGACTGGAGTCCAGTGATGTGATCTCAGCTCACTGCAACCTCTACCCCCTGGGTCCCAATGATTCTCATGCCTCAGCCTCTCGAGTAGCTGGAACTATAGGCACGTACCACCATTCCTGGCTAATTTTTAATTTTTACATTTTTAGTAGATATGGGGTTTCACCATGTTGGCCAGGGGATTCTCAAACTCCTGACCTAAAGTGATCTGCCCGCCTCAGCCTCCCAAAGTGCTGGGATTACAGGTGTGAGCCACCAGTCCCAGCCTAGAAATGGGATTTAAAGAGACATATTTAAAAATGTTTTTAACTATTTATGATATAGGTCAGCATTAGTTTACAAGTAGCTAAATAGCTAAAGTTTTTTAATTTTAAAAAAGTAATAAATGTATCAGTTGAAGTGCCACAGAGTATAATGTAGCTACAGTGGTTTGTATGGTTGAAGAGTTATGATTAGATTTCAGAAAATAAATTTCCATGTAATAAAACCATTTCATTTATTGTTACATGTGATTATATTCTATTTATTTATAACATGTCTCCAACAACATTTTGATTCAAAATTGCACTGCTTTGTACTTTAGGGTGGAACTTTTTAAACCAAAAGATATTTTTAAGTATCTTCAAATAGGCCCCACTTTGCAGACCTCAGCCAAACTATTAACTATCAAGGAAATAGAATTTTCTTTCAAATTTTTTCCAAAATAGCACTATAGTACTTTTTTTACATTGATTTCCAGACAGAATTACTTTTTAAGAGATGAAAGAAATTTAAAAGATTTTGAATTCAGCCTCACAAGCATCACCCTGTGAATGTGCCACATCCCACTCCACACACAGTTAAATTTCAGCAGAGTGAAATCATTCACCGTATCTATTTCCTAGAAAGGCCTGAAGCATCAAGAAACAGAATTGTTTTCTACAATAAGTAATTGTTCTCTTAAAGCACCAACATAGCTTCTCTCTTTCCAAAATTGCATTACTGCCATTTTTAATGAGTTACTATAAAGATGCACTTGCAAAGATATCTGACTACCTAGAAAAAAAAAAAAAAGCCTTTTTGGTCACTTCCTTTTCAGTTTCTTTGATTGGGAAAGGGAAAGAGAGTTAGCAGAGATAAGTACCTAGTAATTTCTATGTTTTATATACACTCTGTTTTTAATCTTCCTACTAGCAAAGTAAGGTATTGTCACTGTTATACATATAAGGATAATGATACTCAGAGAGGTTCATTAGATTTTCCAAGGTAATTAGTTGGTATATTTTGGAAGTATGACTGAAGCCCATTCTTTCTGAGCTGACTCTTTCCATTTTAGTATTAAATGAATTTAGAGTAACTGTAATGGTAAACAGAGTTTGCATTTGCCTGACACTTTCCAAGTCAAACGCCTGGCCTTGAATACCTTGGATGCACTCTCTTGCCTATCACCTTTATGCTGGGTCTTACTGGCCCCTGGGTGGATTTTGTCTTGCTCCTCTTTCCTGCTGACTTCTATCTTATTATAACTTTCTAGGACTTTCAAGAAACCCTACTCCTTCAATTCAAAGGCTAACCAAAGAAACCAAACCAGGAAAACATGCCAAAAAAGAGCCTACTTCAAAGAATTCAAGAGAAACACACACTTTCAGTACTTAATACACTGAAAAATCTAAAAAGGATCTCAAGTGAGCTAGGGTGATATCTTAAGACAGATTTTGGTGCCTCATAAACTATATTAAGTAGGTTTCTGACTAGTTTTCTTATTAAAGAATGAAGCCAGGATTTTGAACTTTGGCAATGGACTAATTTGTTACAAGCAAAAACTGTCCCACCTGGAACACCATGATAATCTGGACCCCAAACATTTCCATTTTAAGTGTTGGGGAGTTAATGAAGCAGCAAAGACTTGACAAGCAAAATCCTTAAGACGAGAGAAGTTTGGAGAAGTGAATCTGATAGCTAGCATGGTGTTTCCTTTGAGGCACTTGAGTAGAAACTGAGAAGCTGCAAAGAACTTCTGGTCGTTTTAAAAACCAAGAACAACAAAAACTGGCCTTCAAGGTCCACTGCTATTCAGGTGAGAACCTCTCCCAATAAAGGCTCTAAGCTAAAACTAAGAATGAACTAGAAATAGACCAGCATTCTAAAACCAAATTTCAAATCAACTCAATCCCTCGTTGGATTAAAGCAAACTCCTTTATCCTAAGTGCTGCCTGAAATAAAAGTATGCCTTTTTTAGATAAAGATAACTATCATAGAGAATCTCAAATTATCTCTACATTTTAGAGTGTTCTATTTGGCAATAAATAAAAAATTACCAAGAATATTAGGTGACAAAACAAAATAAAAAAAAAAAAACACACACAAAAAGTGCACACAAGAAAGACAATATAAAGTGACAGATTTTAAATATCAGATATGGGCCGGGCGCGGTGGCTCAAACCTGTAATCCCAGCACTTTGGGAGGCCGAGGCGGGTGGATCACGAGGTCAAGAGATCGAGACCATCCTGGTCAACATGGTGAAACCTCGTCTCTACTAAAACTACAAAAAATCAGCTGGGCATGGCGGTGCATGCCTGTAATCCCAGCTACTCAGGAGGCTGAGGCAGGAGAATTGCCTGAACCCAGGAGGCAGAGGTTGCGGTGAGCCAAGATCGCGCCATTGCACTCCAGCCTGGGTAACCAGAGCGAGACTCCGCCTCAAAAAAAAAAAAAAAAAATCAGATATAAAATTTTTAAAACCAAGATTAATATGATTAAAATTCATAAAATGCAGAATTTTAGCAGGAACTCAAAACTAAAACAAAAAGGAAAGAAAGGAGAAAAAGAGAAACAAAGGAAATAGAGTCAAATGGATGTAAAAAAGAGAAAAAGAGCATATGAGACCCTGTGAAAAGTTCTGACATATATGTAATCAAAGTCCCAGATGGAGAGAAGAAAGAAAATGGTGCAGAAGAAACATACATGAAGAGGTGAAGCTGAAATTTTCATCTAAAACTGATGAAAGACTTAAACCACAGTTCCATGTTAGGTGATTTTCAAGCAGGAAAATCAGACTTAAACATGTCACATTACTGTTTCATGTTGCCACTTAAAGGGATAAAAACATGCTACTCTCAAAGAAGCTGCAATAAAACTTACAGCTGACTTCTTAGCAGAAACTGTACAAGCCAGATGACAACTGAATCACATCTGCAAAATGCTAAAAGTGAGTAACAGGCAACAATATTCTGCATGTGTAACAACATCCTTCATAAACAAAATGTCCTTTATAAATGAAGATAAAAGAAAAACATTTTAATACAACTAAAAACTAATAGCCTTGACCAGAAGTCTGCATTACAGATTCATGGTTATTCCTCAGCCAGGGGTAAATGATTCCAGATGGAAATATGAAGAAGGAATGAAGTGCACTTTGAGAGGCCAAGGTGGGCAGATTGCTTGAGCCCAGGAGTTCAAGATCAGCCTGGGCAAAATGGCAAAATGCCATCTCTTCAAAAAATGCAAAAATTCTCCGGGTATGGTAGTGCATGTCTGTGGTCACAGCAGCTCAGGAGGCTGAGGTGAGAGCATCGCTTGAGCCTGGGAGTTCAGGGTTACAGTGAACCCAGATCACATCACTGTACTCCAGCCTGGGTAACAGAGTGAGGCTCTATCACCAAAAAAAAAAAAAAAAAAAAGAAAAAGAAAAAGAAAAGGAAGGAAAGGGGTAGGGGGAGGATAAATAAAGTGAAACAGGAAATAGTCAGTATGAGAATATACCTAAATGAATATTGATTGTGTAAATGAATAGTAATTAACCTTGTAGGGTTTTAAAACTGTGTGTGTGCACATACATACCATACATACATAAAGATGTCATTTTTCCCAAATTTATCTATAAATTCAATAGAAACTCATAAAAATTCCAGTATGTTATTTTTATCAAATCAACACATTGATTCTGAATTTCTATGGAATTACAAGGAGCCAAAAATATTGTAAAGAGTATACCTATGTAACAAACCTGCATGTTCTACACATGTAACCCAGAACTTACAGTATAATTAAAAAAAAAAAATGAAAAACCTGCAGTGAAGAAGGTTAAGAACCCAAATATTTATCTCAGAAAGTTTCTTATTTCATGGCCATGATTATGGAATACACTTTTGGAAATGCTGCTTTAGAGTTACCAAGCTTTTTCCTTTAAATAAATACATTGGGGGGGGATGTTATAGCGGATACCAAAACTTCTTAAAAAGCTATAGGAATTAAAATTAGTGCAGCATTGGTAAAGCACAGACAAACATACCAATGGACAATAGAGAGAAACCAGAAACAGACTCATGCATATATGGACATGTAATTTGTAGCAAAAATGACATGATAGCAGTAATGATAGGATGATCTTTTTAATACATGAGCCTAGGTCAACTGGATATAAACATGGGGAAAAGTGCATCTTGTCCCCTACCTCATATCAATTCCACATGATGATATTTCTAAATATAAAAGGCATGACAATACAGCATTTAGAACATAATATAAGAGATTGTCTTTATGACCTTGGAACTGGCAAAGATTTCTGAAACACAGCATAAAAAACACTAGCTATAAAGGAAGCATTTTTGAAATAGGACTATATATAATATTGAAAGATACCACAGAGTACTGAAGAGACATTTCACAGAGTCAGAGAAGATACCTGCAATATATGACCAAAGAGATACTAATTCTGATAATATATAAAAATTCCTTACTATAAAAAAAGAAACGTGCTGTTTTAAAAAGGGCAAAATATATGAATAGATACTTTATAAAAGAGTATATCCATATGACCAATAAATACAGGTAGTCCAAATTTTGCATGGCTCTGATATACACAAATGTTGTCAGTCATCAAACACAGTGCAAATATCAGTTGCCACAGTGCATTAACTGTAATTACATGAAACAAAAATTTTCCTGGTAGCTCTTTGGCCTACAAATCACTATGTAAATAATAATTGTGCATTGCGATCAGTGACCTATCACATCACTTCTTTCAAAGTCTGTCATTGATTAGTTACTGTGTGTCTTTTATTTAGTGCATGCACAAACAGCAAAGCATGCAGTTGTGTTGCCTTCTTGTATCCAGTGATAAACCCACATGCTGTTCTACAAAAATGAAAAGTCAACAGAGGAAACCGGTCAACAAAAAAAGAAGAGAGAAAAAAGTGATAACTTGGAAGTATAATTAAAATTTAACATAAATAGAATTAGAGAAGAAATAGTTGACATCAGGAATGTTGATACTATTGTCATTGTAAAGACTCCAGATATGCAGACAGAAGAACTTCGTGAAGGCAAAGTTATCCAGGTAAATGAAGAAACTGGTTGTGATGAAAAGGATTAAGATGTCCCAGAAGAAGCAACTCCAGCAAAAGGCTTCAAATTAAAGGAACTGGCTGGGCATAGTGGCTCATGCCTGTAATCCCAGCACTTTGGGAGGCTGAGGTGGGTGGATCAACAGACGTCAGGAGTTCAAGACCAGCCTGGGGAATATGGTGAAACCCATCTTTACTAAAAATACAAAAATTAACCAGCGTGGTGGCAGACACCTGTAATCCCAGCTACTCAGGTGGCTGAGGCACAAGGATCACTTGAGCCTGAGAGGCGGAGGTTGCAGTGAGCCAAGATCAACGCCATTGCATGCCATGCTGGGTGACAGCGAGACTCCGTCTCAAAACAAAACAAAACAAAAAAAAAAACAACAAAAAAAAACAAATTAAAGGAACTCTCAGAGATATTTCACAACACTGGAAGTGTGGAGGGATAAACTATAGAAATCTGACCCAAACTTAGTAAGGAGTATGACAATTTGCCAAGGCATAGAAAAGATGCTTGTTCCATACCATAAGTCATACAATGAGAAGGTGAGCCCCATCCACACGACTCTTATTCAATTTTTTTTTACAAAGAAAGCTAAAACATTTTAATTCTCAAATCCCACTGCTTTAAATTACAGTGAACTTAATAAGTTTTAGTTTTACTATTTTTTCATTTTTCTACATATTTATAACCCACACTATGAGAGGTTTTTTTTTTTAAATATATTTTGACAAAAAATTTTAAAGGTTCCAGAACAATTGTAATTTTCTCCTCTGATTATTATGTTAGCATTGGTCAATTTCATTTTACATGATAATTTTTAGAGACTTGCAATTCTGTGCAAAGTGAAGACTGCCTACATAAGAAAAAGATGTTCGATTATTAGTCATCTGGAAAATGAAAAGTAAAACACCATTGCACACATTCCAGGATGCTCAAACCAGAAAAGGATGGCAATGCTAAATGTTCTCCAGGACGCAAAGAAACGTGAATTCTCAGGCACTGCTGGTAGGAGTGTAAACTGATTTAAAATACTTTAGAAGTATTTAGCAGTGTCCGCTAACACTGCACAAATGTACAACTCAGGACTCTATGACCCAGCCTAACTACCCCAGTATAAGCACAACAGAAAGGCATATGCAGGTGTGTATATCAAAAATTATATACGACACTGTGCACGGAAGCTTTCCTCAAAATAATCTAGCTGGCCGGGCGCGGTGGCTCAAGCCTGTAATCCCAGCACTTTGGGAGGCCGAGGCGGGTGGATCACGAGGTCAAGAGATCGAGACCATCCTGGTCAACATGGTGAAACCCCGTCTCTACTAAAAATACAAAAAATTAGCTGGGCATGGTGGTGCGTGCCTGTAATCCCAGCTACTCAGGAGGCTGAGGCAGGAGAATTGCCTGAACCCAGGAGGCGGAGGTTGCGGTGAGCCGAGATCGCGCCATTGCACTCCAGCCTGGGTAACATGAGTGAAACTCCGTCTCAAAAAAAAAATAATAATAATCTAATAGAGACATGAATGACTATCAACAGTAGAATGGATACATAAATCATAGTATATTCATATCATTAATATATGTATATAATTATTTATATAGGGAAGATGAATAGATTATCACAACAAGCAATACACGCAGGAATCTTACAAGCACAATGTGGAGTGAGGAAGCCCAACACAAAAGAATACAGACCATTTAAATCCGCTTTTATAAAGCTCAATCATAGGCAGAATTAAGGAAAAGGAAACACTTAACTCTGGGAAAGAGGTAGTGGTGGGAAGGGGACCAAGTAGGGGCCTCTGGGATGCTGGTTTCTTTTATTTTGTGATCGGGTGGTGGTGACATGGGTGCGTTCACCTTGGGATAACGGATCAAGATGTATGTTCATGATTTGTGTGGTATTTCAGAATGACTATTACACTTGAATATTTTTTTGAAAATTAAAGCAAAGAATAATGTTTTCAATATGTAATACATATATTTGTAATTATTTCAGCAAAGCATTAGCCTAGGAGAAACTCTGAAATGGTCTAAGAAATCCTGAAAATACTTGAAGTGCTTTCCGATGATCCATGAAGTCAGAATTATTTCAAAAATACATTGTCATTTGTAATAACCATATAAAAGCAATAGCTAGAAAACTGCAGATTCCTTAGCACGAATCAATCAGTGCTACCAAATTGTACTATTTGTCATCATATGCTTCTCTGCCATGCCCTCACTCGCTCCCATGCACTTCCAGGCACCTTGCAAGGAAGGTGATCCATGCCAAAACACGAGAAAAAGATATAAGAAAAAAGTATGTTAAAAAGAGAAGGAGGAAGGACCAGTTTCACTTAAGAATAACTGACAAAGTGATAAAAAAAAAAAAGTAATGTATTTGTTTTCTTCAAATGAATACATATATATTTTAAATAGATCTGGGTTTTAATTTCTAATACAATAAATACCAATAGATAAAGATCTCTTTAGAGTCCTCAATAATTTTTAAAAGGAAAAAAGGGTCCTGAGACCAAAAAGTTTAAAAATTACTCTTAGGAAATACAGGGTCTGTGATTATTTTGCAACTCTCTCACCTATGTGTAAATAAGCCCCTTTTCAAGTATATAAAAACTTCTGAAGTAGTTAAAACATTCATCCTACAACCAATTCTGTTGATAAGTTTTATTTACAGAGGCAAACATTTCAAATGGCACACAGTGTTAAAGTCCGTCCTAATCTCTACCCCAATCATCAGAATTTCCCTGTCGTGAGGCAGAATTGGGGATATGGACGAAGTTGCCTTCTATTTATTCAATGAAAGGAAATACGGTTCTATATAGCACAGAGAAAAGGGCATGGTTACTTGTCATATGAAAATAAATACTTTTGATTACCATAGAATTTCACTGAAGAACAAAGCCAAAAATCTATTTTTCATTTGATTTTTACATACACTTTTAGAGCAGAAGTATTATGTAAAGTAAGAGATTTCTATAAGAAAGCATGATTTCATAAGAGTTATTCAACGTCTCAAAATATATAAGCAACAGACATCAACTATATATCAACTCCAAGAACTGGTGAGAAAAATATATCATACAAAGGTAAGATTTAAAAATGTAAAGACCAGTAAGGACAGTTATTTACTACTCTCAGCAGCTAATTCAGAACCTACTACTTGATCAATTCTGAAATTAAAACGTTGAAAATTAAATATGAAGCCAGCCTTTGATTTTGATTTTTAAAACAGATGTACATTCATTAAAAAGAGAGTTGCGCCTGGGCATAGTGGTATACTCCTGTCATCCCAGCACTTTGGGAGGCCAAGGCGGGCAGATTACTAGGTCAAGAGATTGAGACCATCCTGGCCAATATGGTGAAACCCCATCTCTACTAAAAAATAAAAATTAGCTGGGTGTGATGGCATGTGCCTGTAGTCCCAGGTGCTCAGGAGGCTGAGGCAGGACAATTGCCTGAACCCGGGAGGCATAGTTTGCAATGAACAGAGATAGTGCCACTGTACTCCAGCTTGGGTGACAGAGCAAGACTCCATCAAGACAGAGGAAGAGAAAGAGAAAGAGAAAAAGAGGAAGGAGGAAAGGGAAGGAAAGGAGGAAAGGAAAGGAAGAAAGAAGGAGAGAAAAGAAAAAAGAAAAAGAAAGAAAGAAGGAAAGAAAAGAAAGTTAGTTGCACGGCTTGGGTTTCCTTAGGCATAAATCTAGAAATGAAAACACAGCCCTCCTACCACACATACAGCTAAATTCAGGCAAGTATGGCAACTTTTGTGAGAGCCCTAAATCCTCTAGGGTGCACCTTGGAGTGATCAGGGATTAGTAGTGACTGGAAGACTGTCTCTGGATTAACTGTGGATCAACCAAAACTCTCATAGACTTCTACTCCTGACCAAACAAACAGATTTCCAATTGTGGTCAAGATACAAAACCCATGAAACAAGTTTTTAATATTAGACATTAGACAATGAAGGAACATGATCCACGCAAAACAGGAAACACACAAGATGAACCCTACCATTGCTCCAGCTTACTGTGTAGTCAGAATTTCCAGGCCATGAGGAAGAGGGGGATCCCAGGCAGAGCCTGATGACCACTCTAAATGGAGGAGACAGAGATAAGAGTCCATGGAGGCAAGGGCAGGTAAGGTGGCAGGAGAGTGCCACAGTGGGAGACATGCACAGAATGAGAGATTCCAAGATTTGCAGAGGGTCCCCATGCACCATCAGCTGAGTACTGATTAGCACATACATGTAACTAACCCAACTACCCAGCCTCAGGGAAAGAAACTCACAAAAGGAGCAGATGGAAAGGAGCTGATTCCTGCCTCACACAGGGTTGGAAGCAGCCTCTTTTCCCACCAGCCAGAGCGGAACACCTCATAACTAATGAGGTGATTGGGGTCAGTGCTCAGAAGAGTTTTGTCTAACTGATGGGGTAAAATTAGCCCTAGAATAAACACTGTTTGGGTCCTAACTAGGGCTAACAAATCTTCAAAGAACTGAAATCTTCAAGCCGTTTCCAGTAATTTAATTGCATGCCTCAAGAACGAACCTCAAGAATATTTATAGAAGTAGAAAAATATCCAGCACGCAGCAAGGTAAAATTTATAATAGCTGGCTTTCAATAAAATATTTACCAGGGATGTAAAGAAGCAAGAAAACAAGATCCATAAAGAGGAGTAAAAATAATCAATCGAAATCAACACAGAAATGATGCTGGTGATAGAATTAGTAGACAAAGACATTAAAAAGAGTTACTATAACTATATTCAATATAAACAATAATACAGGGAACCACGGAGCAGATGAAATAGAGACATAGAAGATATAAAAAGACCCAAATAAAACACTTTATGATGAAAAATATGGTGCCCGAGCTGAAAAACATACTGGATGCAATTAACAGATTAGTTACTACAGAAGAAAGCAGTAAACTTGAAGATGTAACAGTAGGATCTAAAGTCAAACAGAGACAAAAATCGATTTTTTAAAAAATGAAAAACTCATCAGTTGCCTGTGTGATAATGTTAAACAGACTAATTTAAAAAATAAATTTGTAAGTCAAAAGCTTTCCTACAAAAACAAATAAATAAAATTCCATGCCCAAATTGCTTCACTGGTAAACCATACTAAACACTTAAAGAAGAAGTAATGCCGATTTTATACATGTGTTCCAGAAAATTAGAGACAGGGATATTTTCAAATTCATTCTACGAGGCTGCATAACCCTGATGTCAAAAACCACAGAAAAAAATGACTACGGGAAAAGAAAACTAAAGATTAATATCGTTCAGGAACAGAGATGCAAAAATACGTAACAAAACGTTAGCTAATCAAATCCAGTAATACTATAAAAATGAAACTATAGCCTGACCATGTGGGGTTTATCCCAGGAATGCAAGGTTGCTTTAACATTCAAATTTTAATCATGTTAAAGATTAAACATGGAAAGAAAAACCAGGAAAGAAAAACCACATGACCATCACAGTAGATTCAGAAAAAAATATTGGACAAAATCCAGTATCTGTTCCTAATAAAAACTCTAAGCAAACTAGGAATAGAAGAAAACATTCTCAACCTGGTGAAGGGCCTCTATAAACACCTACAGCTAGTATCTTAATGATGAAAGAGTGAATGTGTTCCACCTAAGATTAAGTACAAAGCAACCATGTCTGTTCGCCACATCTATTAAACATGGTAATGGAGGTTCTGACCAGGGTAATAAACAAAAGAAATAAAGGGCATCTAGACTGAAAGGAGGACCTAAGACCATCGTTATTTGCAGTCCACATGTTCGTGTGTATGTAAAAGCTTACAGGATAATAATGAGTTTACCAGAACTAATAGGTGAGTTTAGCAAGTTTGTAGGATATAATATCAAGATATAAAAAAATTATTTGTATTTCCATATGCTATCAAGAATAATTGGAAACTGAAATAACAATATTATGGTAACATCAAAATATGTAATTCTAAGAGATGATTCTGACAAAAATAAGCAAAACCTGCACACTTACATCTACAAGGTATAGCTGAGAAAAGTTATGAAGACTGAAACAAATGGATAGTTATGAATCATAAGACTCATAAGTGTCATCAGTTGTTTCCAAATTATGTTATTTGCAATCTTAATTCAAATTTATATGAAAATGCAAAGAACCTAGAAAATCCAAAGCAACTTTTTAAAGGAGAATAATATTAGAGTTATATTACCTGATTTCAAGACTTATTATAAATCTGCAGTAATCAAAATAGTATAGTACTACATTAGATCGACAAATTAATGGAACAAAGTAGAGTCTAGAAATAGAACTACAGTATATGGTCAAGTGATTTTTGAAAAGGGTATAAATATAATTCAGGAGGGAAAACATTTTTTCAACAAATGGTGTTGAAAAAATTGGATATCCATATGCAAAAAAGTTTTTATCCATCTCTTACATTATACACAATAATTCAAAATAAAACTTCCAGGAGGAAATATAGGAAAATATATATTGAGTCAGGCAAAGATTTCTTAGATATGACACCAAAATGATGATCAAAGAAAAGAAAGAGACATTGGACTTTATCAACATTTAAAAACTCTGCTCTTAGAAATCACTATTATCTGAGTGAAAAAAGCCACAGACTAGGAAAAATAATTGCAAATCACCTATTTGATAAAATAATTTAACCTAGAATAAGGAATTTTTAAAACTCAATAATATGAAAACAAACCCAAGCTAAAAAATAGACAAAATTTCTGGACAGACACCTCACCAAAGGATATGTACAAATGCAAATTAGCAACCGAAGGGATGCCTGACATCATTCATCATTAAGGAAATAAACATTAAAACTATAATGACAGTCTACTACAAACTTATTTGAGTTTCTAAAATGAAAAAGTCTGGCCATCCCAAGTATTGACTTTGATATGAAGCTACTGAACCCTCATATTCCGCAGTCTGAATACAAAATGATACAACTGCTTTGGAAAATAGCCCAGAAGTTTCTTTAAAAATGATACACAGACCGACTAATTGATCCAGCCACCCCACTTCTAGCAAGAGGTGAACATGTGATCTTAGAAAAATGTGTACATAAATATTCATAGATTTTTAATAATCAAAAACTAGAAACAAATGCTCATCAACAGGTGAATGGGTAAGCAAATTGTCGTATATCTATCCATTAAATTGTGGTATATATAGCCATACATTAGTATACAATTATACTACTGAACACCGCTCAGCCATAGAAAGCAATGAACTATCGAGACATACAACAATAAACTTTTGGGGATGATGGATATGTTCATTATCTTGATTGTAGTGATGGTTTCATGGGTATACACCTGTGTCGAACTTAACACAACTGTACACTCGAAATATGTGCAGTTTATTGTAAGACGAGTATATCTCATTAAAGGTGTTTTTTTTTTTTTAAAGGAGCTCACTTATTCCAAGAACACACTAAAGTAACACTGGTGAGAAAACCCTTCCCTAGTCCATTAACTCCCATTTCTCAAAGCATTCTTTCACAGGTTCTTTCTCTATGCCAGGACATCCTTCCATCCATTCATCTTTAAGTGTTTGGTTTTGAATAAGATTGTTGATAAGGAGAAGGAACGGGTACAGATGAGGTCCCCCATCTTGCTACCTCCCAGAAAAGAGAGTTTGGGTAGACTTTTTAAAAAAACCCTAAAAAGGAAGAAAATTATCCTGATTTATTACTTATGTTACAGCGAGTGATCTGGCAGGAAACAAAACTAGCAGTTAATCTGCCAAGCAGAAAAAATGCAACCCCTTTGTTGGTTGTTATGAAGCATTCAGCTGTTTTATAGTGGAAGTCTATCAAATTCAGTACATTTTACATGATTGCAAATTCCTTAAAATATGAAGATGCTATAACCGCATAACAATGAGAGACTGTGCTAGTTTACAATAACAAATTTTGTTATTCTTTGTAAATTCTACTGTTTTATTTTTAATAGTGACATGACAGAAAATGCTATTGACGTTATTTTAATATAAGTGAATATGTGTGCTTTAATGTGCAAACGAGGAGATAAGAGTTGCCTTTGCCTTCTTTCAGAAGTGTAAGTCAGGCGTATAAAATAACAATAAGACAATCTTATGGGTAAAATGAACCTATAAATATCTAGGATAATTTACCATAAATTCCACATTATCCTGCCCCCATCTCTGCCCCTCAGTGGAGTAAATGCCCTTAACCAAAGCTGTAGGATGAGAACCAACCGCACCATTCTTTATCTTTTCTACATAAGCTCTGTTAAATGCAACCCTAAATGGAGTAGCTATTTTCAGAGTAATATAAGATGACACTTGGGATATTGCCAGGAGTGTTTCAATTATTCAGAAGTACCTTAGCATGGAAAAGGCTGGCTTGCTCACTTTTTGGTTGGGCTTCTAAGGTGACAATTCACAAGGCTCACTAAGAACTATGATGCAACCACCATACACCTCTAACCTCCGGGTCCCCCTATAGTGCTGATGTTTCATGGCCTTGCTCCCGAGCCCCAACCAATATCCCTGGGCACCCTCCTTGCCTCCTCCACAGTGGTGAACCTGGCCCAGAGCCCTTCTGCTGCCCAGCACTTTATGCCACTCTGAGGCTTCACCCTCTTGGGGAGTTTTTTAATCCCATTCTCTGTGTTAGGTATTCAACTACAGATCACATTTTTCCTCCATTTTCTCACATTAAATGTAACTTAATTTGCTTCAAGCTCAAAGGCTTGTCCTCCAAACCCTCCCAGTGGCAGCCACTCCTTTTCCAACAACTTGCTGCTTCCAACTCATTGCTTTCCCAGTTCTCTGGGCTGCTTCCCCACTGACGATCCTTACCACACCACTTTCTCCCTCTCCTCACCTCATTCAGAAACTTCAGAGTGGCTCTGCCGTCGTTCTTAGAGTCTCTCTCACTATTCAAGATAATAACTTCTCTGATATTCAGTCCTCCTCAAAGTCATTCCCTAGCCTTGTCCAGTACAGGGAGGTCCGAGTTTGTAGACTCGGAGACATCCCTTGCTGATGACATGACTCCGCAGCCCACCCCGTTCCTCAGTCACTCTCCACTGCTAAACATCAGCAGGCTGACATTGGCAGTAGCTCTGAAGATTTATGAGCTGAAGTCATAAAAATCAGGAACACAGCCACTGTCTTTCTTTAAGAAAGAAAATCCTCCTTTGATTGAGCAAAGCCAGTCCATTTATATGCTAATTTTATTCTTATCTGGCCCCTCACCATCTGGCCCCAGCTTCTGTCATTTCCTACTCCCACTCTCACTCCTTCAATCCTGTATTCCATCCAGCCCCCTCTACCCTGATTTTCTAGCCCCCCAACCCCCAGGCCACTCTTTCCTTCCTAGACACATGCTTTGCTCATGGCGATCTCTCTACTGGAAAGCTGCATCTCTCCTGGAAACTTCTATCGCTTCTTCGAGGTCTGGTTTAAATGTTACTTTCTCTTTGAAACCTTTCTCAGCCCACTTAGGATGATTCATCCCTACTCATGTATAGATTGACTGCCTATGATGTGCCAGGCATGTTCTAGGATCTGGGGATCCATCAACGAGCAGAACAGATGAAAATCCCTACCCTCGTGGAATTCACCTTCCAATAGGAGGAAATTGGTAATACACAAGAAGGATAGACTTTAAAAAAAGGACATTATTTACTAATAGCATACTCTACCAATAGTGCTATAAACCAGGAGAGAAAAATGAGCATGCTAAGAGTTGGGAGGGAAATTGCAATATTAAAATTGGGTGGTCTAAGAAAGCCCCACTGAGTAATGACCTTTCAGCAAACACCTGAAGGAGCTGAGGAAGTGAGCTGGAAGTTGAAGAATGGCAAGATCAGTGTTTATTGCTAATATCTCAATGTCTAGAGTTGGATTGTGAATTCTGTGAAGTGAGAAGCTTCTTCTCACAGGTTTGTACTGACAGTTTCCAAAATGGTCCCCGGCACCTTGCTGGCATTGAATAAAAATAATGTTTGAATTGAACTTAATACCTACAACATGCTCTGCTTATTCCTGTCCAGGTCCATTTCCAATTTTCAGATGACTTTTCTTAGGAGTATCATTACAAGCAGGCAACTGAGTGAAAGATGACAAAACTTCAATTGCCATAAAAGAAACACACTACACGCTTTCACCACGCAGTGTAAAATAAACAGTTAAAAGGTAACCATCCTGGTGTTGATATATTGAAACCTAAAGCAAAATTCTTGGCATTCTCCAACATATATACAAGTGTGTAATAAAATGCAAAGGAAGTTTATTTCGTTTGCGTGGCATTAATGTAAATGATCAGAAGTTTCATTACCCTTGAACTTCAGTGATTCACTGCAGCTCTGCATTAACAGAAAACCACTGTCAGTTCATTTTAAATGGATTCTATGAAGGTATTATAATTATCCCCTTATATAAAAAACATCCTAAAACCTACATTTAAGTTACATTACTGGACCAGTCAATGGCCACAATACTGTATTATCAAATACAGCAAATTTAAGACAGTGAGGCCTTAATGACATATACCATGTATAAGTTTCAATTAAAATAAATCAGAAGCTAGCAACCAGTGGCAAAAACTTCTACACATACAAAACCCTCATAAAATGATTCATTAAAAAAAGAACAAAGAAGGATTCAATCCTAATGAGATAACGTCACTGAAGAGTAAAACTATATCTACAACATCTGTTTCAATTACGCTGTTGCGGAGCCAGCCATGTTTTATAGTGTGGATGTATATGAGGTATTCACTTGGCAAGATGACCTCAACAGGAAAGCAGAGGGAACACGTTCAGGATGGGTTCTTCATATTTCAGAACTTGTGGTTACAATTCCAAAGGAAGCCCAGGAACATCAGCTGAAACTATGCTTTAGTCATAATTAAAGCATTTGGTCTCCCTGTTAGAATGGTAGACTATCCATAAACCCTAAGAGAAAAGGGGTGTTTGATGTATGATCCTCCTGTTACTCTCTGAAAGTAACTGTTTTGGTATGAACAGTATGGATTTTATGTCTTTGAGGGCTTTTTGTCAATGCTGTGGGGGCAATACATGAGGTTCTTTATACATGCCAATTTCAATTGATTAATAGTAGCTGGCCAGATCACCATACTGAGAAGAATGTAAGCCATAATAGGTGATCAGCAGGCAAGACTGCTGTGCTCAATTATTGATGTCTGCACGGGCAAGGGTTAGTGTTTTCTCATATGCTGTCCTTGGCCTCAAAGAATGATAATACATTAGTTTCTGAATCAGGCGTGGTGGTGGAAGATAAATCTAGCTTGAGAACTGAAAATACAGGGGAAACAATGGAGAGTGGGCAGTTTCTTTGTTTAGCTGTTTCCCCTCACTTGTACATTCTCCTTTGGCTAAAATCTTGGATTTGTACCTTTTTTAATAGTGCAGGTAACTCATTCACAGAGTACACACTATCTACCTTTCAGGACATAAAAAACAAGTAACAGGAGAATGACACTGCATCTGTCAGGGTTTGGACAGAAAAGCAGAATGCACTCCAGTCCACTCCAATTTCAGGCAGGAAGAGTCTTTATCCAGGCCTCCTCCGTAGTGGAACCCAAAATGGAAGGAAAGTCCTACACACACAGGGCCGTGGTGCCCCTGTGCTACCCCAAAACCCTGATTGGAATGCACTGAGAAGGACTCAGATTAGAGATTGCCTGGCAGATATTAATAAGGAAAAACTGAGTTGGCTGTGTGCAAGGGGTGTAGTGTTTTGTGCTATGAATTGAGGCTTTCAGATGGGTGTTACTGGGTGGGAAAGGGAGAGTGGAAACAGGTGAATTTAAAGCCTGGAGAGAATTGATGACCCCCACGTAAGCTCAGGCTGCACATGCCGGCATCCAAGCGGCACATGCTGCTGTGGCCAGCAGCCACCTCCACCCTCATCGTTTCCATCTCCATTACCTAGGAGAAGCTTTGATTGTCTTGTTTTTTCTGCCAAACTCTGTACAAGGATCTCCAGGGACATGCAGCACTTAGGAAATAACAACTAATGACAGCCACTGTCCCCTTTTTCTCTCTTCCCCAAAACAGACATAAAAGTAAAAAACATAAAAGAGCCGTTTCAGTTTACATTTACAGCACAACATTGTGTCATTAGCATAATCATTGAACAACTGTGATTAAATACCAAGTCATACTTCCTGTTCATCTTTCCTAATAATCACAGGGCTTAAAAATTGCCTTGTACATTATATTTTTATTAATTACCCAAGTACTTGAAGACCTCTAACCCATGATCCTTTTCTTTTTTGACAAATTGACCTCCACTTTCTTTTAAAACCATGTTCCTGTATAGATTGAGCCCCCTTTTCCCTCCCATCTTCCATCTATGTTTCTCTTATTGACAATACCCTAGATAAAGGTGAGTTTCACCACAATCTCATCACTGAGGAATTGATGTTTAAGGTTCATAATTTTTTCATTTAATTACATTTTTCATGGATTTGACACATCTGATTTAAAAATATATATATTATCAGCATTTAACAATAGTTATGTTACTATATCTTACTTTTAACAAACCAGGAAAAAAAAAACCCTGAGATCATCCATAAATAGAGGAGGTGTCCTCACAAGTGCCATTTTCCAAAACAAAAGGCTAAAAATCTTATTTTAAAAAATGGTTTTGCTTTTTGGTATCAAACATTAACTGTGTTGAGACATTTAAATGTTTATTTCTAAACAATTAACATTCAAGGTATTTCTCTAAGAGCCAAGGACAAACTAAGAAAAACTAGTATTATAATTACTATTCAACATTATTCTAGAAGTTCTAGCCAACAAGATAACACAAGAAAAAGATAAGAGTAGTATAATTGTAGAAAGAGAAGAATTAAAGCTACCACTCACCTAGAAAATGCAAGACAAAAGCAACTCATACTATACTGTTTGGTCTAACAGTAAACCATATTAAATAGTTAAAATAATATAAATAATATAAATAGTGGCTTTTGGTTTAAAAAATCAATTGTGAAATGTATTATTTGGAGGAACTGAAGGAGCAAAAAGAGAAGGATTTTAAAAAAGCAAATCTTCACCTAGAAAATCAATAAAGGTTGAAATACTAAGAAAGAGCAGTATAATCACAATGTTTAGAAATATGAAGCTGGCTGGGGATAGTGGCTCACACCTGTACTCCCAGCACTTTGGGAGGCCAAGGCGGGCAGATCACAAAGTCAGGAGTTAGAGACCAGCCTGGCCAATATGATAAAAACCCCATCTCTATTAAAAACACAAAAATTAGACAGGCATGGTGGTAAGCGCCTAGTCCCAGCTACTTGGGAGGCTGAGGCAGGAGAATCAGTTGAACCTGGGAGTCGGAGGTTGCAGTGAGCTGAGATTGTGCCACTGCACTCCATTCTGGGCGACAGAGTGAGACACCATCTCAAAAAAAAAAAAAAAAAAGAAGAAGAAGAAAAAAAAAAAAAAAGTAAAAGAAATATGATCACGAGGTCAAGAGATCGAGACCATCCTGGTCAACATGGTGAAACCCTGTCTCTACTAAAAACTACAAAAAATTAGCTGGGCATGGTGGCGCGTGCCTGTAATCCCAGCTACTCAGGAGGCTGAGGCAGGAGAATTGCCTGAACCCAGGAGGCGGAGGTTGCGGTGAGCCGAGATCGCGCCATTGCACTCCAGCCTGGGTAAAAAAAGAGAAAATGCGTATCTCAAAATGAAAAAAAAAAAAAAAGAAAGAAATATGAAGATAAATGCAACAAAAAAATTAAGTTGCCAAAGTGGCCTCTGTTGAAAGTGGATGGGGGGGGCAGGCTATGATAAAAACTGATTTTCTTCAACATAGGCCTTTTAGCGTTATTTGCTATTGATTTATTTAACCATGTTAAATATTTCTTGGATAAAAATATACCATGATTATTCATACAATGACTATAGTTTTTCAAAATAATAGAGCACATCCCCACATACTAACATAAAAATGTCTAATACATTGTAAATTAAAAAAAAATTCATGTTGTGGAATTGTTCAAAGTGACGGAGATGCATTTTCTCTTTATATTTTATAAATTTAGACTTTGGAAAATTTACTACAATATGTACTATTAATATTTTGTAACTGAAGAATTTCTTAATCCAAGAACATCTGCTGAGCATATGCTAAAATTAATGAAAGTATACCATAAAATGTCTAGAGCAAGGTGAAGAAAAATCAGTTTCCTCTTGTATCTTCAGTAATCATTAGAACACTTAATGGAAAATTTTCCATTTACAATAGTGACAAAAGGTATAAAATAGTAGCATTAAAACCAATAACAAAAGTACACATGAAATAGCATTTTATAAAAAGCTACAAATAAAAATCTGTAAGTAGAGAGGTTAACCATGTTCCTGGTTGGAAAACTCAATATTGTAAACACGTAAACTCTCCTAAAATTTATTTATATATTCAATGCAGACTGTAACAAATCCCCAAGAGAATTTTCTATGGAATTTGTCAAGTTGATTTTAAAATCCGTCTGGAAGGGTAAATGTGCAAGATGAGCTAAAAAAAAAAAAAAAAATCCTGAAAAAGAAAAATGAGAAGAAACGTGTCCTACTAAATATAAAGCATATTATAAATTTCAAGTAATTTTTAAAATGTGGCATTAGAGCAATAATAAATAAGAAGATAAATGAAAATAGGAGAAAAGATAAGCCAATTGACATTCAAAAGATAGGATGGACACATAAAAAGATCCTAAATTTTTATGAAAACAGAAAAAATAACAATTAAGTAATGAGTGACTTGTTGCCCAATTTGTTGAAGATTTATATTAATAACACCCAATGACAGGAGACCCATGAGGAAACCATGTTCTCCTATGCTACTGCTGTTAGCAACTTGTTTCAGCCATTCTGGGAACAATTTGGTAGAAACTCTGTATGTGAAAGGTGCTTAAATCTTGACCCAGTAAATCTACTTCTGAAATTCTGTCCTACAGATATATTAATATGCATGCCAAAAATACAGGCATGCCTCATTTTATTGTGCTTTGCTTTATTGTGGTTTTCAGTTACTGCTTTTTCACAGATTGAAAGTCCGTGGCAAGCCTGCATCAAGCAAGCCTTACGGCACTATTTCTCCAAATGCATGTGCTCACTTTGTGTCTCTGTGTCATATTTTGGTAATATTTCAAACTTCATTGTATCTGCTATGGTGATCTGTAATCAGAGACCTTTGATGTTACTCTTGTAGTTGTTTCGGGGTGCCACAAACTGCTCCCACGTGATGGCCAACTCGCCAACTCAATCAATAAATGTTGTGTGTTCTGACTGCCCCACCGACCTGCCGTTCCTCTGTCCCTCTTGCTCTTCTTGAGCCTCTCTACTTCCCTGAGACACAAAAATATCGAAATTGGGCCAATTAATAACCTTACAAGGATCTCTAAGTGTTCAAGTGAAAGGAATGGCTACATTTTTCTCACTTTAAGTCAAAAGCTCAAAATTATTACACTTAGTGAAACAGTCATGTCAAAAGCCAAGATAGGTTAAAAACTAGGCTTCTGGTGACAGACAGAAAAGATGTTAGTGCAAAGGCAAAGTTTTTAAAGGAAATGTAAAGTGCTGCTATGGTGAACACATGAATGATAGAAAACCAAATAGCCTTACTGCTGATATGGAGAAACTTTTAGTAGTATAGAGGAAAGGTCCTAACAGCCACAACATTCCCTTAACTCACAGCCTAATTCACAGCAGGGTTCTAATTCTCTTCAATTCTAAGAAGGCTGACAGAGGTTAGGAAGCTGCAAAAAAAAAAAAAAAACCTGAAGCTAGTAAATGTTGGTTCATGAAGTTTAAGAAAAGAAGCCATCACCAACACATAAAAGTGCAAGGTGAAGCAGCAAGTGCTTGATGGAAAAGCTGCAACAAGTTATTCAGAAGATTTAAGATCATGGGTAAAGGCAGCTAAACTAAACAACAGATTTTCCATGCAGACGAAATAGCCTTCTATTGGAAGAGGCTGCCATCTTGGACTTTCATAGTTTGAAAGGAGAACGCAGTGCCTGGGTTCAAAATTTCAACAGAAAGGCTGACTCTCTTGTTAGGGGGTAAGGCAGCTGCTGACCTGAAGTTAAAGCTAACGCTCATTTGATCATTCTGGAAATCTTAGGGCCCTCAAGGACTTCATGACCAAAACACCAAAAGCGTTGGCAACAAAAGCCAAAATAGACAAATGGGACCTAATCAAACTCCACAGCTTCTGCACGGCAAAAGAAACAGTCATTAGAGTGAATCGGCAACCAACAGAATGGGAAAAAATTTTTGCAGTCTACCCATCTGACAAAGGGCTGATATCCAGAATTTATGAAGAACTAAAAGAGATTTACAAGAAAAAAACAAGCCCATTCAAAAGTGGGCAAAGGATATAAACAGACACTTTTCAAAAGAAGACATACATGAGGCCAAGAAACATATGAAAAAATGCTCATCATCACTGGTCATTAGAGAAATGCAAATCAAAACTATATCGAGATACCATCTCACGCCAGTTCGAATGGCGATCATTAAAAAATCTGGAGACAACAGATGCTGGAGAGGATGTGGAGAAATAGGAACACTTTTACACTGTTGGTGGGAGTGTAAATTAGTTCAACCATTGTGGAAGACAGTGTGGCCATTCCTTAAGGACCTAGAAACAGAAATTCCATTTGACCCAGCAATCCCATTACTGGGTATATATCCAAAGGATTACAAATCGTTCTACTATAAGGACACATGCACACGAATGTTCATTGCAGCACTGTTTACAATAGCAAAGACCTGGAACCAACCCAAATGCCCATCGATGATAGACTGGACAGGGAAAATGTGGCACATATACAGCATGCAATATTATGCAGCCATCAAAAACGATGAGTTTGGGTCCTTTGTAGGGACATGGATGAACCTGGAAACCATCATTCTCAGCAAACTGACACAAGAGCAGAAAATCAAACACCACATGTTCTCACTCATAGTCGGGTGTTGAACAATGAGAACACATGGACACAGGGAGGGGAGCACTACACACTGGGGTCTGTTGGGGGGAAATGGGGGAGGGACAGTGGGGGGTGGGGAGTTGGGGAGAAATCCCAGATATAGGTGAAGGGGAGGAAGGCAGCAAATCACACTGCCATGTGTGTACCTATGCAACAATCTTGCATGTTCTTCACATGTACCCCAAAACCTAAAATGCAATAAAAAAAACAAAGAAATAAAAAACAGGAAGACATTAAATTGTCTGGAAAGGAAGACATCAAATTGTTATCATTCATAGATGACATTATCTTTCATAGAAACCCAGAATGATATAAAAAATATTAGGATTCATCAGACGTTTTAATAAGAAGGTTGAATAAAATATTAATCAACAAGAAAAAAAATAGTTATACTAAATTGACTCTGTTTTCTTTAACTAGAATAACAAAGCCTGCATAATAGCACATCTCTTTACAACATGGCTTACTGAATATTTTTAAGTTCATTGTTGAACTACTTCTCAGGAAAAAACAAAAAAATCCTTTCAAAATATTACCACTCATTGACAACACTGGTCATCCAAGAGCTCTGAGGGAGATGTACAAAGAGATGAATGTTGTTTTCATGCTTGGTAACACAACACCCTTTCTGCACCCCATGGGTCAAGGAGTAATATTGACTTTCAAGTCTTATTTAAGACACACATTTCATAAGGCAGTAGCTTCCAAAGATAGTGATTCCTCTGATGGATCTGGGCAAAGTAAATTGAAAACCTTTTGGAAGGAATTCACCATTCTAGATGTCATTAAGAAGATACATCATTCATGGAAGAAAGTCAAAATATCAACATAAACAAGAGTTTGGAAGAAACTGATTCCAACCCTCATGAATGACTTTGAGGGGTTCAAGACTTCAGTGAGGGAAGTAATTGCAGATATGATTGAAACAGCAAGAGAACTAGCATTAGAAGTGGAGCTAGACTGGGTGTGGTGGCTCATGCTTGTAATCCCAGCACTTTGGTAGTTGCGAGATCAGGACAAGCATGGCCAACATGGTGAAACCCTGTCTCTACTAAAAATACAAAAATTAGCCACTGGGTGTGGTTGCACACACCTGTAGTCCCAG
>NW_022436946.1:2591295-2667362 GCF_009761245.1 Sapajus apella
GAAAGAAAGAAAGAAAGAAAGAAAGAAAGAAAGAAAGAAAGAAAGAAAGAAAGAAAGAAAGAAAGAAAGAGGAATTGAGCTTGAAGTTGTAACTGAATGGCTACAATCTCATAATAAAATTTGAACGGATAAAGAGTTGCTTCTTATGAATGAGTCAAGAAAGTGGTCTTTTGGGATGGAATCTACCCCTGGTGAAGATGATGTGAACATTGTTAAAATGATAACAAAGGATTTAGAATATTCCATAAACTTAGTTAATAAATATTGGCATGATTTGCGAGGATTGGTTCCAATTTTGAAATAAGTCCTACTGTGAATAAAATGCTATCACATAACATCACATGCTACAGAGAAGTCTTTCATGAAAGGAAAAGTCCATCGATATGACAAACTTCATTGTTGTAGAATTTTAATAAATTATCACAGACAGCCAATGTTCAGCAACCACCACGCTGATTTGTCAGCAGCCAGCAAGATCAGGCAAGACCCTCCTCTAGCAAAAAGATTATGACTCACTGAAGGCTCAGATGATCGTCAGCATTTTTTGATAAAAAAAGGTATTTTTAATTAAGTTATATACATTTTTTCAGACAAAATGCTGTTGCACATTTACTAGACTACAGTCCAGTATAAACATAACTTTTCTTTTCTTTTTTTTCTTTTTATCTTGAGACAGCATCTTGCTCTGTCTCTCAGGCTGGAGTGCAGAGGCACAATCTCGGCTCACTGCAACCTCCACCTCCTGGGATCAAGCTATTCTCCTGCCTTGGCCTCCCAAGTAGCTGGGATTACAGGCATGCACTACCACAATCAGCTAATTTTTATATTTTTAGTAGAGACAGGGTGTGGCCATGTTGGCCAGGCTGGTCATGAACTCCTGACCTCAAGTGATCTGTCCACCTTGGCCTCTCACAGTGGTGGGATTACAGTCATGAGCCACTGTGCCCAGCCCAACATAACCTTTACATGCACTAGGAAACCAAAAAGTCATGTGACTTGCTTTAGTGCCATGGTCACTTTATTATGGTGGTCTGGAAGCAAACCCACAATATCTCCAAGTTTCACCTTTCTATGTACATTAAAATTTACTTATCAATAAAATCCTGAAAACTACCTGTCAATAATTATGGGAAAAATAATAAACTATTAACCATAAAATCAATGTGGTAGAGTCTTATATATTGATATGGAAAGATCTCCAACATTATTTTAAAAGTGAAAAAAGCATATTGTAGATAAATATGTCTAGTATGATATAAGCTATTTCTGATCTACATGTATGTACATATGTATATAGATGCACAGGAGAAGGTTTGCAAAAATAGACATAGAATGTTTAACAAAGTTTCCTTCTGAAAAGGAAAATGAGATTTGGTAGAAGAATAAAAGCAGAAATTAACATTTTGTTTGTATATTCTAGTATGAATTTGAGATTTTTGCTTGGGAGGGCAGAAATTCTTGCATCCCATTTGTAGTTAGACATGATTTTTATAATGCAATTTTAAAAATATTTTAAACCAACCTACCAAAAAACAAAAGCCTATGGCAAGTATATTTTTATCATTTCATGTTTAACTTGGAATGTTAATTCTATCACCTGGACGTTTTTATAGGAAAAAGAAAAAAGTAATACAAAATTTGAAATTCTATGTTCAATTCTCAGTTTCACATTATTTCATCATCTTTTATTTTCTCTTTATTTACTCTGATATTTAAAATGTTTGTGAAGAAAGAGAATGGGAAGAGGAGACAGAAGAAGAAAATAAGGAAACTTTGAATAATTCTAGAAGATATGTGGAAAGCCCAACGGTATTCTGCATAAAGTTGCTGGTCATCAGTGGGTGTGGTGACTCACACCTGTAATCCCAGCACTTTGGGAGGCTGAGGCAGGCAGATCACAATGTCAGGAGTTTGAGACCAGCCTGGCAAACATAGTGAAACACCGTCCCTACTAAAAATATAAAAATTAACTGTGCATGGTGGTGTGCACCTGTAGTCCCAGCTACTCAGGAGGCTGAGGCAGGAGAATCACTTGAACCTGAGAGGTGGAGGCTGTGGTAAGCCGAGATCACACCACTGCACTCCACCCTGGACAACAGAGAGAAACTCTGTCTCAAAAAAAAAAAAAAAAGAAAAAGAAAAAGAAAAAAAAAGTTGCTAGTCATCTACTTCAGTGTAATAGAAAACATCAACATCCTTGAAAGCAACTCTTTTATTATCATAATAAAAATTATCAGGAATGTAAGTTGGTGAATGGAAAGAACCTAATAGCCATCTTTGCACACAGAAAATGCAGACAGGACAAGGGGAATCTGTTCTGCCCTTGGCATTTTCTTGGCCCCTTTTAGATTTTGTCGCAAAGCCGTTCCAGATCAGGCTTTGCCATTAAGTCTTCCTTATTATATGCCAACGCCTTCTTGTAAAACTGCAAATAGCTATACGAATTGTTAGATGTGATTATTACCAATTCCTGCAAATTACTTTTTAATGTCTTTCTTTCTTTTTCTAATCAACACCTCACTATTAAAAGAAGATGCTGGGGATTCAAATTAAACAACAACAATAACACCTTACCTAATGCCTAATACGTGCAAAATTCCAAACAATAAACTGAGGGAGAACAAGAGATGGATAACACACAGGCCTTATGCTACCTCTATAAATCCTAGCAATGTAATAGTCAGGAGCCAGATATGTGAGCAACCACTTTCGTACCAGGCTGAATCCAATAAGGACTTTAATGATGGTGCAGCTCATGGAGAGCGGGAAAATTTCCAACCAGAAGGGCTCTAGAAGGCTTCATGAGGGAGGTGACATATCATCCAGACCTTGTAGAAATGGGGCAAAGGGTTATTGCAGGAAAGATGCATATGACAAAAGGCTTCAGGGAGAGCCTTGCCAGTAAGTTGATGAGAAAGCTTGATGGATAGGGAAAGGGCCAGGGGAAATGATGGCAGATGTAATTTATGGAAATAAACCTGAAAAAACAAGCTGGGACAAAAGTTATCAACAGCATCCCAGTAAATGTCCCACTCTTATTTGAAGATGCTATGAGTTTTTTCTGGCTTGAGATTTACTTCTCGTCTATGGGGGCTACATAATATAACAACTTCCTTGTATAACCCTGTATTTACAAAATTTGACATTTTGAATCAAATACAAAAGATTTGTTATTCCCAAATCACCTCATTTTTAATCTGATCACAAAAAGTAAGGAGATCCCCCTTCAGATACAGAGGAATAGTGTGGCTTGCTGGGGCCGCCAGGGGAGACTATTTCAGTCTTCATCTGCTTTCTAAAGCAGTTGAAGAAACTAGAGAGGGAAAGCAAGCTCTCTGAGAGAGCTGAGGAGGAAGGGCCTGAAGCTTTAACAGCCAGCACGAAAGCAGAAACAGGCTGGAGGACGCACACTGTTCTCATGCACAGCATGTGAATGAAGTCATTTTGGGAATGTCTGGAAAATATTCTTATTTAAGACTCTCTTCTCAAAATACACATTGCAATAAACTGGTACAAATACATCCTATACACATCTTTTAAGTCAGAGTAAGACAAATTTACTAAATCAATTCATAATAAAAGTAAAAATTAAAAAAAAAAAAAAAAAAAAAAAACAGCTGGGCATGGTGGCTCATGCCTGTAATCCCAGCACTTTGAGAGGCCGAGGTGGGCAGATCACCTGAGGTTGGGAGTTCAAGATCACCCTGGCCAACATAATGAAACCCCGTCTCTACTAAAAATACAAAAATTAGCCAGGCATGGTGGCGTGTGCCTGCGGTCCCAGCTACTCAGGAGGCCGAGGTGGAAGGATTGCTTGAACCCAGGAGGTGCAGATTGCAGAGAATCAAGATCACGCCACTGCACTTCAGCCTGGGCAACAGAGTGAGACCCAGTCTAAATAAAAACAAAACAACACACACACACACACACACACACACACACACACACACACACACGCACTCATTGAAAGCAATAAAATACTTCTTAAATGTGAAAAAAAAAGACAACTTTTTTGGTATTTGCTTACATATGCAGCCTAGGAGAAAAAAATACACAGAAGGTTTAAAACACTATTGAATTAATTTCTAAGACTGTCACAGAAAAAAAAAAGAGCTAACAATTATCTTACTCGATTTTGAAAAGAGTGTCCCCAGAGACATCTCCTTCCTTGAAAGATGATATCACATAAAGGATTATCTTGGCAGAAATTATGTCTGTTGACATTTCAGGGGCTCCAGTTGTGGAAATGGTTTGTGGCTAGTTGAAGGGACACTTTCCTAGAGCAGTGGGAAGCCACCTTCTCATTACATAGGCATCAGTCTTGACCATGGAGTTGATTAGTGAAATGTACACAGTAGGATTTCCACAAGCACTTGTGGGCAGCCTGGTCTTCACTCATCTCCTGTCCCTTCTTTCTAAAACCCATTTCTTTTTCTCTTATTATTATAAAAATACTTAATTCACAATCACAATTTGTATAAGGTACAGAAAATATTCAAGGAGAGAAATAAAACTCATCTACCATCATACCATGTAGATATAACAAGTTTTCATTAGATATTTCTCCGTTTCCCCTGTGTTATTGCAACACTTTCAAAACATTCATTGATAGGATACCTCACAGGATTTATTTGACTGACGTCTATGAAAAGGAAAGACATCTGTCTATGCAAAATGCAAAAACCAGCACCCTGTAGAATCATATGAACTATATTAAACTGTTTGTAGAATCAGTTGCTTAAATTTTAAGTCTAAATGCAATAAATGCAATACAGTAGAGAATACAATGAAAACATTCTTTTAAGGGAAAAATCTTCATTATCAGAAACATGTTCCACTGTAACAGAACAAGTGCCCATTCTAGTTAAACAAGGTTGAGTGATTCCCCACTTGTTTCTCTACAATGTTGGGACACCGTAAAGGAATTGCTTCCTAGGTAAATTTTATAAAGGTTACAGCAGGCCAAACACAGAGAACAAAGGAAAAAAAAATAACAACGGTCAAAGCAGCAGCAAAAAGCAACATAATACAATTCTACCAGCAGATACTTGCTTGGTGCTATTTTACTGTTTGTAGGATTTAGAAGTTTGTTTTTTTTTTTTTTTATGATTACAGAAAAACCTCCAAAAACCTAGACACTTTATGCTTCTGAATTTGATATACATAACAAATGTATATTCAATTTTCAACAAATTCTGCAAATATCTAATTTAAACTCAAGAGATTAGAAAGAAATCCCAGTTAAACTTACATATGGTGTTCAGTGTTTCTAGATTTGTGTTTTTATTTATTTTCATTATATGGAGATTAATATTTGGTGAATATTGGCATGCATTTCCACTTAAAAAAGAGTCCTTCAACACGACTGGCATACTTCGGTGTGTAACATATTAACATTTTTCCATGAAAGGATCAGAAACAGACACAGCTTTGGGCATTGCTGAGAAACTAGTCTGATGAAGGAAATCTCTCTGCAAAGTAGCCAGGCCTTAAAAGTATCGGGACAAGTTTGACCTACTCAGAAGATGGCTTATAGTATATTTATCTCTGCTAGTCTCCTGGAGTTATAATGATTACTGTCAGCAGGGATGCCCTTTCCTCTGACAGAGCTGACACTGCTGAGTACAAATTAAAGCAAAATCAGATTTTTAGTCTCTGAAAGGGTAGCGGAAATGGGGGAGGGGTAGATTCTTTCCTTCCTTATCTCTCTTCTCACTGTTTCAAGTTTGAGGAAATCCGACACCAGAAAATTTAAATTGAGATGATACAGGCTGAATGGGGAAGGTTTTATTGTTGAGGGAAGGTGGAATGAGACAATAGTGCTGAGAAATTGCCAGCGGTCCTTGAGATTTCTCCAACTACTACAAAGACAAAGGAGAACTCTAGTCCTTCTCAGCTTCAGTTTGTTCTCGAAGCTTAATCTGTTAGAACTAAAAATGTGACATTCTGTTACAAATTTTCAAAAAACTAAAAGGCAAATTTCTAAAAAAAAAAAAAAAAAAACAAAAACGAATTTTACATGTAAAAAACTCAGATAAATGGATTATTGTTATGGGTGCATGTGTGTTTGTGTGCACGCGCGCATGTGCACACGTGTGTTTTTTAAATGGAGTTCCACTCTTGTTGTCCAGGCTGGAGTGCAATGGTGTGATCTCAGCTCACAGCAACCTCCATCTCCTGGGTTCAAGCGATTCTTCTGCCTCAACCTCCTGAGTAGCTGGGATTACAGACATGCACCACCATGCCCAACTAATTTTGTATTTTTAGTAGAGACAGGGTTTCTCCATGTTGGTCAGGCTGGTCTCGAACTCCTGACCTCAGGTGATCCACCCACCTCGGCCTCCGAAAGTGCTGGGATTACAGGTGTGAGCCATCACCCTCGGCCTAGAATATTTTTTTTAATCAGGTGATAAGAGTTTGACTCTTTCACCCAGGCTGGAGTGAAGTGGCAAGATCTCGGCTCACTGCAACCTCTGCCCCGCTGGGTTCAAGTGGTTCTCCTGCCTCAGCCCCCCGAGTAACTGGGATTACCGGCACCCACCACCACGCCTGGCTAATTTTCATATTTTTTTTTTTTAGTAGAGACAGGGTTTTGCCATGTTGGCCATCAACTCCTGACTTCAGGTGATCCACCCACCTCCTCGGCCTCCCAAAGTGCTAGGATTACAGGCTTGACCCATTGAGACTGGCCCTCTTGTTTTCTTTTTTGATTAATTTTTAAGTTCAAGGGTACAAGTGCAGGTTTGTTATACAAGGTGAGCTTGTGTCATGGGGATTTGTTGTACAGATTATTTCATTACCCAGGTAATAAGCCCAGTACCAATTATTTATTTTTCCTGATCTGCTCCCTCCTCCCACCTTTCCCTTCCAAATGGCCTCAGGGTGTGTTAATCTCTCTACACGTCCGTGTGTTCTCAATTGATAGAGCTTTACATCACGTATCGGAGATTCTTGTATTAAGATTTCAGTGTTTCACACTGGCAGAAACAATAAAGTGTTTTCAAGTTGCCAATGAAGAGTTTAACATAAATGCAATACTATTATTAATTCTCATCTTCACATTTTTTTCTCCAGCTTCATGGTAATTCACACTAGAAACGAAAGCCAGCCCTTCTTCTGACTAAAGCCTTAATTGCATAGAGGTATGCTAATGTGGCAATGACACATTATCAGATGTCATTGCTTTTACAAAATATTCTACAAGACAGTTACTAGTATACTGTGAAATATTAATAATTAAAAACAAATCACACTTGTCAAAATAACTACATTTGTCAATAACATTCTTGTTTCTTTACTGGCACTTGTTTTTTGAAGTAGCAGGTGTCAAAGTGGATCTTTTTGTTGTAGTACATGTAGCCAATTATGCACGCGGTGAACAGGGGACCTGACAGCAGGCTGAAATGATCACGTGCATGCAAAAGACTGATGCAGCAGAACAGGAGAATTCCCTGGAATTACTGTACTAGGAGAATATTCTGTTAGTGATATTCACCCCAAGCCTTTTCATCTGAACACTCTTGCCCACGATAGAGAATCTGAGTGAGGGCCCCTGATACACAGATGTGCATTCATCAACAAGGTGAAGGCCATCAATATTTCCAGGGGGATTTCATTAATTATATAATTTACTGCACAATTCCATGACCAGGTTCCTTGGTTTCATACTTAACTTTTAAATCCTTTCCTAATTTATGTAATTTTCTTACATATTGAAATGGAAATTAGCCATTTTTCTTCATTTCTAAGATTTGCCTTCCTCATTCATTTCCATTTGTAAAATAAACCAGAGTTTACAAATTTAGAATGGAGCTGTTAATTGCCAAGAGCTCTACGGAGTCCCAGAGGTTTGCTTGGAGCATCCATCTCTGAAAGAAGACACTTACAGTCTCATTTGTTGTCTATTCCCTAAGTTTGATAAATAAAAAATGGGATGGACCTCAGCTGTGTGATTGAGGAGTGTTAAGTCCAAAAAATACTACACTCCTTTCATCTTCTGCTTAATTCCGAACATTGCACCAAAGAAACATGCTCACCAGTAAGCATGGGCAGCCCTGTTAGTCCTAGTTTCTTCCCCATCAAATAGCATGTGGGCCATCTGCCCTTTGCTGCTGTTCTTCCTATTTTTGTGAAGATGTGAAACATAAGGAGAGGAGAAAATGAGTCAAGGAAGAACATTCAAGGGCTACAGAATGGGCAACTGTGAACTTAAATGAGTGGCGAGCGTTTTCGTTAAAAGAACAGTTTTAATCAGGCACGTGGCTCACGCCTGTAATCCCAGCACTCCGGGAGGTTGAGGTGGGAGAATCATGAGGTCAGGAGTTCGAGACCAGCCTGCCCAACATGGTGAAGCCCTGTCTCAACTAAAAGTCCAAAAGGTAGCAGGGTGTGGTGGCAGGCGCCTGTAATCCCAGCTACTAGGGAGGCTGAGGCAGGAGAATTGCTTCAACCTAGGAGGCGGAGGTTGTAGTGAGTAAAGCTCGTGCCACTGCACTCCAGCCTGGGCGATGGTGCGAGACTCCCTCTCAAATAAATAAATAAATAAATAAAAATAAAAAACAGAACGGTTTTAATGCTGCGGTTAATGTAAAGCATTGTTCCTTCTAAAATATCAGTTTCCTACACAATGGGTATTCATTTGAGAGTGACTAATAATTTGGGGGCTGACAATTTCTTCAAAGATCATATGATACTCCCACAGCTAAAAGATGTTAATGAGAACTTTTAGAGAAAAGCCTTGCCTCTTAAATTTAAGAGATTGTTCACCCATCACAACGTCTCATTTCATTCTGCAATGACAGCAGATGTGTTTTCCCAGATATTTTACACATTCACTTCCATGTGAAAAACAGCACTTTATTTATATTTTTAAATTATATTCTTTCATAAAAAGTCTGATGGTGAAGTCTCAAGCGTAAATGCCCTTTAAGGATGATGATTATTAGGAATCCCAGATTCTATTTTCTTTTTCACGTTCTCTTCCCAGGAAAAGAAAAAAAAAAAAAAAGGTTGGCAAATTTTGCTTCTAAAGGGAATATATACATATAATTGCCTATTGTCATCCAGAACTTTCACACCAGTAGCCAATCTGGAGATTTATAACCACCTGATCCCACACTTTAGGGACAAATCTTCGCAAAGCTTCATTGAGCACCTTGGCAGAAAAGGGGTGTTATAAAACGGTGACTTGTGAGATCAGTATTCAAACACTGTCCCCAAGAAACCTGTGCCTGACTTCGCAGTTCCTACCTGTATTAGTTGGTTCCTGTACTGCTATAAAGAACTGAGACTGTTTAATTTATAAAGAAAAGAGGTTTAACTGACTCACGGTTACACAGGCTGTACAGGAAGCATGGGTAGGGAGGCCTCAGGAAATTTTCAAAGTGGAAGGCGAAGGGAAGCAGGCACATCTTACTCGGCCAGAGCAGGAGGAACAGAGAGAAGGGGGAGGGGTCACACGCATTTAAACAACCAGTTCACCTGAGAACTCACCCACTATCGCGAGAACAGCAAGGCTGGGCGTCCGCCCTTAGGATCCAATTACTTCCTACCAGGCCCCTCCTCCAACATGGGGGATTATAATTCAAAAGGAGATTTGGTGGGGACAGAGCCAAACCATATCACTACCAGATCATGAATTCTAACAAGCCTAACGGACCACGATGGGGTAACAAACCCTGAAAATGTCTGTTTTGCCCAATACTGGCTCAGCATGGTAGAGAAGCAGGGTGGCTGCAGGGCAACGTCTAGGAAAGGAAGGGGTTCCATACAAGCCGTTACCGTAATTACAGACAACATCCATGACTTACTGCACTTCCATTTAATAAACTGTAGAATATGAAGAGACACAGGAGATGAAACAATTTAGATATTCACATATGCGCAGTTCCAATGCCTGCCTGAACATCCTTCTGCAAAAAGAGCCAGGCCATTTTGGCATGTCATAAGGACAAGCTAACTTCTAATTCAAGGCCCTCAAGACCCATCAGCTGTGCAGCAACCCCAAAGCTTCCTGTCAATGTTGTTAATGGCAAAGCTAAGCATCTGAGCGTCTTCGGTCAGGGTGCTCCTAATAGCATCGTGATTGCCAGGTGATTGAGAACAATCATCGGGAGAAGACAGAAAATGGCCTATTAGGACATCCCGGCCATCTCCCCTCCCTCCCAACAGAGCTGGTTTCTTTCCACAGGCAAAACAGGGTGGTGACCTACAGGAGATTTACCATAGGTTTTCCCAGTCCTGTTTCCAGCTGCTACAAGTTATGAAAATCTATCACTGGTGATGGGGAGGGGTGGAATGGAAAATACACCGTAATGCTATACATATATGCCCTATTGCTAGGTATTTCCAATGAATTATTTCATATAGCTTATTACTTTTACTCTAGCTGCTACTTCTCTCCTTTGTGTGTAATAAAAGCAATTTAACAGAAATTCTAAAACAAAATACACTCATTCTCGTATACTTTGGGAACGCTTCAGATAAAATTATGCTTTCTTCTTTTCCTAATCACTTCTAAGAACCTGTTATCTTTCTGACAAAAACCTCTCCATGATCCAAACCATCCCATTTATCAGCCAGAAGTTGAGCTTGTATAGAAGACTAAAGTCGGTGACCAAAAATGCTAGAATACAAATACCAATACAAATCCTGCTGTTTTGCTTTCTTCTCATTACCTTCTTTTGGTGAATCTTGAAGGTTACAATGATAAGCTTTGCTGAACGCAAAGCAATCAACAATAGAGAAATTCACAGAACAAGGGACGCGATAAAAACAAAATTTCCCAGCCATGTTCAATAATGTTAAATATTTTTTTGAATGTACTGAGAACATGCCCTTTTTCCAAATTTTATTTGATTAGGAAACTCATTTCCCCAAAGAATACCTATTAACCTATTAACAGCTCACAGCACACCAACTGTCATCTGCGAATTATAAAGCAGTCAAAAACACACGGGTCTTAGTGTTTCAGTCCATTCTGTTACAGAGCCATAATCGGCAGTGTTTGCTATAAGGAAGTTTGCCTTTGAGAGGATGTCTTCTAAACTCATTCTTTTATTTCGTATTAAATTCCCTTAATCTCAGAGTCAATCCGCTTTAGTAGCTCAGGCTTTGGAATAATTACCACTCATTAACTGAGTAAATTATATCTCTGTGCCTGTTTCCTCATCTCTAAAACAAACACAGATCAAATTAGCTGATCCATACAAGGGTTTAGCACAATGTGTCCCCAGAACACTCAATAACTATTAGCTAGTACTTACATCATTAGTCCTTAGCCAAAGAAGATTGAGATCAATTCTCACAAAATAAACATGATCCTCATTCATCTTTAGCCCAATTCTTAATTTCATGTGCTCAAAGAATACTCTCCTCCACCCACATTCTGACTTGAAAGTGGAAAAAAAAAAGTAGGAGATGACAATCTCACCCGTAATGTGTTTAATGTCTCTCATATCATTTTAATTAGTAAATCATTTTTAAGTACATAGGCGAGCAGAAATACGTGCTAAGTCCTTAAATAACCACTGTTTTTTCTTTCTCACTAAGGTTTGCTACGCTTTGAGATGAATAGTATCAATTATCTCAGTTGCTAAATCAGTCATCATCTTGTACCCATACAAATTAATATATATATATATATATATACACACACACAAATAAATAAATAAACCATTATCTTGTGGGAAAAGATTCAAAGGACATAAAAGAGACAATTCCACATCTAACGGTGAGCTTTCACCTTGGGCACTACGGATTTTGGTGGCTTTAAGCAGAGATGACTGCCTCTGCAGTTTACAAAAAGAGCTATGAAATAATACTGATTCCCAGACTATCTTCTGAACATCCTCTAGACAAAATGTGCTCAGCCTCACCGGAGTGGGCTGGGGAACTGGAGAGGCTTCTGAAGAGATCCCTGAACTGACCCTAGAGGTCACAGGACTGGCCTGAAAGGTATATACCACTCCTTTGAACAAAGTGACAAGAACCATCTTTACCGCCTGTGTAAGTCCCCTTTGGATGCATGTGAGAAGTCTATATTTCCCCATTTTGAAACTTCTTTTAAATGAAAATAAAAGATGTTTAAAATAAAAAAACAAAAAAATTTCAAACTTTTAAAAAATGCAAAAATCAATACAAAGAATCCATACAAAAATAGGGCAAAGAATCCTCACTTACCTTCTTGCCAGTGATACAGACTGAATCTTTGTGTCCCACCAAAATTCATATGATTACATCCTAATCACCAAGGGGGTGATGATATTAGGCAGTGGAACTTTTGGGTGGTGACTAGGGCATATGCAGTTCTCACAAATGGGACTGGCGCCCTTATAAAAGAGGCTTCAGGCAGGGCACTGTGGCTCATGCCTGTAATCTCAGCACTTTGGGAGGCTGCGGTGAGCGGATCATGAGGTCAGGAGTTCAAGATCACCCTGACCAACATGGTGAAACCCCATCTCTACTAAAAATACAAAAATTAGCTGGGTGTGGTGGCGTGCACCTGTAATCCCAGCTACTCAGGAGGCTGAGGCAGGCAAATTGCTTAAACCCGGTAGGCGGAGGTTGCACTGAGCCAAGATCGTGCCATTGCACTCCAGCCTGGGCAACAGGGCAAGACTTCATTTCAAAAAAAGAGAGATACTTCAGAGAGCTTCCATGCCCCTTCTACCAGGTGAGGGCAGAGCGAGAAGGCACCATCTATGAACAAGGAAGCAGGCCCTAACCAGACACTGAATCTGCCAGTGCCTTGATCTTGGACTTCCGAGTCTCCAGAACTGTGAGAAATAAATTTCTGTAGTTTATAAGCCACCTAATTCATGGTATACTGTTATAGCGGCCTCAGCTGACAAAGACAACCAGCTTCACCTAGTTTCAACATCTTACCTCACTGACTTATCTGTGCTCTCTTTCACTTCTCTTTCTCACGCTCACTGTCTCTCTCGTTTGTCCTGGAGTATTTGAAAGAAGGTTACATACCCCTTTATGAAAATAAATTACATACACCAAGCTCTCTATCCTCTAAGAATAGGGCTGTTATCTCACATGGCCACAGTGCAGTTATCAGCTTCAGTACATTTAACATTAACGTAATAATTGTATCTAATCTAGAATTAGTATTCCAAGTTTTCTCAGTTGTCCCAAATGAATCTTTTATACCATTTTTCTATCCTGTAGCACAAGATCAGTATGTTTTATAATTTTTCCTTATTTCATACCTATAAGGACTTCCTTATACTCTCTTGTGCATAGCTGTTTTCACTTAAGTGTATATCCTGGAAATCACTTTATTATAGAAGTGAAAATTCCTGAGTTTTTACAGCTGTACAAATACTATATACAACCAGTCTCTGTGCTTGGACATTTAAGTAGTTTCCAAAATTTTCCAATTACGACAAATGCTTCAATGAACAATGAATACCTTATGCATACACACACACACACACACATATATACTGTATTGTTGGAATTTATCTTCAGAGTAAATTCTTAGAAGTAGGATTGCTAGGATAGAAACCAGATGCATACATAATTCTGTTACACATTGCCAATTTCTCCTTCATAGGAATGGTACCATTTGCTATTCCCACCAGCAATGTAGGAGAGCTCCTATTTTCCTACATCCTCTCCACAGAATATATTATCAAACTTTTAAGTTTGTCAATCTAATGAATTAGAAATAGTGTTGGTGTTGTTCCAATTTCATTTCTTTTATAATGAGAATATTTGAATGTCTTTTCATATGCTGTCTTTTTGTGCATTCTTGCTTCGTGTATTTGCTCATTTCTTCAAAAAAATTTTTGTTCATTTTTTCTTTTAATTTTTTTTTGAGATGGAGTCTCACTCTGTCTCCTAGACTGGAGTGCAGTGGCGTGATCTCAGCTCACTGCAACCTCTGCCTCCTAAGTTCAAACAATTCTCCTGCCTCAGACTCCCTATTAGCTGGGACTACAGATGTGTGCCACCACGCCCAGCTAATTTTTGTAGAGACAGGGTTTCACTGTGTTAGCCAGGATGGTCTCAATCTCCTGACCTCATGATTCACCCACCTCGGGCTCCCAAAGTGCTGAGATTATAGGCATGAGCCACTGCTCCTGGCCACTCATTTCTTTCTTTTAATTTTTAAAAGATCTTTACAACCAGGAGTATTTGCCTTTAATGGGAATAGAACACTGAAAATATTTTCTCACAATGGTCATTTGTCTTTTAACTTCTTTGCTTATGGTGTTTACCATTTTGAGTACATAGTTTGTGTATTCGTTTGTTTTCAGTTTTTTGCTTTTGACTCACAAAAGTTTTATTTTTATGTAGCCACATTTATCTTCTGCTTTGTTGTATAGGGATTTTTAAAGATTAGACAGTCTTTCTCTGTGTTCAAGTTGTAGAGAGATTCGGTCATGTTTTCTGCTAGAATGTGTGTCCTGTTACGTCTTTTCACTTTCAGATCTCTGATGCACTGGAGTTTATTTTGTGTGTGGTATGAGAAGCAGATCTAATTTTACCTTTTTCAAAATTGCTTTCCAGTTGTCCCAGCACCATTTATTATAAAAAGGCCATCTCTATTTCATAGTCTTAAATATTACTTTTATTTTTTACCGGACTTTGATCCATAATTAGACGACCCTGGTGTTTGTTTACATTCTATTCCATTGGTTTCTGTTTTATGTAGGCAGTTGCTATGTTATTTGGTCCATAGATATTCACAACCACTACAACCTTGTTGTAGACTGACTTCTAATGTTAGAAAGTGTTCTTTCTCCTATCTAATGCTTTTATGCTTGAGTTCATTCTTTCTGTTTGATTTTTGCACTTATATTATTTTAATTGTCGCATTCATTGTATTATATGATTAACACATTTTTTAAAACAAGAACAGCTTCGTAACTAGAAAACTACAATGAGAAAGTTTGCCATAAGATGTGACGAGTCTGCAGCCTCTCTGTTTACTTGACATGGAAATTCTAGAGAATCAAGTAGATATGTAATTAATAAATTACATAAATATTCTTTAACATTTGTTGTGCTACCTGTAAGGATGTACTGCAAGAGCTAATTTTGTTAAACAGATTCTGATTAATAAAGTCACTCTGAATGTTTTTGTGTACAGATTGATTTTTCTGTCCATTCAGTAATATTCTAGTTTTAAGATGCTTAAAGGAAACTAGGGCAACGTGGATATGCATGCATAAACATTGTTTCAGAAGATAAAATTTATACAAATAAAAATAATTGAATTTTTCAGTTGGGAAAGACACACACGTGGCAAAAATGAGGGCCAGTAAAGCGACTTGCCTAAAGGCATACAGCAAGTTAGTACACAATCACTCCTGTCATGCAGGTGGCTTAATAGCTAGTCAGGAGTTCTTTTTGCACTTACATATTAAGCTTGTTTCTGTGTGTACATCAGAGTGCCTTCTTCACTTTGAGAACATCCTGGGAAATGGAAAATTTGTGTGCCCAAACTAGCCTGAAATGAAACATTAAAGGGAACCAACATATTCTTCAAGAAAGAATGTGGGAAAAGCAAGGAAAATATAGAGGGACAGAGTAAAAATGGGTTTCAATGCTCAGAAGTAAAATTGCTAGGTGCCCATGATGATGATAGCTAAACTCACATGTGGTGAATGGCCACTCATGGTCCTGATCACTTGGGCTTGCTGTACCTGTCAGTCAAAAGGACCCCAGATGTGCCTGCAACCAACCAATCCCCAGGCTGATCCAAATGGTTCTAGTGTCTCAGGAAGGAGGATGGAGGGCAAACTAACAACAAGCAAATTTCTTAAGTGTTGGGAAGGTATTTGGGGTTTCCTGTGTGCTTTTTCACTTTACTTTACATATATTTTTAAGAAAAAGATAGTCAAACCATCCAGGCATAAAATCATTCTAATATAAAAGCTGTTAAGAATCATGAAGAAAAAACCAAAAAAACCAACCCTGCACACTGGAGCTCACTGCTTACTCACAGGCACTTACATCAGAATAGCAGGAGCAGAAAAACAGAGGCTGATCAGAAGGAAGAACAAACACTCTCTAAAAACACTAAAATGGAGCAACAGTAGCGCCCTAGAAGGGGGTATCATATGTTTTGATAAAAAATAGTAATAATAAGCCATGTAGCAATGGAGAACTGAAATTCCTAAGAGTCACTGAAACTGCTCAGGGGCTCCTTTCCTTTCCTTCTCTTCTTCACTTCCAAACCCTGGAAATCCCCAAGGGACCTCTTTGTATAGAGATAATTTCTCAGACCACTTAGCAGGGAAATTCATACTTTCATGGAAAGATGTGTGATGACGGTGTATTTATGTGTGAAAGAGGAAAGACAAATTTACTGTTCTCTCCATTTTCAAGAAAGAAAATTCTAAGAATTTTCACATCACCACCTATGGACCAGGACAATGTTTTCCAGAAAAATAAACATTGTTCCTTTTACGGCTTTCAGAGCTAGAATGCAGAATTCAATTATTTATTTTAAAATCCCTAACAGGATTTTATCCTGGAGGAGAAAGCGTGCACAAGTAAAAGGAATTGTAAATGCTAACAAAATAAAGGAAAAAAGGCTCATTATAGAATTTTCAGTACCAGGGGATTCTAATTCTTAACTGTGGATTAAATTCTTGTCATTGTTGATTACATCTTCCAGGCTGTGACCAGTGTTGTAAAAGAATAGGAGAAGCATGAAGTCTCAAAGGCAACTTCTCTTCTCCATGCCCATGGGAATATCTTAGAGCTCACAATGAGTTAATAAAAAGCCCCTGATTCTTGATCTCATGGATAAAGAGCTCACCAATTAACAGGCCCACAGGAAAGAACAAAGAAGCTTCATATCAAAACAGGAAAAAAAAAAAGGCCTGCAATTTGCAAAGATCCAAGGAGTGCATGGAATATCAGTAAATAATGGAAAGGAATAAAATTTTAAAATAGGCTCTGTGCATATGTGAAAGTGTCTTTTTTGCAGATAAATAATTCTAGATGAACAGTTTCATACACAGAGCATTTGAATAACTCCATAGAATCCATTTTCCCAGATCTTTCTGCCTAATTACAAGTCTTTGAACCAGACACTGGTACTTGAAAGATCAATGCCTGGCTGCACAAAGCATATATAAAGCATAATTAAGAGGACTGCTCCATGGAGCCATGGATAACATGCATATAGATGTGTGAAGTCTTCACATGTACACACCATGTCTGTGATATGCACATCAGACACAAACTCTCACTGTCCAAAAATTGTCTTTGGCTGCCATTTTATAAATAAGGCAATCAAAGGAAAATGGAATTAAAAACAAATAAAAATGTAACTAAACTTCAGATCATCTTCTTATTTGAATCTCTGCATATAATGCAAGTCTATTTAACTCCATTTTGAAGTATTTATTTCTGAAAATACCTTACTTTCTAATTAGATCCAAATTTGGTACTTTTCTAGGAAATATGTGGATTTTAAATATGAAATGATTTGTTCAACTTGCTTCTCATTTTTAAATTCCAAATCAAGATAATAAAACACTAACACCTTGGACTACTCAGAAGGTGTATTTATACTTTCAGGAAGGAATATTGTAGGGCATGTACTTAAGCAGGAGTATTTTGTGTGTACACAAGGAAGGGCACCTTAGTCTCTGGGAGGCAAACAAATCGAAGTTGCTGGAATTGGGGGTTCTCAGTGCTCAGAGGAGGCAGCTGTAATGCATAGAAAAAATGACAGGCAAAAAGATATCTAAGACAGTTGCTGGCACCATGTAAATAAATAATAAATAGTACATTAATGTTGACCAAATAAAGTGACAGAATTCACTAACACATCACATGGGATAAGAAAAAGTGTGAAGAATCAGAAATCGTCATAAAATGAAAATGTATGTCTTGACTGTAGAATAATAAAACTGTTAAGAGTTGCAAGGAGCCTTTAAAAACAATCCAGCCCAATACGCGTAGGATATTCATGGGTGATTACATTGGGATCTGAGATGAGGAGCCCAAGAAGGCTCCTTGGCCGGCCAGTCCAGTCTCCTGCCTCCCCTACCCTTGCTGCTGAACCGTGGTGTCTAGCATGTCTAGACGGCCATTGCTACCAAACCAGGGTCCCTCCTCCACCATTGCTACTGATCCACGGTGTCTCAATGCCCTTGAGCTTTTGTTCAATAGCATTACAGAAAATTAATAAAAGAAAATACAGAGGCCCTCGGAATTTCTACCTCATTGTCCTTTTATCTATATGTCTTTTGTTAGGTTGAGAGGAGAATGGCAATTATAATAAAACACTTATAATATGGTTTCAAAAGCTACTTCCCCCTCCAAAACAACCTTCAGATATTAAACCAGAGGCAATATTTGAAAACTCTGATGAAACCAAACAGCTTTTAGTACAATTAAGTAAAGGACATGTATGTAACCAGAAAGCTGACACACTGTATATTTGCAATTACAGGGAAAAATGCTAGTCTAAATCAACTGTGTAAGAAATGCAACTTTGTCTCCTTTCATTTTCTGTCCCTGCATTTTGACCAATTAAGATACGTAAATTAGGCACTTTTATTTATCAGTATTGTGAAACAGCAAATGACTTTTAAACGGCAAAAATCATCCACAGCGTCTTGGCTGAGAAGAGGCTGGATGGGGGCGGTTGGGCTGCAGGACTCTAACTCCTGCTCTGTGCGGGCCTGGGTATGGTCCTGGAGAAAAGCACTGAATCACTCTGGTCTTCAGCTGCCTTGTCTAGAAAAATAACACAGTTGGTAAAAGAATCTCTAATGTCACTCACAGCTCCCATATTCTCTGATTATTCTCCCTCTAATTTAATTGTCTTCTTTATGTAAAAGTTGAATGTTAGTGTCTTCATCTGTTTGGGCTGCTATCATAAAACGTCTTAAACTGAGTGGCTTATAAAGAACAGAAACGTATTTCTTAGGGACCTGAAGGCTGGGAAGTCAGAGATGGGTTCTGGTGAGGACCTGCTATCTGGCTGCAGATGGCCACCTTCTCACTGCAGCCTCACAGGGTGGAAAGGGCCAGGAGCTTCCTCATGCTTATTTTGTAAGGGCACTAATCCCATTCATAAGGATTCTTCCCTCATGACCTCATCAACCTCCCCAGAGGCCCCACTTCTTAATACCATCACCTTGGCAGTCAGGATTTCAACATAGGAATTTGTTGAAACTTTCATACACAAACTTTCAGACCATAGCGACTAGCAAGACCAGCAACTCTCAGAGGGAAAATTGTATGTTTAAGAGTTAGCAGCGGAGAACGTTACAGTGTCTACAATGTGTGGGGATTGTTTATGGAGTTCAATGAACCAAAGGCTTCCTGTTCCTACAATGTGAGCTGGACGTAATCATTTGCTATTTTTAACCAAAGAGCTTTAATCACTTTTCTCTATTATGAAAGGGAAAGAACGGGAAATGTTCTAAGTTTGATTTTTGGCTGACACTCTCTTTGCCAATTCCTTTGAACAATACATTCTGAAGAGTGGTGTTTTATATCGTCCAGACAAATGTTTCTTTCATGAATATGGGTGGGGATGAATACATTTCAAAATGTCATAATTTTAGCTACCATTTATTCAACTCTATTACAAATTCAATAACCTTGAACCAGAGTTAATAGAAATTCATGATAAGTAATAAAAATCCAACTGGCCTCAAATTCCCATGGCTTTAAATGCAGCCTAAAAGGCACCAACTCTGAAAATCTCTCTCCCTGACCTAGATCGCTCTTCTGAGTTCCAACTAAAATCACACAAATAGGTATCTCCACCTGGTTGCCCTACTGGAGCTTTGAACTGAACACATGGAAAACGCATCACCTTCTTCTCTTTCACCCAAACCAGCTCCTCCCTGAGAGTTCTGTTTCCGTGTATGTTTCCACCATCCAGCCTGGTGCCTGAATTTGACTCCACAACCCTCTCCTGTCCCTTGCCCTGTTGATGCAACCTCCTTAATTACATCATATACACCTCAGTCTTGTCCATGAGCATCACCTTCATCCAGAATTCTAAAATGCAAGTCTGATGACTTCTCTGTTTAACACATGCCAGTGCCCACAGGGTGAAATTCAATCTCTCCAGCATTGCACACCAGGTGGTTCATGTCCAGCCTCATCTTCAGCTGCTCCTCTTCTTTCCACCAAAGGTTCGAACCATCCCGAGCCTTTTGCAGTTTCCCCAATTCCCATATGCTCTGTTGCTTCCAGTCTTTGCATAAATCACTTCCTGTAGGGAGAATGTCCCTTGTTCCCTCTTTTGCCACCCTAACTCCACTAATCCTTTGAAAGTCACCTCCACCTTCCCTGAGAGTTCATATGTCTCACAATATGACAGATGCCCTTCACCACAGTCCCTACTGAGTGAGATTTTATCTTCTGCTGAATGGTGGCCCTTTGTGTGTTTTATTAATCTTATTAATTAATGTCTGGCATAGAATAAAGTTTCAATGAATGTGTAATAAACAAATAACTTCATGTATGGTAAAGGGTCTATGCAGAGGGCAATTCTAGTCCAAGGTGCCTGGGACAGTCCAGGAACACATCTGTTGTTCCAGTCTGATTGTTAATAACACTCCCTTTTACTCTCCAAAGTGTCCAGGTATAGACAATAAATTATTTGGTCACTATCTGTGAGTCAACATATAAGGTATACTTATCCCCTTATTAATAAACTATGCAGTTGAAAAGGCATGGCAATATATTCACAGAGCAAGAGATCTGAAGAGAATGGTCACTGAACTATGTGCTTACCCAGGTGGTAAAATTTCAGGTGGCTTTTTTCTACCTGTTTGTATTTTTATTTTTTTGAGACAGAGTCTCCCTCTGTCTCCAGGCTGGAGTGCAGTGGCATGACCTCAGCTCACTGCCACCTCTGACTCCCTGGTTCAACGATTCTCCTGCCCCAGACTTCCGAGTAGCTGGGATTACAGGCACGCACCACCATGCATGGCTAATTTTTATATTTTTAGTAGAGACGGGGTTTCATAATGTTGGCCAGGATGGTCTCAATCTCCTGACCTCATGATCCACCCACTTCAGCCTCCCAAAGTGCTGGGATTACTAGCATGAGCCACCACGCCTGGCTTTTTTTTTTTTTTTTTTTTTGAGATGGAGTCTTGCTCTGTTGCCGAGGCTGGAGTACAGTGGTGCGATCTCAGCTCACTACAACCTCTGCCTCCTGGTTTGAGGTGATTCTCCTGCCTCACCCTCCCAAGTAGGTGGGACTACAGGCATGTGCCACCATGCCTGGCTAATTTTTATATTCTTGTAGAAACTGGATTTTGTCTTGTTGACCAGACTGGTCTCGAACTCCTGACCTCAGGTAATGTGCCGTCTCAGCTTCCCTAAGTGCTGGGATTACAGGCATGAGCCACTATACCTGGCCTGTTTATATTTTTATGAACTGACTTTTATTTCATTCATTGAGCATACATCCCTTTTATAAAAATAATGAAGCTGTTTTGAAAAAGTCACAGTTTAATTCATTTCACGTGACTTTTCTAGAATACTTGGTTTCATCTTTAGAGCTATAACCCATGCCAATATTCTTCAGATTGGAAGTCAGCTAAGCATATGACAAGATGGCCTCATTATAAAGATAAAAGACATCTGAAGTTTATGATTATATTCACAAATATGTGACCCAAACCCTCATTCCATGAAAAACTAAATTGAACTAAAATAAAATAAATAGTTCTCGTGGTCAGAATGCCAGAATAGTCAGGCATTTGGGTAGAAGCTGCTGCCTAGGGTCTACACATCCATAGCTGGTGAGAAGAATAAACGCACAGACCAAACTTTCAAACAGTAACAGCATATGGAAAACATTAAATGAACATAAACATTGCTAATAAGAATCCAACAGAGGTCATCTAAAAAATCTTCTCTCGTATGAATGCACTTCCACGATGAATTCTTCTTTGCAGGCTGATGGCTTTTATCAGTTCAAATGGCTAAAGTTTAATGCACTGTTAGTGTGGAAGAAAAATAATGTTTCCCATCAAGTTTTTATAGTAAGTACGCTTATACAGTGAAGCATCATTGAACAGTACCTTTTAACTGATACATAAATGCAGAAGTTAAAAGTATATCTCTGATTGAACTACAATTACAAATAAAGTTTTGGACCCGTTACTTTCTTTATTTTTCTTGATGACTTGCAGATGCAGCCAAAAGAGTACCCTGCAGATCCGTCCCACCTGAACAGGGATATTTAAGATAAATCATCTCCAATTCTGAGGATCCAAAGTTGAGACTACTGTTTACATCTCTTTCGGAGTCTTCTATTTCTACCAGAGGAATGGTGTAAGGTCTTGTACATCACCTGAAAGGAAGATGATGGTGGAGGCTGCACCCTTGTCAGCCAGAGGCTTTGAGCTCCTTTATCGGAAGTGGACTAGTTTATGCACTGATATGGCGTTATAAGTGTTTCATAGTTCCTCCGGTGTTCATTCTCCTTCCTCCCACCCTGTGAAGAAGGTACCTTGCTTTCTTTCCTTTGCCTTCTGCCATGATCATAAGTTTCCTGAGGCCTCCATAGCCATGCTGAACAGTGAGTCAATTAAACCTCTTTCCTTAATAAATTACCCAGTCTTGGGAGGTCTTTCTAGCTGTGTGAAAATGGACTAATACGTCCACTGATGCATTCCACAAACCTCCTTCTCTAAAACAGACAGTTGGCCTTAGAGGGAAGTCTTCTCACTAACCGGGATCAACCTAACCGATCATGCATTGAAGTCAAGACCTACAGACCTGGGTTCAAATTCTGTCACATAACCTTGATCAATTTACTTAATCTCTTCTAGCGGTCCAACAGAAGAATGGGTTTGAGTGAACATCAACATTCTGTTACTCCAATCATAGAGGCACTGTCTTTTATTGAGATAAGCGCAAAGGCTACATTTTCAGAAGATGGTATGAATTATTCAGTAAGCGATGCCTCTCAAATTGCTTAAATTTCCTCTTGGGAGATGAATTCTCAATGATGCTGTTATTCTATCTGTTCAGAGTGACATCTCGCCAGGGCACCAAGAAGCCCTGCGAAGCCTGCTTTTAGCAACTCACAATGTCCAGAACTAACACTCTCAAACTGTGCTGCTTCTTAATACACACCCTACTGTGGCCAACTCATCCTCTTCAGTATTTTCCATCACTATCTACCACTTACAAGCATCTATCCAGCCTAAGTTGCTCCTTAGAGCATCAAACATTTCCAAATGACTTCTGGAAATTTCCATTTGAATGTCCCACTGGCACCTGAAACTCACACTCAACCCTATATTTCTCACACCTGATTGCTTCATCAGCCACCTCCTTCCAGCCCCCCTTTCTCAAACTGCAAATCTTTGTGAATGGTTTCACCAACTGTATAATCAATGAAACCAGAAACCTTAACCGCATCTTTAATCAACCCCTGCATCTATTCAGTCACCACTTCTGGCCTGTTCCATGTTTTAAATGTTTCTTCCTCCTCCTCCTCAGCCTACTCAATATGAAGACAACAGGATAAATAACTTTATGATGACCTATTTTCACTTAATGAGTAATAAATGTATTTTCTCTTCTTCATAATTATTTTTCTTTATCTTTATCTTTTCTTTACTTTTTTTTTTCTTTTTTTGAGGCAGAATTTTGCTCTTGTCACCCAGGCTGGAGTGCCATGACACGATCCTGGCTCACTGCAACCTCTGCCTCCCAGTTCAAGTGATTCTCCTGCCTCAGCCTCCTAAGTAGCTAAGATTATAGGCACCTGCCGCCATATCCAGCTTTTTTTTTTTTTGGTATTTTTAATAGAGACAGGGTTTTGCCACGTTGGCCAGTTTGGTCTCGAACCACTGACCTCAGGTGATCTGCCTACCTCGACCTCCCAAAGTGCTGGGATTACAGGTGTGAGCCACCGCACTCAGCCTTTATGATTTTCTTAATAACATTTTCTTTTCTCTGGCTTGCTTTAAGAGCACAGTGTATAATACACATAACATTAAAAATATGTATGGTCAATTATTTTTTATGATAACCCAAAGTGAAATTTCAAGTTTATTTTATACACATTGAAAGAGATAAGAAATGCAGCATTTTCTAAATCATGACTACTCTAATTCTAAAAGAAATAATTCTGAATATGGTCTTATTTCTGCATACATTTATACAACACTAAAAGTGCCACCTCAAGTTTTAAAATTACAAAATTTTATACAGATTATTGTCCAGCGATAATGATAAGCTCTCCAGTTTAGCATACCACAGTATACAAATACTGTATTAAGCTGGGTATTACTAAGCATGAGACATAAAGAGGCCAACCAAAATCCTTTGAGATTAAGAAGTGATAGGTACCAATAAACGTAAGTAGAAACCCAACATGACAAGGGGCGTTGAATATTTAATGAACTCATGAAGCATAAAACAATTAATGCAAATGTATCTGTCATTTTATTTTTTTGAGACACGGCCTCACTCTTTCACCCAGGCTGGAGTGCAGTTGCATGAGATCATGGCTCCTTGCACGCGCCATGACACTGGTCTATGAATTGACTATTTATGTTATCAATAAGGCTTCCAGTCAACAGTAGAGTATTAGTACTTTAAGTTTTGGGTGAGTCAAAACTATACTTGAATTTTTGATTCCACAGGGGGTTGGCACCCCAACCCCCATATTGTTCAAGGGTCAACTGTAAATAGATAAGACTAGATAGATAGATAGATATAGATAGATAGATGATAGATGATAGATGATAGGATAGATAGATAGATAGATAGATATGGAAATAGAGACAGAGATAATAGTTGGCACAGATTTGACATATACTAAGTGATTGGTAATGATCCTACTCTATTACAAACTGATGACCCAAGAGCCATTTCATTAGATGGCAAAGTTTCACCTAAAAACCTGGAGAGTTAATTTATTGTGTAAGCAAGTCTTAAGGTCTGATAGCTCTGGGCCTATATTTCTCACACAATCAGCAGCTAGAACCACGTAGGACTAACTCAACTCAGATGACACTGAGGTGCCACAACTTAGCACAGACCTCATCAATTCTTAGGCTTTTTCCTTGGCCTGCTTCACCATCATCTGAGCTCATACCCTGCTCCTATATAAAACTACGGGAAACCCTTTGAGATGAAAAGTATTCACACACATGTGCAAGATCATATATAACACATTAGAATTTGATGTAACTTGCTCTTTCTTTCACAGGATGGCCTATGTGCTGAATCTGCAGTAAGTGTACAAATATATAAATTATAGAAAAATTCAGTTATAACATGGGAATCAGCATTATCACCGCAAGCAGGGGAAGGGCCAATATTCTTTTTGTTTTAAAAATGTATTGCAAGAGCTTAGAGAAATGAACTTGGACAGTATTTCTTGAGAATGGTTTCCAAATCAGCTTCCACGGGTGATGCTGATTGGAATGTTTACCTTACATAACCCAGGAGAGCTGGCCTTTGTTCAATTTCTTGAAAGAAATATGTCAGGCCCAGTGACCCCCCCAGCGGGGATTGTCATCCTTCCTTGCACATGCCATCAGCTGTTAGTGGCATTTCTTCAAATCAGTGAGATGTCCTGTGGTGTGGGGGTGGCCCAGCCTGGAAGTCACACGGAGCCTCTGATTATGGCATCTCCTTGTTAAAGTCCGGAGATTCTGGCATTCCACATCTTAAGAAGTGGGCTCCCCACATACTCTCAGATGTCTGGTTTTGTAGTGTCTTCTCACAGAGCACAAAAACCTATCTTTGAGCATCCTGACCTCTGATTCTATGCAGATCAAACCACAACCAGCATGCTTCAACAACAAACTGAAAATTCAGGGTCTCTAGTGAACTCTAATTCTGACCCTGATCCTAATTTATTGTTTGACCCTGAGCTAATCCATGCGTTTCCATGAATCCCATTTCTCTTGTGAGGATTTGGAGAATTACTAGGTTAAAATGTATGATACACATACACACACACACATATACTATAAGTTGTCATGGCAGAATATTGGGAAAAGTTTTTCATCGTTCTGTCATTCTAATCCAATTGAATAAAAAGATTAAGAAGAAAAGTGACCTTGGAAAATCAATGTTTTCAATCAATGGAAGTATTTGATAATATTTCTCAAAAAAAATTAAGAAGCATTTTTTGATCAAGTTCTAAGACTCTTTGGTTGTAAGTCTTGAAGACATACTGACGCCTTGTCTAGAAAAAAACTTTTTCCTTAATAGTCTTTCAGCTAAGATTGTGTTTATTCTTGCAAAAGTATTAGCTTTATAAATTAAAAAGCATGTTAGATCAATATGTAGAGGAACATTACTAACATAAAACAGTAGAAGAATAATAAATCTAAATTATTTTAGAGACTTCAAAAATATTTTCCAGAGAATATGAGTAAAATGTCTTTGTCTATTTATCTCTAATGCTTCTTGGAATATATTTCCCAGGACAACTCCCACCTCTCCTAAACCTAAAGCAATACATTCCGGGAAGTCCTTCCTCAAAAGTGTAGAATTCCAGGATTCCTCACCTCCTCTGATTGGGTTTTATTTGTTTTATTTTATTTATTTATTTATTTAGAGACAGAGTCTTGCTCTGTTGCCAGGTGCCAGGCTGGAGTGCAGTGGCATGATCTTGGCTCACTGCAACCTCCGCCTCCCGAGTTCGAGCAATTCTCCTGCCTCAGCCTACCAAATAGCTGGGACTACAGGCATGCACCACCACGCCCAGCTAATTTTTGCATTTTAGTAGAGACAGAGTTTCACTATATTGGCCAGGGTGGCCTTGATCTCTTGACCTCGTGATCCGCCCACCTTGGCCTCCCAAAGTGCTGGGATTACAGGTGTGAGCCACCTCGCCTGGCCTATTTTTTAAAAACAGTTTTTTAATTGGAGTAGCATTTCAGGAGTAAACATGTCTAGCCTTAGTGTCTACATTTTACAGTCAGTAAGAAATATTGTTTATAATTTCATGGAAGGTAAAACATTTCATCAAGGGTAAACATTCATCATGCAATGAATCAACATCCAGTCACCTCTATCCCCATTCACATGCAAATAATGTTCCAATTTTCCTGCTTGTCATTATGTGTGACATTTAAACCCAGTTACTTTGGACCTGCAACAACATTAGTTAACCTCAGGCAAGCTGAGATCCCAAACTCTTGTTCATGTGTTAAGAACTCATAATTTATTTCTTTCCTGCCTTCCTTCCTTCCATCCTTTTTAGTAAAGATTCTCTTCTTTACCTTAGGGCACTCTTTCTTTCTTTTTCCTTCCTTCCTTCCTTCCTTCCTTCCTTCCTTCCTTCCTTCCTTCCTTCCTTCCTTCCTTCCTTCCTTCCTTCCTTCCTTCTTCTCTCCCTCCTTCCCTCCCTCCTCCCTTCCTTCCTTCCCTTTCCTTCCTTCCTTCTTTTCCTTCCCTCTTTCTCTTTCTCTCTTTTCTGTCTCTTTCCTTTTAGTAAAGCCTTCCATAAAATACACCAAATTCTGGGTAACAAAATACTTCAGACTATACACTTTACTGGAGCAGAAAACCACAACTTAAAATAACTTCTTATTGGTAAATAAGTGGCAAGTCTAGTGAATTTGGAAGGTTTTCCAGTCGGAGGTTGTATTCCTCTTCCCTCTAAACGTTTCCACAGGATAAAAGAAGTAAACTCTAAGTCAGACCAGAGGACCACGTTCTGACTATATCAACGTCAAATGAAGGAACAGAACTACTACACAGTTGGAAGAAATTACCTTCTTTACTGTGTGCTTTAGTTGTTTCTTTCCCCTTTTTACCATAGATAATTAAGGGAAAGAAAACCTACCCACACAATTGAAAGAACTGTGGAAGGCACATCTAAGCAAATATTTAATTCCTTTAAAATTTAATGGAACACTGAAGCCCATTAAAGAAGCATATTTGAGTGAACTACAAACAAAATAAATTCTTAATTTACAAAAGAAGCATTAACATATGGAATGAAACATCGCCTTTTTGAGTCACCAATAATTTCACGGGCCCTTCAACATGAGGATTTGCAATATCAAAGAGAGGGGTCAAAGTGGAGGATATGAAATAGATACGAAGCAGCTAAAGTATTCCTCAGCAGGATTAATAATGAATAAAATCATTCTTACAGTGTGATGAGTTTGCTAAATTTGTTGGATCTGGGGAAGTAACAATTATCTTTGCAGAATTAGGCACACCTAAGTGGCATGGGCTTCTCAATTATTTATTCTTGGGTGACAATACTGCAGATGGCAGCCAACTAACCATTGGGACCCTGTTCAGATTACCACTGAGGCCCTGCACCCCAGGTAGGAGAGGAGGGCTCCCCTAGAGGCAGTGGGTAGGTCTTAGCCTTAGGCAGAATGTTTACAGAATTCATTTTGTGGTTTTGCAGCCCTGGTTTGGGATTATTTATAGTAAGACTGGGATTGCATGCTATTAGAAAGAAAATAAAAAGTCAGTTTATATGCTTTTGTATTGATATTTCAATAAAGCACTGTTTTATTTTTCTTATCTGGAAAATGAAAGGGTTGGGCTACATGGCCCGCTGGCAGACATCTCTAAGAATGAATGTCTTTCAGGGAACCCAGAGACTACAAACTTGCAGTTTGAATGTACAGGTCACATCTCAAGAATGTGGATCGTGAGCAGAGTAATTCAGCCACTGAAATGATTTGTTCATCTTGCTCACTGGTATCATTAAAGTGTCGTCTAACTTAGAGCTTTATTAGGCTTCTGGGATCATCTTGTACAAGCCTCTCATTTTACAGATGAGGAAACTGAGGCAGAGAGAGGCAGCACCTCTACCAATGGGGGCATTTCAGGTTCTTGTTCACAGCCCTTGACATATAGAATTAAATGCACTAAGACAATGAGTGGAATGAGAACAACCAAAAGATGAAAACTTTTATCCAATTTTTAAAGTAAGAAAAAGGAAATGGACTTCTTAAAACAGATAAATAATCACAAACGCCACATACATTCTTACAATGTGGTTGCAGTCTAGCTCATTATTTTCTTACAAAGAAAAAGAAAAAAAAACATTGTATAATGTGCAGGTAATAACCTTGTTGTTCACTTTTCCATTAAACAAAAGAGAAAGTTTTAACAAAAGGTATAATTCATTACTTCTGGATCCGAATGAATTAAAGCAGAACAATAAAATGGGAAAATAAATCAAACATCTTCACATTAGACTGTCATTATTATAAGATAGAAAAAGTAAATATTCTAAGATTAAGATTTCCTTTTAAGCAATTTATAAATAAATTGAGGGGAAAAGGATTTTAGGTAAGCATGAATTCAAATGCCAATAAAACAAACAAGTTTACTTTAAAACATTAAAAGTTATTTAAAGTTTACAGGTAAAGTTAAAAGATTCTGTAAACAAAAAGGCTTGGCAGCAGTAAAGAAAAGTGCACAGCGGAGCTTTGAGACTACTAGATGTTCATCATGTACAAAAGTCTTAAAAAGTTAGGATCTGAATCATCATTTAAACACACACACACACACACACACACACACTCTTTATAGACATTTTGAAAATTTATGGGACCATAGGCATATAACCATTAAACTTTTGAGCAAAAAAAAAAAAAATTAAAGACAGAAAAAGAGAGTTAGTGTGTTTCATAAGGCAAAAACCAAGTTGAAAAGATTGTCCTGACACCAAAATGTCTGTGACGTGCCCCTGCTCTCTCTGCCTCTCTCCTGAGCACTTCACTTCACCAGGTACAGAAGGTCCATCTTCCAAATAAGGGTCAGTTGCTCCATCACATATATTGTGATGAGGGTTCTTTGACTTCACTGTAGCCAACGAAGCTCCAAGATTGAGCGTCGCAGCAAGTGGGCAGGCAATTTCGTCATGTGCTGACAAAGCCCATTATAATGAAGAAATGTGGGACAGGAAATTATTGGAGGAAATCTTCCAAATTTGGACCTTTATATTTGAATCGGATATCTTAATTGCTGGAGCAGAGCATTTCAGGAGGCTCTCATACATAGAAGAGTTTAGAGATCAGGTAAAAGCTGAGCTTCCGAGATCCCGTGTCCCACCCCATTCAACAAAGCAATCGCTATCCGTTAGTGTCCAACCATTATTAATGCCTACTAGATGTCAAAGCAGGTATACAGAGGATTAAGGAATCGAACGTACTATTATGTAATTTTAAAGTTTCTGCAAGAGTCTAGTGAATTTTCAAAGGGATTTCTGAGGAGGTGAGGGAGCAGGACAAGGGAACCTAATGTTAAATTAAAAAATACTTAATTGCTAAGCAACAAGATAGGCATCTAAGTGATCTTAAACACAAAGTCCTCAGGTCTAACTTTGTAGGTCATAGCATTGATGCACAATCTTGCAGAGCCTCTGGCTGTTTGGCTTGGCAACTTTTCTAGGTGCTTTTCTACTTTGGTATTAAGAAAATAGCATCATCATACAATTTAATTTCTTTTAATAATCACGCTTCCCATTGAACCTGTTTTAAATGTGATGGGACACAATAATACTGGTTTATGTGGGTAAATGGTCAAGTTAATAATATGTACTTCTTCAACATGTGAGAAAAACTTTAGCATTAACCATGCTTAAGGCTTCCTCCTTGAAACTTGACTAGATTTTGTAGAATTCTGCTTAATTTTATGTTTGTCACTTTTTTTTTTTTTTTTTTTTTTGAGACAGAGTCTCACTCTTATCACCCAGGATGGAGGGCAGTGGTGCAATCTCAGCTCACTGCAACCTCCACCTCCCAGGTTAAAGCAATTCTCTTATCTCAGCCTCTGGAGTAGCTGGAATTACAGGTGTGTACCACACCTGGCTAATTTTTGCATTTTTAGTAAAGATGGGGTTTCACCATGTTGACCAGGCTAGTCTTGAACTCTTGACCTCAGGTGATCCGCTCGCCTCGGCCTCCCAAAGTGCTGGGATTACAGGCATGAGCCACCACGTCTGACCGTCATTCTTTACCATGAAGCTTTTTAGTCATAATGTGTGCGATAACAGCTGAACAATTCAGATTGCAAATTATCCTTGCTCCCGTCTACCTTTACAAATAACTTCCAATATTCTTGTGCTTTACAGTCAATGGCAACCTCTTCTAATAGAAAAAAAAAGTCTCAATTAGAAATTGCCCCTGTTTCTACATGGTTGTTAAAAATGATCTATGCTGAAGTTTTTAGGGCATGATATGCCAACCAAAAAAGAAAGGATGTTCAAATTGATAAATCTGCATAACTCTTATCTCATGATTTACATAAAGATTCTTCCAAAGAAAGATGCAGAGGAAACATTTACAAGCACCTTTTTCAGTGCTTCTTAATCAGAAAGGCAGCAGTGAGGAAGGAACACGAGCCTTATGCCGCCCTCTGCTCTTGCTATTCCTCCAGGATTTCTGACTAACAAAAGAGGAGAATGTTGGTGGGACAGAGGAGGATGGAGATGTAGTGCCCACCCCTTGGGAGTGAAGCCTGCTGAGACGGGGATGAGCAATAGCTCCTCGAGGACCCCAGAGCTGCAGCTCCAGTCTTCCTGACTCATCATGGGCTCTGCTTTGAGGGATTTGAACACAGCTATGCACAAAGTGTGTTGAAAATACCATTCACATGCATGGATATATGCATGGTCCACATAGAATAAAACTTTAATATTCTATCTTGGATATACATATATGTTCATAGAACAAATAATGAATAATCATCAGCATTTTAAAAATAATGAACTTCATGAATTATTCTTTTATATTTTCTTAATTCAATTTCAGAATACAATTATAGTATTCTGCTTAGATAACATCAAATTGAAACCGCATCAAAGCTGGAAATTCTGGCTTCCTGTCATGGATTCCAAGACTAAAAAATTCAAAAAAAGGTCAAAAAATGAAGAACTTTCATTTGCCAAGTACTTGAAATTCACAACTTGAGTAATTAACTCTGTCTTGCCTATCTTTAGAACCACAATAGACAGCACAATGCCTGGCACAGAACTCACCCAGGTCAACCAAAGTCTATACAGTATATCTCTCCTAACTATTCTATTTCACTGGGAAAATAATCTAGTATCTGATCTGATACAAAAAAATTAATAAACATGTTAGAAAACAATAGCTTACTAAGTCATTATCTAGTAAAGAAATATTAAATTTTTTGTCAAAATGCATATTAAAGGTAACACAAATCAATTTAATAGCACTGTCTCTGAATTCCAGAAGTTCATCATGTAAAACAGAAAATATTGAAATTGACACATTTATGAATAATGAATCTGCATTTAATTTATTTCATAATAGGCTATACAAGTGTTTGACATCAAGGATTGAGGTCCCCCACACCTATTTGCCAGAAGATGAGTTGGCCAACCTGCTGGCCACATACACACAATTACTTGTGCCCACATGTTTCAAAATAATCCCTCAAAACTGAGGGCAAGCCCTGCCTGGCAGTGCTGAATTTCAAACCAGGCTCAGGAGATAAGAAAACATCAGCACAATCACATACCAGTCTCTCACATCTTCCATTCCTAATCAGGGTTTTCAAAGGACTTCGCAAGGGAGCTGTGATTCACAGAATGGATGGAGAAAATGTAATTATCCTACTTTAAAACAAAATCAAATTGCCAAAGTATATACTTAGGCAGAAAAATACCTTTATTAAATTCCTTTGAAGCCTTTGGTGAGCAGAAAGAAAATTTTCAGTAGTTTAGATAAATGGACTAATGCTAATGCTTCTAACTGACAAATAAGAAGTAAGTTACATGTGCCATCACCATCCTGTTTCTTATCAAGAAGCAATGCATTTTCAGAAATAGTTTTAAAAATAGCAGCAAAAATGACTTCCTTTGCATTACACTATATTTTTTCCAAATATTTGGTGGGTGAGAGAGGGAGGGAGGGAGAGAGAGAAAGCTGGAGAACCACTCACGAAGCAGGTATAAATGGCAAAGCTTTTCTCTGTAGTCTCCATTACCATTACTAAGGGTAATTGAATGTATTAGCAGGTCTCTGTAGGAATGTGATATGCTAACACACTCTAATTTTCATTAGTTTCTCAAAACTGTCATGTGAGGAATTTGAAATATGTGCATGAGAGAAATTAATAATGGCTGGTACTGAACAAAGGTATTAAATTGGTTTAAAATGAAAGAAAAAAAAAAGCAGAACTTGCTTTTGAAAAGGAAGATGCTTAAATCATACTCAGGAAAGCAGTCTGATGACAGCCTACCATTCATTTTCCTGAAACAGCTGCTGTGCACAAGAGAGAGAATGAACCTGTAAGTCCTTATGTCCCCATCATGGTGAATACCACTCTACTGTATGAGGGTGGATTTAGAAAAGCTAAAAAATGTTCATGAGGTGAACAGTTTCTTTTTCCTTTTTCAAAATGAAAAGGTGTACAAGCCTCACCTGAGTCTTACCACTTAGACTGCAGGTTTGCTTAGCTCTGCTGAGATGTGAATACCTTGGCACATTTGGGGAGTCACAAAATGGCAACAGCCTTGTAGCCCTTCATCCCTTCCATCAAATAAGCACATTAGAGAAGTCTGTTTATATATGGTATTTCATTCTATCCTTGAAAGACCCCTGAGTGTGATGAATAGGTATTATCACCTCTGCTTTATGTATAGGAAAGCTGAGGCTCAGAGACATAAAGTTATACCTGCCCACAACAAGTTCACTGGGGATCTGGAGCTGAATTGAGTTTATTCCAATAAGTGGAACATTTATGGAGAGCATGGGATGCCCCACTGAGCTGAATATGAGGAAGTGCTCTGCTCACCCAACTCAGTTTGGCCTGGGATCTCTTCTTTGCTAACATGGGGAGGGCTTGGCAGAGGGAGCCCTGATACCTGGAGTGATCTGGGTGGTCCCAGAGAATGACGGCCATCTAACGCTTGGGCTATTCTGTGCCGTGTGAACTCCACGTGGGCTCCATGGGCTTCCAGCACCCAGATCTCAACCTGCTGGGGGCTGCTGCCACTCCTGCAGGCTTGTTAATTCTCCCTCTTCATTGTTCTTACTCGACTAGAGCGCTGTTGCCCTGGATAGTGATTCACATCCCTCTCTTCACCCAATACAATGTCTTTAAAAAAAATTCCTTAAGACTATTGTGTGGTCTGAACTGAAAGGTATTTGAAATCCCTCTGTGGACTGTAATACAACATAATACAACAGTAGGTAGCGGTAGTTGACAGCTGGGTCTTGAGGTTTATTCATCAGGGGTTTAGATCAAACGGTGTGAAATGTAACATTTGGTAACCACACGACTGACCCTTTATAAGGATTATTAGGTTTAGAAAAGTTAAGTAATTTGAAAGGTTTGAATCTTCATCAAGGTCTGTCTGACCCCAGAACCCAAATGCCTAACCACTGGGTAGCACCACCTTTACGCCAGACACTGGCCACAAAAAATAAGTAAAAAGCGACAGATGCAGCAATCCAACAACAGGTATTTTATTTTTATAATCCAGGCCAGGTGTTATAAAAAAAGAACACAATGCAAAGATTTTGTAGTTTCATTTTTATAGTTTCATGCAAGTGTCTTGATTACATGCCCATATCAACGAATTACTGGGAGAGATTCTAATTTCTCAATTTCTGACAAGGGATATTTAATTTCTAAATTTTGATGAGGTTATCATCTCTATTTGCTAAGAAAAGGATAGAAAAACTTACAAAAATGGCATTTCTTGGTGTCCAGAGGAATTAAATTTTAGTTATTACAGAATTACCTTGCATGTTCATAGTCCCCCAGTCTTTCTGAATACCTCCACGGTCATAATATCCTTTCCTCCGACCTCCCGGAGCATAGATACAGTGGCCTGCTAGGCTACTTATCAGATTGTATCCTGCTTTCTAATAATACCCAGACACATTGTCTTTCCTAACTCAACATTAAGCATCAAGACCACAAAGACTTTCCATGGGTATCTTTATATGTCAATACCTACAGTAGTGACTGGCACATGGTATGCAATCAAATCAGTTATGGTTTAATCAACTGCTAAATGAATGACGGAAGAAAGAGATACTATTGTAATAGATAGCATTGCCAGATAAGTCTGTGTAACAAACTACCCCAACCCAGCATCAAACATTGATTCTCGTGCTCATAGATTGGCATAGTTGAGCTGATCTGAGTGACATTCAGGTTGAAAGGCAGCTGTGTTGGCCCCAGAGAGGTTGTCTCAAGTTGCCTCCATATATATTCACTCTAAGGTCCCAGCTAAAGGGACAGTGGCTATTTGGGCATCCTTTTCTCATAGATCACCAGTGCATGAAAGGCAGAACAAAGACTGCAAGCACATTTAAGGCCTCTGCTTACATGATGTCTCCTGCTATTCCATTGGCTGTGGTCAGTCACATAAGCCCAAGTTAGCAGGGTAGAAAGCACCCGCAATGGGAGTGGAAGGGGTATGAATATTTGCTGACAATGATCCAAACCATCATAAAAATGAAATCAGCATGAAGTCAAAATAGACTGAAGGAGAAATAAAAGTAAAAGCTTGAGAGCTCTGACTAAAAACTATTTTAGAATATATATAGGCAACAGAGTCAATCAAATACAGTTTGAATCCCAACTTCATTTTTTAATATGTAAAACTGGTGATACTAATAGGTCCTGCCTCACAGGATTCTTAAGAAAACTAATGAAATAACTCATGTAAATTGTGGTCACATGGTTCCCTGGGCACCAAAAAGTAGCTATTTTTCATAAAATTTTAATGTGTTTGATAAATGTTTATGATGATAGAGGTGGTGGTGAGGGTAGTTACAATTACAGAAAGTTTTAGTTATGAACTAGTTATACAGTCAAATTCCAACAATTTCAGGATATCTCTACAGTACAAATTAAACGAACAAATCTATGTACACAGTTAGCTCTGCCTAAATTTTCTATGTGATCTGTGATGGGTACTCTAACATTTTGGCTCTTCCTCAACTGCCTATATTGGTCTATGGGTATCTGCATTCAGCTGTTCCACTTTATCTATAAGCCTTCTTCTTGCCAAAGGTCTTCTGTGTACCACTAAAGGGCTTCATGTCTCTTCTTTATTTTGCCCTTTTAAATTTCACACTCATTTAATCTGGTATATCAAACTACTTCCCTCACTTTCCCTTTCCTCTCTTCCCTAAATAACCTTCACTCTGTCAAAGCTAAAATGATGCTGAACTCATTTTTTCCACATTGACTTCTGTAGCATCAGTTCAACAATACTGAATGTCTGTTGTGTTGCAGGTGCTGCATTCTATGCTGGGAAAAATAAAAGCTTAGTAGGGGGTAAAATCCCTCTCTTCAAAATAGGTATACTCTAGTAGAAAAGATAACACGTTAATGCCTCAAGAAAATGAAATAACTAAAATGTGGTATATCCATACAATGAAATATTAATCAGCTGTATAAAGGAATAAGCTTTTGATACATGTTACAACGTGGGCGGATCTTCATATGGTTGGATTTTTGTCCCTACCCAAATCTCATGTCAAATTGTGATCCCCAGTGTTGGAGGAGGGGCCCGATGGGAGATAACTGCATCATGGGCTCAGATTTCCCCCTTGTTGTTCTCATGACCGTCAGGGAGTTCTCATGAGATCTGGTTGTTTAAAAGTATGTATAGCACCTTCCTCTTCTCTCTTCCTCCTGCCATGTAAGAAGGGCCTTCTTCCTCTTCACCTACTGCCATGACTGTAAGTTTCCTGAGGCCTCCCTAGCTATACTTCCTGTACAGCCTGCAGAACTGTGAGTCAATTAAAACTCTTTTCTTTTTAAGTTACCCAGTCTCCGGTAGTTCTTTATAGCAATGCAAGAATGGACTAATACAGACCTTAAACATATTTCGCTAAATGAAGGAAAGCAGACACAAAAGACTACCCATTGTATGATTTCATTTATATTAAATGTCCATAGTGGGCGAATTTATAGAAGCAGAAAGAACATTAGTGATTTCCAGTGTTGAGGGGTGGGGGTGGGAATGAAGCCAGAGAAAAATGAAGAGCGACTGCTAAGGGATACAGGTGATTAAAATGTTCTAAAATTGATTGTGGTGATGGTTATGCAACTCTGTGAATATAGCAAAACCACTAAAGCAGACACTTTAACACAGGTATATTGTATGGTATGTGCATTCTTTCTCAATAAAACAAAGGAAAAAATGAATACAGTCCCTTGAACACACACAAGCAAAAATGAAAGAATGAAGGAAAAAAGAGGAAAAAGTATAGGCATCATAGCTTGCTCCATGGCTGTGGAAAAAAAAACATTATCTGAAATTTAAAAGTATATACAAATTACCAGATTGGGTTCAATACTTTGCATGGAAGCTGTTGTATGTTGGTCTGCAGAGGAAATTACTTCCACGCTAATACCAGTACTTTCCTTTATTTGGAAAAATAGAGGTTGTCAGCCTATGGTGGTATAAGCCTCCTCCCTCAGGCTATCTCCACAAAATGTTAGACTGTGCTAGTGTGAGCAGAAGATGTCCCTAGTCACTCCCAATCATTCAGCAACCAGCAAAGCTAATAATGTCATTGGCTATTTCCCAGCTGGTGACGGAAGGAATAAGAAACCGTGGCCCAAAGAAGCCCTCAGGTCAGGAAACTTCAGAAAGAGAAGATGTAGCAGGCGGTGCCCACTGGAATTTTTCATCTTTTCAAAGCATGTGTCTTGTAATTCTGGTGAAAGTATATCTAAAGTAATTACTACAGTTTTAAGACAAAAGATCTGAGCACTTTGCCTAGAATGCTGTATCTGGCGTATTTGGGAACAAAAATTCATCATGTCTTTGCCATTGAATAAAGTGGTCTATTTTTTTAGCGTTTTGCCTTAAGAAGGCATCCAAAAAACTGAAACTGCCTGAATTTCTGTCATTTGATTCAATTTACTTCTTCATTCAAAGGTTACATCTGAATACTGACTGACCACGTTTTACCCTAGTTTTGTTCTGCAGAATCTGTGGCATCAAAGATGCTCAATAAAGAAGGAAAAGAGGAAAAAGCTTTCGAAGGTGAAAAGGTATGACTGTGGAACGGAGAGTGGAAAAGAAGGACTTACTTGAATTCAAATTTTTATGTAGAAATTATGCCCTAATATCCTGTTAAATTTTAAGTTATAAGTGATACTCCTCTAACATCTGCCACAGAAAATGAATATTATTTTTAAGGCTTATAATTATTTTAAGTAGAACATCAGCCATTTACACAAACTTTTAAATTTATGGCTGAGTGGGCTAGAAGCAAACAGTCCACACCACCATCCATTGTCACAAGACCCTCTCACATCGATTCTGTAGTATGAATCATCTATGACTCTTTGATCCATTCTTTGTCACGAATAGGTGAAAAAGTAGAATTGTTTCCTGTTAAGAAAACCTATGGGTGATGACGCTTTGAAAACTCTTGAACAGGTCGGTGTTAGATTTGGATCCTCCAGAGCATGTAACTGCTGAAGGTTCAAATGGTAGTCACCATGCTTCCCCTTATCCCCTCCAAGCAGGAAGGAAGAGGTACTACAAACAGGAGATTCTTGACACAGTCCCGAAAGAAGAAACCACATGGTCAGGACATGTTAAGTCCATGTAAAATAAAAGGAAAGAAAAAGCACTACGTCTGACAGGGTAAGTGTTTCACAACTGTTATTACCAGGCTGAACACAACAGTTAGGTTACTTCTGACCATCAAATAATAAAAGGTCATCTGTCACCCTGTTTTAGATAGTACCCTTTTACTACTCTCCGCTACTTTTCCCTTTAATAGCAACTGAAAATCCCAAGTCTTTCTCATACCTGTTGCTGAATTATATCCTATATGTCTTACATGTATTGGTCTCATGAATCTAAATGTGGGCTTTTCATCCATCCTCACTGAATTTCATCCTGTTGGATTTCTTTGTAATTCTACCCTATGAGACCTCTTTAGAGTCAGAATTTGCCTTCCAATATGTTAATATTTCCCATAGCTTCATATTCAGATTTTTTTTTTTTGAGATGGAGTTTCACTCTTGTCACCCAGGCTGGAGTGCAGTGGCATGATCTCAGCTCACTGCAAACCTCTGCCTCCAGGTTCAAGCAATTCTCCTTCCTCGACTTCCCAAATAGCTGAGATTACAAGTGTCCACCACCGTGCCTGGCTAATTTTTTTTTTTTTTTTGTATTTTTAGTAGAGATGAGATTTCACCATATTGGCCATGCTACTCTTGAACTCCTGACCTCAGGGGATCCTCCTGCCTTGGCCTCCCAAACTACAGGGATTATAGGTATGAACCACCACACCAAGCCCATATTCAGAAATTTGATTGCCAATATCTATCTACCCAAAAAATTTTAAAAATAGGAAACATGAGAAATAGAGATAAAGATCTGTAACCCTCCACTGGAGAATGCATTCTAGATTGTCATGAATGTGATAATGAGCACTCTTTCATTATGACTATTCAATCAGTTATGATCCCAACCAAAGATGTCATCATATAGGCCAATGATTTTCCACCTGCTCTGCATGGAGAATGATGAGTTCCATGGGCCAGGAGAGGGAGGAGGCATCTCCCCTGTTCTCATGCCAGCTCTTTTTCTTCTTTCTTTTGTCAGGGAGGATGGGTATTGTATTTGTCTAAATCTTTTGCTTGAAAATAATCCTTTGTGTTCAACGAATTGTTGAAAAACATTGATCTAGACCAAATTTCTCTGTTTTTATGAGAATATCCAAATACCTTCTGATAAATGCCTTAAAGATTCAGATAGCCTGTCCTAATCTTTCCCTCCCTATGCCTCCAGCAATCCTATCACCAAAGCAAATAATCTTAGGAGATCCAAGTGGCTCCTGGTGATCCGCTGCTTCTTCATTTCTTTCATTCTCAAAATAGGCTTAAGAGTCTGTCTTAGGCTAGGTTGGAATAGACATAAAGTTTATCATTTTTGAAAATCAGGACTACATTTATCAAACCATAGAATTTTTTAAATTATCTTTTATGTTAACCACAGATCCTTTAAAAATGAACAATAATGATCTAGAAATAGGGTTTTCCATTTTTTTTAGTATGTTACATTGTAATTCATTTATCCCAAGTTGTTTAAAGGAACTAGAAGCTCTCTTGTCCCCTGTGTATTTGGGGACATTTGCCCTTACCAAAAGCCTGTGACTGGATTAATGAAACTTCATCAACATTAGGGAAAACTAATAAGAAATAGCTGCTGGACCACAAATATGATATTTTTATTCACGAGGAAGTTTATGTTTTCATAGGCTGAAAATATTTACCAGGACTTTCATTCCGTAATCAATAAGTATTTTGAACAATTCTGGGCAAGGGAATACAACAGTCTTTACTATTAACCCTTTTACACACAGAGATGTGGAACAATAATTGACTGGCAGGAAACATCTGTACAAAGAAGAAGTAAAACATCCATGGACTGTAAATAGTATTTTTAAAACTCTAATGAAATTTCATTTTTGCCACTGGCTTCCTTTTTCTTTTGAGACCAATTTATCCAGGTATATGGTGGGCAATACTTTAGGCTGTCATCCAGATACAGAGAAATTTTCACTGCAGATTTACTAGAGAGCCCTGCAAAATCTAGACTGGGCATCATAAAAAACACAGGAGAAAGGAAGGATAATTATGTAAAGCCAACATTTGAATGCATTGTGTGTGGCTGGCAGACTTCTCCTGACTCGCATTAATATTCACACCGGGCACTGTTTAATGATGCCATTCAGAATGGGGATGTGGAGCAGGAAGAGGTATAGAGGCAATCAAAAAATAATTTATTGCAATAGAAATATTCCTCCTTTTGAAGCATCATTTAAAAAAAGAGACACTATTTTTTCCCAGTTCCTAATTTTACTAAATAGATTCGCTTTCCTGTCAAACCCCCAAGGGTTCTTTATGAGAAATATGAATTAGTGTGATAAAAATTCTACACAAAAACATATATATCTCAGGTGCCACACCACCCCGGTCCTCTAAAGCCATCACTGTGTGATAAACCTAAGCGAAGGCCTTCAGTTGGTCATGAGGTGCTTTCCTCGATATTTTTATTCAGCTCACCAGGTAACTTTTGACACATGGAAAAAGAAAAAACAAGTGCTTCCTCTGCTGTCTTCTGCACTCCAAATCTGTCCATATCAATATTCAAATGAAAATTCCACCCAGGAATGAGAGCTTTTCAGGTTGTTTCCAACATCAAACTTAAAAGTTAAAGCCTCTCCTCTTTAGGTAAATATTTTCTGAGTAGTTCTAAGACCATTGCCTTTGTGACATTAGCAAAGGGATGGGTTTCCACATATGACCGGAAGTACTTTTTCCTTTAGTAAAGACCTAGAGAAAGAAAGAAGAGGAGGAAGAAGAAGAGCAATAGAATAACAACAAAGCAGAAACAACAAATATGTTTGAGTGCTATTTATGTGCCAGGCACTATGCTAAGTACTTCATATGCCTTCATTTTTATTCTTTCTTCTTCTTTTTTTTTCATAGAAATAGTGTCCCAAAGGATTATAAATCATTCTATTATAAGGACACATGGACACATATGATGATAGCAGCACTGTTTACAGTAGTAAAGAAGTAGAACCAACCCAAATGTCCACTGACGGTAGACTGGACAAGGAAAATGTTGCACATACACACCATGGAATACTATGCAGCCATATAAATGATGAGTTTGTGTCCTTTGTAGGGACATGGATGAATCTGGAAACCATCATTCTCAGCAAACTGACAAGAACAGAAAATCAAACACTGCATGTTCTCATTCATAGGCGGGTGTTGAGCAATGAGAACACATGGACACAGGGAGGGGAGCATCACACGCCGGGGTCTGTTGGGGGAGCAAGGGAGGGACAACAGTGGGGTGTGGTGGGGAGAACGGGGAGGGATAACATGGGGAGAAACGCCGGATGTGGATGACAGAGGGATGGAGGCAGCAAACCACATTGCTATGTGTGTACCTATGCAACAATCCTGCATGATCTGCACATGTACGCCAGAACCTAAAGTACAGTTAAAAAAATATATATATATGTGTGTATATATATATATATATACATATATATATATATACACAAACTAAACCACATACACAAGAAAAGGAAAACAGGAGCTTAATTTTCTTACGCACAGCAAGACATCTTGAGATGGGGGTTGCTGGCACTGGTTCAAGAATGTAAGGGCCAATGACACTGTGATCTTTTTAGCCATTTTCTCATGGTAGCAAGAGAGCTGCTGGAACTCCAGCCATCATATCACATTCAAAGAAGTGAGGCCAGCACTGTCAAATAATACAACAGAAAGCAAAAGCTTTCTGTATCCCCTCTCAGCTTCCCACTCCACCAATCAGAAGACTGCTGCTGAGGTTTCATAGGTCAGAACTACATCGCTTGACTACCCTTAACAGCAAACAACCTGAGAAGCATGAACAGGATTGTCATGACTGGTTTTGACCCAGTGTCTGGTGCAAGGCACCTTGCAGCCTGGAAACAAAGTGGGATTCTGTTAGCAAGGGTGGAACTGGATGTGGAATAACCACCATTTGCCACAATGCCTTAGGGGCCAGCAAACTCTTTCTCTAAAGAAACAGATAGTAAATATTTTAGGTTTGAAGGCCACAGAGGGTCTTTGCCACAGATTCATCTTTGTTTTTGTGTGGGGTGTATGTGTGTGCGTGTGTGTTTTAACGACCCTCTAAAAGTGCTTAGTTTGTGAGCTATCTAAATATAGGCTGTGAGTAGGGCTGTGGTTTGCTGACTGGGGATAAGGCCGCAGGTATAAAGGGCAGCACTGAAGAAAGCTGGATTAGCTAATGCTGTTTAGGAGCCTTAACATATCCTTATATCTACCCTTTTATTTTCTCAAAAGAATTGCAACTCCAAGTTAGGAAAACCAGACTCCTAGCCAAGTCTCCTAATAAATAATTGACTGACTTAATAACTTCAGGAATTTCAGCAGCTCACCTAGTAATATGACTTCTTCCAGCGTTGACTTTATTTGGTGGTATCAGACTGAATGAACCATGAGTCCCTCCTGGCACTAACACTGAGTGATCCTAACATTATGAAAGCACCAGAAATGGAAGGGGCAGCATTTATCATGATGACTAAAAGCCCACACATAGGAAACACCATGTCTGCATGAAGCACTAAATATCAGCAGGCTGATTCCATAATCCATGGGAGACCCTGGGCCCTTCTCAGGCCTGGGGTATTCATGTGGATAATCACCAGCATTCATGTAAATTCTCCTGAAACCCACATGCAAGCCACACCAATGGAATCCCTGGTCTAGAGTAAAAGGCACCTGCTTTGCCCAGTCTTTCAGTGTCACGCCTGCTTCCACCCTGAGTGCTGGGTGCTGAGCTAGCAAAGGACTGCCCTACACAGACAGTTTTTATTTTATTATTTGTTTTAATTTTAAAAACTCAAGCACTTCTTGCGTTCTCTCCATAATATATCTATGTTTTATTTTTTTTTTAAAGTAATGTTTTATTTTTTAATATTTTATTTCCACAGGTTTTTGAGTAACAGACAGTATTTGGTCACATGAGTCAGTTGTTTCGTGGTGATCTGTGAGATTTTGGTGCACCCATCACCCGAGCAGTATACACTGAACCCAATTTGTAGTCTTGTCCCTCATCCCCTTCCCAGCCTTCCCCCCCACCAACTCCCTAAAGTCCACTGTATCACGTTTATAGCAGCACAATTCACCATTGCAAAAATGTAGATCTAGCCCAAATGCCCATCAGTCAACGAGTGGATAAAGAAACTGTGGATATATATACGACGGAATAGTACTCAGCTGTAAAAAGGAATGAATTAATGACATTCACAGCAACCTGGATGAGACTTGAGACTATTATTCTAAGTGAAGTAACTCAGGAACGAAAATCAAACATCACATGTTCTCACTCGTAAGTGGGAGCTAAACTATGAAAAGTAATGTTTTTAATTATTTTAATTCTGGAGCAGCAAAACTCATACTGCAGGTGGCTGAGCCTTGGTTCTTGTGGCCTGTGTTCTTTGGGGCACTTCCACATCCCCTAGAGGTTGGGCCAGGGATGGGGGTAGAGTGGAGGAGATGAGTATGCCCTAATCAGGACCCTCAACTGGGCTTGGCCTTCTGAGCACATGCTACTGTTAAGTTAGTTACAAACCTAACTGGGGGATTTTAGACTCTTTAGTCTCCTTTGATTTCAGAATTTAAATATTTAGGCCCGGTGCAGTGACTCATGCCTGTAATCCCAGCATTTTAAGATGCCAAGGCAGGTGGATCACTTCAAGTAAGGAGTTTGAGACCAGCCGGGTCAATATTGCAAAACCCCATCTCTACTAAAAATATAAAAATTATCTGGGCATGGTGGCACACACCTGTAATTCCAGCTACTCAGGAGGCTGAGGCCGGAGAATCACTTGAAACCAGGAGGTGGAGGTTGCAGTGAACAGAGATAGTGCCACTGCAGTCCAGCCTGGGTGACAGAGTAAGACTCCATCTCATTTAAAAAAAAAAAAAAGAAGAAGAAAGAAAAAAAGACTATAAAATAAACGGATCCAAGAAACAAGTCCCACTTAAATTTCGGTCTATTTGAAACGTCCTAATTACCATCTACCACTTACCAATTCTTCATTTCTCTAATGTGCTTAGTCTTACTTAAATGTAATGGCTCTTTGAAATCTTAAGTTTATCAGGTACACCAGGGATAATACAGTCAAAGTTATGATGAGCAAAAGCTTATTTTTCCGCAATATACTTTGTTTTTAGAAAGAACAGTTGCAAGTATCTGCTGAGTTATATTATTTCCTTCAATGAAAGTGTTCTAACAGGAAAATAAGTCATGAAAATGCCAAAGATAATATCAGATTACTCCGTCTAGTCCTTCCTGTGTACGTCAGTGGGGCGGGAGGCAGAACAAACTCCTTTTTCAATCTTAGTGTAATGTGTGTTACAATTCAAAGCACATGTCCTAAAGTATGGAAATATAATTTTTGTGTCAAAGTCCTTTGATAGTGAAGTAGTGACTTGACTATTAACATTATTTGCCATATGGAGCTATTTATTAAGAATCACACTGTGTGGGAGAAATTATTGGAACAGAATAGCTAAATGTCTGATAAGAATAGCAGACAGGCTCTGGGGTGTCTTGGAAGTGTCTTCGAGGCTCATGAGGACCCCTCTTGGTCCTCCTTCCTCCCCTACAACACTCAGCTCATAGGCTTACAAACTGTAATTTCTCAATCCTAGCCAGCGAATTAGGCCAGGCTAGATTGTCCAAGAATGTGGAATTAGAACTGATATGGTTTGACTGTGTTCCCACCCAAATCTCATCTTGAATTGTAGCTCCCATAATTCCCACATCGTATGGGAGGGGCCCAGTGCGAAGTAATTGAATCATGGGGGCTGTTCCCCCCATACTGCTCCCATGGTAGTGAATAGGTCTCACAAGGTCTGATGTTTTATAAAGGGCTTCCCCTTTTGCTTAGCTCTCCTTCTGTCTTGCTTACTGCCATTTAAGTCATGTCTTTCACCTTCTGCCATAATTGTGAGGCCTCCCCAGCCATGTAGAACTGTGAGTTCATTAAACCTCTTTTTCTTGATAAATTATCCAGTCTTGGGTAAGTTTTTATCAGCAGCTTGAAAATGGACTAATACAAGAATCAAGTGACATTTTGGGTCAGTCTCCTGAATGGAGGTGCTGCTGGGCAGGCCTCTTCCTGCTACGTGGCCTGAGAAAGGGAGAAAGCTCATTTTCACCAGGGATGCATGACAGGAGACAGTTCCTGGTGCATTTGACAGTCCCAGACTCACCCCTTCTTGAGCCCCAGCTTCCTACACTTGGCTTCTAGAAGATACTCCTTGATACTTAGAATAAATTCTGCTTTGGAGTGTAAGTCAGTTCAAGATGCTTTTCTGTTGCTGTGTTGAAAAGAACAGCACTCAGTATATAGTTGGCTCTCCACATCTGTGGGTTTCACATCCCAGGATTCAACCCGCCATGGGGAAAAAATATTTTTTAAAATCACAATAGAACAATGAAAATGATACAAATAAAAATAGAGTATAATGACTTTACATAGCATTTACATTTTATTAAGCAGCATAAGTAATCTAGAGATGACAAAATATAGAGAAAGATGTGTGTGGATTTATGCAAATATGATGCCATTTTACATCATAGACTTGAGCATCCATCTGAGGATTTTGGTATCCACAATGGATACCAAATTCCCCACAAAGACGAGGGATGGCTGTACACTGCCTATCTTTGGGAATGTCAGGCTCCAGCTGGTGACACAGAATCAGAAGACAACCTAGGAAAACAAGAAAGCACAGCCTGGGCAAAAGTCTTCATCTTCTCTTTTCATCTACTGGCACCCGCACAATCATGCGTTTCTCTTCCCTTTTCACATTCCTGAGTATCATTTTATCCGTTCAGATATGTCTAGCTACAGGTAACAAAATACTAATAGTCCAGACACATCTGATCTCACTTGGCAGACAGGCTGAAGAGACATGGTTCTCCAGTTTGTTCCGAGTTCGATGATGTCAGAACTCTAGTAGATTTGTTCATGATTCTCTCGGCCTTCCCTTCATGGGCCCCAGGTATCATTATAGTACAAAACAGCATCCACAGAAGGGAGGGAGAGGAGGGAAGAAAAGGCTGCTCTTCAGCTGCTCTCCTTTGGCAGAGAACCCCTAAGCTGACTTCTCCTTTTATTTGGCTTGTTGACCTGACCTGGGTTGTATGTCTGCTCCCAAACCATCACTAGCAAAGGGAAATGAATGGCCTTGACAGGCTCAAGTCAATCATGAGTGGTTCTCTGGGACAGGGGATAGCTCTGTGTTAGCAAAAGAGAAGGAGGGATGGCTGTCGTATGCATTCCTGACAGTGGCTGCAGCTGTAAGCATCACCCAGTTACCAGGCTGAAGGCTCTGCCATCATCCCTGATCCTCCCATTTTCCTGCCCCCATCTCCAACCTTGATTCACACATTGGATTTTGTCCAGTCAGAAGTCAAGCTCCATTGATTGCCTTTCCAAAACACCTCCGGCATCTGTCCAACCTCATGATTTCACTGTCACTGTTTTATTTTACGTTTCATTATTTCATACTTCTAAAATTTCATAACCCTTCTCCAAGGTCTTCTCATCTCCAGCCTCGCTCCCACTTTTGACCTGAGAAGTATGTAAAAGCAAACAAGAAGCTTGGCTCAGACTACATCATTCTGCTCTAACAGAATTTAGAGTAAACTTCAAGTGATTAGCCTGACACGTAAGACCCTCTGCGATGATGTTCCAACCCACCTTTGATTGCCTATTTTCAGTTTGCTATATTCCATATTGCTCCCTATATGCACGCGCATGCAAACACACACACACACACACACACACACACACACACACACACACAGGCACACGCACAGCCATACACACACAAATATACACTGACATACACAAACACAAAGGAGTCATGGTTCCTTCTTCTAACTTTGTCTCCTTTCTAACTCTTCCTCATACAGTCCCAACGCCCAAATTAACCCCTCTTTAAGAAGGTGTTCTGATCAGTTCCACATCAGGACACACCTAGGACATAAAGCTCTTTGTACAGCCCCTGAGGTAAGCCTCCAAGCCAGCCAGGTCCTTCCAGCAGAGGAGATGGCTACTTGATTCACCTGCATTCAACTCCCAGAACACCAGCGAGAAAGCTCTATGTTGGGGAACACAGTCTCTTTCATGAAATCTCTCCAGATCCTTCTTGAAGTGTTTTCTCCCTCCGTAATTTATCTTATGGCTCTTATGGCATTTAATACTTCTACCTTGAAGCAGAATTAGATATACCTGTGGCTTACCTCCTTCACTGCTATAAATTCTTTGAAGGCAGAATTTCTGCCCAGGCTTCGCACATAATTGGTGCACAATAAATACAGATTACAGACATAAAAATGCAAATCAAATGCTGTGAACTGCGTGCTTCCTTGTGAGAGCAGCTCTAAATAGGGAAGTGATCAAAGTTGGCCAAGTAAGGGGTCATACGGGAATAAGGCTGGGGCCAGAATCTGTGAGCAGAAGAGATAAGTATCATCCCATGGATGGGGAGAGGACAAGAAGAAAATGAGCAAGGGAGCTGTGCAAGACAGTGCTCAGAGTCGCAGAAGTGGCACGGAGAGCGGGTGGTAGCTGGAGGAAGAGAGGCTCAGGGGAAAAGAAGGATGGAGCCCGTGAGGCTTCCCTGAGCAGGGGAAGGGCACTGTGGTGCCAGGAACAGTGTCACTGTTCATTCCCTCAAGGGTCATATGTGTCTCTGAGGACCAAACATCAACATTCAACTTATTCTGATTAAAAACATTATATTTCACATAGAAGCCTTAACAATTCAAATGGTAATAATGCATCACTAAGCCATTAACCAGAAAAGTACACAATGGAAGCTTCCTGCAGTCTCCTAGGATCCCACCAGACTCTATCAGGAACAGCCAGGGGCTTGGAGAACTCTCAGGACTGGGTAACAGCCTTGGAGGAGTTATCATCAGTAGGTGGCCTCGCCCTTGTCAGGCAGTTGGCTCCACTTCGTGAGGTCCTCTCCAGACACAGGTAACTAGGATGATGGTCCAGCCTCTCTTACAGTCAACAGTTCTCTCTAGGCCCTGGTACTGCCAACAGCTTTCCCCTGACCGGTCTGTTTCCAAAGAATTTCTGAAAGAGCCGGCTCTTCCTCATTCTTAGAAATAACAGGAAAGCAGAAATAGCACAATTTTCCTTCTTCAATCGTATTTATTTAGAGACTGGTAACAAGGGTCACTTCCTGGATTAATTTGTGACTTTAGAAATATCAAGGAACACCTTTACTTAAATGTATCCTCAGAAGTATCCACATGGCTACCTCATGAAGAGCTGCATAGCTGCCATGGATCTTATACAAAACTCGGGAAGTTTTTCTCAAGATAAAGATATGTGCTTCTTTTCTGCAGGGCATGCAAACTAAATAACCCAATGCATTTTTTTCTGTTTTTATCTTGGCCACTAGGAAATTCATCTATAAATGCAGAATTCATACTGATTATTCATTACAAGTACATGGTGATTTCCAATTTTTCTCATTTTAGATGACCTACTTCATACTTAAAAAAAAAAAAAGTTGTGGAAGGTGTCATTTTTGAATGGTCTGGAAGGATAGCTCCCATTTTGCTATGGTCTTGCAAAGAGTTCCAACTTCCTAGTTGGACAATGTGTCCAACTCTTTAAAAGATGAAGTAACTTAGGAATGTTGACAAACCACTGATACAGGAATACAATACTTTGAAGAGATGAATCTCGTAAGTAGGAGGGTATTGTTCAGATGAGTTAGTAAGAAGGGGAAGGTTCATGGGAACAAGCTTGGGTGGTGTCTTTAAACCTCCTCACTGAGCTCAGGAGGCGGTCAGGTGCCCTGATGGGCATGCTTCACATTGGTCAGAGGAAGGACTGATGCTCTCGAGACTAACTAGATATGGATAATGGGCTCCAATTAAGGACTGGGTATTAATGGTACCCTCCCCCTCCTCAAAACATGGTTACACAGAGGGGACAGTCACCCTGAGTTTCTGATCTTACCTTGCTCTGTCTGTTCTGCTTCTCATCACTTGCTTTATTTTGACCTCCAATATCTTCACCACTGGCTTCAAAGTACTCTTGTAGGTCCAGCCTGCTTCCCAGCGAAGCACCAGGCTTCAGACCCACCTTCCTCCCAATCTCTGGGAATCTGCTCCCCATCCTGGTTCCCCCACTACTCAGTCAAGTGCTACCGAGTATCCCTTCATGAGATTCCCTTCCACATGGAGCCACCTGTCCATATTTTGGTTTAAACAGAGGCTGGTTAATTTCTCTGTTCATATCCTTCCTCCAACCCTAGACGTTAATGCCAGTGAGCATGGTGCTGTGTCTTACTGCTCTGTGTGTTCCCAGCATCAGGCTGTGTTGAGCACATTCAAAGCACTCAACCAATGTTTGAAGAACTCATTTCACCTCTTTGCCTTAGTAATATCAGTTTCGTCACCAATAAAAATAGAATTGAAGAAGGAAAATCTCTTCAAAATATAAGGCTACTATAAGGATTAAATGAGTCAAAACATAAAAAGTAGCATGTCTGAGTATATTCTAGTCTGAACTTTATTGAATACAAAGTTTGGCCATTATTATTAGGCACTCAACAAATGTTTGTTGAATAAAAGACTAAATGAATATTCATATAATGACAGAATCAATGTTAAAAAATTAAAAGACTCACTTGCCTAGTAAGTTTTATCTCTGAAACACTTTCATATTGAATCAATATCCACAAACCTGAGTGGCAGTTATGGGAAACCGGCATTATTATTGTATACAAGGCATCTGTCAATCACAGACAGAGCTGGAATGCTACTGGAAGTACATACTGTATGGAGGGCAATGGTCAAATTCCCTTTCACCAGCCCTAGCCCTGTGCTCTTTCCCAGAATCCAGGATGGTGTGATGAGTTCTGCAAGTGACACAGTGGAGAAAGTGACCCCCGTAAGCTAATATGTAACCCAGCATTTGTTGCCGGCATCTGCCAGAGCAATTTCAATTAGCTTCCAGAATAGATACTGCCATGTAGCTGATGCAGCAATTTCCATTTAAAGCACTATGGAGCAATTTCATTTCATAAAGCTACCCCTTCAGCTTAGATTCAAGAGTATGCCGCATTTGTGAAGATGGAAATGGCATACTTATGTTCTAAGTAGAGTCTATAAGTCACAAACTAATTCCAAAGGCCAATGAATCAGAAAAGTTGCTTTTTCCAGGTATTTTTTCCATACTGTGAGGCCCAAGGGCACGGCAGCCAGGGATGAACACACAATCACCATGAGAGGTCCTGCTTTTCTTGAAGTTCCTGAGTGTTTCCCACCTGCTATCTGCAAATCTCCCATTCAGAGGACACTATCTCTTCCTATCAGGTATAAATAAGACTCATCTAAAGAAAGACCATCCTCACATAACAAAGGAGAGATCCACAAGAAGAGAAGAGCCTCAACTAGATCCCAGTAACTAAATTACCAAAGAGAAACTTTTATCCCATAATTTCAACTTGCTCTGTCCAACTAGCATAGGGTTTGGCTCTGTGTCCCCACCCAAATCTCATCTCAAACTGTAATCCTGATGTGTCAAGGGAGGGACCTGTAATCTCCACGTATCGAGGGAGGAAGTGATTGGATCATGGGGGTTTTCCCCATGCTCTTCTTGTGATAGTGAGTGAGTTCTCACAAGATCTGATGGTTTAAAAGTGTGTTGCCCTTTAGCTCTCTCTCCTGCTGCCTTGTGAAAAAGGTACTTGCTTCTCCTTCACCTTCTGCCATGATTGTAAGTTTCCTGAGGCTTCCCCAGCCACACAGAACTGAGTCAATTAAACCTCTTTCCTTTATAAATTACTGTCTCAGTATTTCCTTATTACAGTGTGAAAATGGACTAATACAAACCAGAATTTATTTATTAACACTCAAAACAAAGGAACAAATATTATCTGAACCAAATATCACTCCCTCTTTACTAATTAATATTCTGAAAGTATCCTATGGATAGTGAATAAACTATTAAAGCCAAAGAGCAGTAGGATGAGTGCAGTCACTGCTGCTGACTAATGGTGGGACCATACTGACCAGGGAATCCCGGAAAAGGAGGGAGGAAGGGGCACATTTATTGAGCACCTATTATATGCCAGACCCTGTGCTTTCAGCTTGTCCTATCACTCAGTCCTCATAGGGACTGCACACATAGCTGCAGATGAGGACATTGAGCCTCAGAAAGGTTAAGGCAAAGGCCCAACGTCACACCACATGCAAGGTTGTGAATCCTAAATGAACCACAAATGTGGTGACCACTCCTCATTCCTCAGAGCCTCTGCAGCATTTTGTTTTTGCAACATAAAAGCCAAGTCATGACCTCTCATCTAGAATAGCAGAATCATAGTGAAGGAATTCTTTCTGTCTTTGGTATATTTCAAGCTGTGGTTAATATAATTTATTTATTTAAAAAATACTCAACTCCAAACACTTTCAGATAAATCATTCCAGCCAATATTTTCATACCACTCTGTTGAGGAAGATACGTTTATACCGACACGCATTTCAGACGTATTTCAAAGAACTAAATATTTATTAGTATTTGGATTTTGCTAACATTGTATGCATGGCAAATTCTTCAGCTACTTCTGGAGGGCTTTTATAAATGAGTTTGTGGCCATGAATGAAATAATTTTCATTTTTTCATTTCATTCATCTACCCCTCAGAATAAGCAATATCTTAATTTTTCTCAATTTTATTAATTTTGATATAAATAAAAATGAATGCTTTCCCCCAAATTGTAGAAAATAGGTGCCCAAAAGGCATGAGACAAATATTATCAGTGATTTATTTTTAAGTTAATAACTATTTAAAGGTTCACATTTATTGAATCTAATCTTAAAATCAGAACTATAATTTATTCATATTGCATTAATATAGCCTAATTTAAAATTTCAATGAGCTTTTAAAGTCAGAAATATAAACCATAAAATCAGGGCTAGTGTCCAATATGCTTTGTTTGACTGTGTTGGTTATTTATTTATTTACTTATTTAGTGTGTGTGTTGGTATTTTAAATGTACTGCTCTCCATGTATACTTTTATTCTGCTTACCCTTTTAAAAAAATTGCAGTAAAATTTACATACAGTCGTCCTTTGATATCTGTGGGGGATTGGTTCCAAGATGCTCAAGTCCCTTATGTAAAATGGTATATTTGCATATAACCTACCTACATCCTCCCATATACTTCAGATCCTCTCTAGATTACTTATAAAACTTCATGCAATGCAGATGCTATGTACATAGTTGTTATATGATATTATCTGGATTCTCTAAATAATCTAAACATAGATATAAATGTGTTTATAACATATAATGACAAGGAAGATGTTTGTAGATGCTAAGTATAGACACATTTTTTCCCCAAATATTTTCAGTCTGTGGTTGGTTGAATCCATGGACATAGAAACTATGGATGCAGCAGGCCAACTGTATAGTAACATGCAAAAATCTTAAGTGAAGTAAGTATGTGGCTTAATGAATTTTAACATATGTATGTGCTCTTGTACTCACTATTCATAAAAACTGACAACATTCCAGAAAGTTCTCTTGTGTCCCTTCCCAGACAATACCATCCCCAACCCTCCCCACCCCTAATCTCAGGTAACCACTTTCCAGCTTTCTACACCACAGATTAGTTTAGACTGACTTTCATCTCCATAGACATGGGATCATATGAGTGTCTCTTTTGCATCTGGCTTCTTTACTCAACACTGTAGTTCTAAGATTCTTCCATGTTGTTGCATGTATCAATCATTTGCTGGGTTTTATCAGCTTATCTTTTTTTTTTTTTTCTTTTTGAGATGGAGTCTAGCTCTGTCATCGAGGCTGGAGTGCAATGGTGCAATCTTGGCTCACTGCAACCTCCACCTCCCAGGTTCAAGTGATTCTCTTGCCTCAGCCTCCCAGGTAGCTGGAATTACAGGCACCCGCCACCATACCTGGCTTGTGCTTTGTATTTTTAGTAGAGACAAGGTTTCACCATGTTGACCAGGCTGGTCTCCAACTCCTGACCTCAGGTAATCCGCCTGCCTCTACATCCCAAAGTGCTGGGATTACAGGCATGAGCCACCGTGCCCAGCCTATCAGCTCATCTTTCTACAGGCTGTTCACTCTGTCTCAGATGCCACCTTTGCTGCCTCACAAATCCTGCTGATCTTACTGAATTTACCCAACGCCATCTCCTCCATCAGGCTTTTCTCGATCTCTCCAGACAAAATTAGCAGCTCCTTTTCTGTGCATGCTGTCTTCTATAAAACATATTTCATTCTGCCACCTGTGATGTGTTGGTACTCCCTGGAGGGGCAGGAAATGCTGATTCCCTCATCCTACAGAGCACTCACCAAAGGAAATGAGAGGACACAGACCAACAGTCACTTGGCGAATGAATGTAGCTGGGAGGTGGAGCCGTGGAGACAGGAGGGAGGAAAATGTTTAATTAAGGCCCAGATGCATTCTCACCATTTTCCTTCTCATTTTTCTCTCCTGCCACCTCTTTTCCTCTTCTTTCTCCATCCTTCCCCCTTCTGCTCTTGCTCTTCCGCTTTCTCCTCCTCTACCGTTTCCGCTCCATCTCTCTGTTTCTCTCTCATTCTCTGTTTTCTTTGCCTTGTATGTTCATTTATTCCTCTTGTGTTAGTGAATTCACTTGACAAACATTTAGCGGAATATCAGGTTTCTGGAGGTTTCATTATACCTCTGCCCAGACAGCAGGCAGCGGGCCTGGTGGTCATTGTTCAGGGTGTCAGGGGGAGAAAGAGCGGTCTCAAGGTGGCAATGGAAGAGAACTGCTAGGAATAGAGAATAATCCCTATCTGCGAGCCTCAGTGAGTGCCCAGAGGCTCAACTAGCCAGAAAGGGGGCCAGAAGTTTGACAGTGGGTCAGATTATCCCCTAGTACATGGGGATCTCGGAACACATGTAACAGGATCAGAAGCTCAATAAGAAAAGAAACCTACAGATTCACAGGACAAAACTAGACACACTCCTCCTGCACTACCCAGCTGCTCTCAGGGGTGCAGGAAGGCGGAGAAGCAGATGATAGGACAAATGCTTCTATGAGATATAATTATAATAAATTTTTACTTTTTATTTTTGAGATGGAGTCTCGCTCTGTTGCCCATGCTGGAGTGCAGTGGTGCAATGTTGGCTCACTGTAGCTGGGGCCACAGGGGCACACCACTAGGCCCAGCTAATTTTTCTGTGTTTTTAGTAGAGACAGGGTTTCACCATATTAGGCTGGTCTCGAACTCCTAACCTCAAGCGATCCACATGCCTCGGTCTTCCAAAGTGCTGGGATCACAGGCATGAGACACCACAGCTGGCCAAACTTTTCAGCAACAGCTGAGACTTTAACTGTGACAACTTCAGGAAGTAGAAAACAGTTAAAGAGAAGACCGAGTCATGTCACTGGCTCAGCCCTACAGCAAGTATAAAATGAAGAAAGCAGCTTAGATAACGTGATAGAACTAAACATATTTTATAAATGAAGACAGCAATCCAGGGAGAACCAGTGATTCATCCAATTTCACACAGTGGGTTCCTCTGTGCCTCCGTGGGTTTCTGAGGCCAATCTAGCGTTGTTCCTACGATATTTCTCAAAAATAAAAAAGTTCAAGAGCAGAATTTGAATAGGCAAAGTAATTTAGAGAGAGCAATTCGAGATGGTAGGAAAGGTCAGAACAGCATACTAATGGAGGAGGAGGTGAGGAAAGTAGTGTGGGCCAGATTACCAAGGATTTCAATGTCAAGTAGTGAAGTAGAGACTTGATCCTTCAGAAGCAGTAATGGAATTAAGCTTTAGCTTTTAAATCAGATGTAATATAAAATATAAAGAATGATTTAAAAGGCTTATTGAAAAAACAGGAGTGCAAAAGTCTTATTTTTAAAAAAGAATGATTTAGGCCATTAGGTTACTATAAAAATTGTGCACATTGTGACTTTTTGGGCTGGTTATGCTTTAGGCTAAACGGGCCTCAGAATGGTGCCAAACTCGCAGTCTCTGCCCACAGTGTTCCTTCATGTGTCACCGTATGGAAACCACGTGACCTCCCCATCATGGCCAGAGAAGGGTTAGGCTTAGCGTTAGAGTTAAGGTGAGGGTTAGGAACTGACCCAAGATAAATGCACCTTTTCACTGGACAGCAACCAGGCCATAATATGATCAACTAAACCTAAACTACCGTTGCTTCTGGAGAGCTTGAACTTGAGACACACAATGATAGATAAACAATTGGTGATAGTGATAGATGCTTAAAGGCATATATGGGAAAGCAGAATCAAAGGGAGATGAGCTGCATCAATGGCCCAGCACTCTAGCAAGTATCTGCAGCTGCTGTGCTCAGGTGTTGGGATGATAATGGGAAGTTCCAGTTGTCTTAGAGCTCAATGATAATTGTCCTTTCCCCAGATTATACCTTCCTCTCCATCAATCTAATGTATGACTCTAACCAGGGTTCTAGGCCACCTCCCTGAGTGAGATTCTGGCCACGGATCCTTGTAACTAGGCAGTACCACTTTAGGTGACTTCGAGGAGTCCCTGTTTCTTCTAACTAAAGAATTTCACCAGCAGCAAAGCTGAAGACTGGCTCAACTCCAAATCTTCGGAGAAGTTCAACGTACCCTTCACATTTCACATTACAAAAACCCCTACTGGAGGTCACAGTGCTTGTTCCTCACCCTCCGTGGTGATTTCTTTCTTTTACTTTCTTTTTTTAAAAAAAAAAAAACAAAGTCTCATTCTGCCACCCAGGTTGGAGTATAGTGGCATGATCTCAGCTTACTGCAACCTCCACATTCAGGGCTTAAGCAGTTCTCCTCCCTGAGCCTCCTGAGTAGTTGGGATTACAGGTGCTCACCACGACGCCTGGCTAATTTTTCTATTTTTAGTAGAGGCAGAGTTTCAGCATGTTGGCCAGGTTGGTCTTGAACTCCTAACCTCATGATCCACCTGCCTCGGCCTCCCGAAGTGCTGGGATTACAGGCATGAGCCATTGCGCCCAGCTCTACATGGTTTCTGTCCAGCTTCCACTTGACTCTGATTCTCTGTCTCTTCTTTCAAATCCCTCTCTTACACTTTCCATCTAAGGGTTTTATGTAGTTCCAGAGCCAGGCTTTTTAACTTCTTACAAAGAACTCTGGCTTTGGCCAGGTGCAGTGGCTCACGCCTGTAATCCTAGCACTGTGGGAGGCTGAGGTGGGCCGATCACCTGAAGTCAGGAGTTCAAGACCAGCCTGGCCAACATGGTGAAACCCCATCTCTACTAAAACTACAAAAATTAGCTTGGCGTGGTTTTGCATGCCTGTAGTCCCAGCTACTCAGGAGGCTGAGGCAGGAGAATCGCTTGAACACAAGAGGCGGAGGTGGCAGTGAGCTGAGATAGACAGCACCACTGTACCCCAGCCTGGGTGACAGAGTGAGACTCTATCTCAAAACAAAACACCAAAGAACTCTGGCTTTTATTAATACCATTGATTCTTTCTGCATCAATCCCTTTCCAATTGGTCACCTATCCCTGGCCATCTTCCTTGGCCCAACCCCTAATCCTGATCACATCTCTTGCAACCGTAAGAAAAATGAGGGCCAGACACTCATCAGAGCAACTGATTCAAGAACTCTGGTCAACCTCGTGAGACTGAGGCCAACCCAGATGCTCCTGGGACAGTCAGTATGTGTAGGTCTGATTAAAGGACTAGTGGGCAATTTGAATTTTAAAGACATTCTGGTGTTATTTTGCCATGCCTAGCAAGTGCCTTACTTTAAAAAACTACTGTTAATGATAAAAATTTCAATTCCATGCTTGAATATAATTTTAGAGGAAATATATTGAGTAACAGATGGCAGCGGGGAGAGACTGCTCTGGAATCACCTCCCCGGAGCACCGCGTACACACAGCGTCGCAGGGCATGGCAATTGCTCCCAGGAGTGTCGTCACTGCATCAACGCCGATCATGTCTTGAATACAGTCTCTTGTTTAGAGGGAACTTTTTTGTGTCTCCTATTTTTTACATCAATGGGGTAGATCAGTTAGGAATTGCAACAGACTAAATGCTTCAGGTAAATGATCCATTTCCTCCTTTCACTGTGTGTTTATCAGCCAGGCCAAATACTTTTCACATATAAATGGAAATGGAAATCTGAACACGTACAGTGTAAGATGTGTAACAAGAGATTTGTGCCCAGCATGGAAAATACCTCATAAGTGAGAAAATTATGTTCATTGTTTACAGAGCACAGCACACAGCATAATATGCGATCCTCATACTTGGTTCATGGCTATTTTCCCAACTGTTTGATGAAAACAACAAAGGAGACAACAAGTTGTGTTCTTTTGAATTCGACTGTTAAAAAAATTAAGTCCAGATGTATCTAAAGAAAGAAATGTTTACATGGGACAAGTATCACCCATTCTGTGATCCACTAAATATGTTCTCCCTGGCCAGGTGCAGTGTTTCACACCTGTAATCCTAGCACTTTGGGAGGCTGAGGCAGGTGTGTCACCTGAGGTCAGGAGTTCACCTGGTCAACATGGTGAAACCCCATCTCTACAAAAATTAGCCAGGCATAGTGGCAGGTCCCTGTAATCCCAGCTACTCAGGAGGCTAAGGCAGGAAAATCACTTGAACCCGGGAAGTGGAGGCTGCAGTGAGCTGAGATCGCACCACTGCACTCCAGCCTGGGTGACAGGATGAAACTCCATCTCAAAAAAAAAAAAAAAAAAAAGTAAATATGTTCTCCCTTTAGCCATCTAGTAGTGATGGGAGGTAATGTCTTTCAGGGGGTGCAGTAGTTTGCTGGGGCCGCCATAACTGAGAACTACAGACTGGGTGGCTTAAACAATGGAGATGTATTGTCTCACAGTTCTGGAGGCTGAAGTCCTAGACTGATGTTGGCAGACTTGGTTCCTTCTGAGGTCTGTGAGGCAAGGTTCTGTTCCAGGCCTCCCTCTTTGGCTAGTAGGTGGTCATCTTCAAGTTTACAAGGTGCTCTCCCTGTATGTGTGCCTGGCCCCAGATTTCCTTTTTATGAGGACACAAGTCACATTGGATTAGGGCCCACTCTAATGACCTTGCTTTAACTTGATTAACTTATAAAGGTCCTATCTTCAAATAAGATCATATTCTGAGGTACTGAGGTTAGGACTTCAGCACATGAACTTGGGGAGGGGGAACACAGTTAAGCTCAGAACAAGAAACTTGAAAAATAGCAGCTTTTAAAAAGAAAGGACTTTTCTCCTTTAAGGCGCACTGCCCAGCATCAGATACAATCGCAATGGCAACGGTTTTCATCTTTTGGCTCAACTCTTCACTCCATCTTGAATATCCGTATGATAAATTTGTACAATATTGCAATCAATTAATGTGAATTCTGTTGAATTTAGGAAAGCATAAAGGGGTTAAGCCTCTGATTTTAATAAAATTTCAATAGGCTTTTTAAAATGTTTAATATTTTTTTAAATCCTTCCCATTCACCCCATTTTCCGTACATTGCTTTGTTTATAGAAAAACTTGGAAAGATATTTCTTTTCCAAGCATTCTACATAGTACTATGGTTTCCAGAATAAGTTTAAGACTACAAAGATTACTTACAGATTATTTCCCATCCATTCTTATCACTACATTTTATGAAATTAAAATCCTAAAAACAAGGCCGTGTGTGGAGGTTTATACTTGTAATCCCAATGCTTTGGGAGGCTGAGGTGAGAGGATCATTTGAGACCAGAAGTTTAAGATCAGCTTGGCGAACATAGTGAGAGTCCCATCTGTACAACAACAACAACAAAAATGTAAAATGAGTCAGGTGTGGCGGTGCATGCCTGTAGTCCCAGTTATTCAGGAGGATGAGGCAGGAAGATTGCTTGAGCCCTGGAGTTCAAGGTTCCAGTGAGCTATGATCATGCGCTCCAGCCTGGAAAACAGAGCCAGTCCTTGTCTGCTTAAAAATAATGATGAAATAAAATTCTAAAAACAGCAACATAAGCATGACATTGGCCTAGCAGTGAAAGTGACAGAAGACGGCGTCAGAGAAACCTTAGACATGGAAATGTAACCAGACCACAGATTCCTTATTTTAATGGTCAAGGCTCTGATTATCCCTCATATATAAAGCAATGGCCACAATTTAGAGCATTAGAAATTCTTTCTCAAAACATTTTAAGCTCCCCATTATCATTTTTATTAAATTTTTTTAAAGTTGTCATGCTATTTTCTATGCTCCATTAATCCAATAAGGTATACCCTTGATTTTCTCTTACATCAACACTGTAGATCGCAGGTATTCTAGAAGACGTACGTAGAAAGCCATCATTAAGGCAATTACGTAGTAGGTAAATTTATTCAGTAAATTTGCCAGCTTTGGTTCACAAATTCCATGATGCTGAAGCTTAATTAAGATAGTGCACTGGAGAATCAAAAGAATTCTTCCAACCAAGCTGAGCAAAATCTCCTTGGCACTTCAATGAAAGATGAGCCAAAACTAGTTCCATTCTTGAAAACCATAATTGAAATTGGATTCCCACCTAATGCTGCTGGCATGGGCTCACGTGTTTCAAAACTCCCCAATTCTGCCAACTGTATTTTTTCCTCTCTTGAAAGTGATTTTGTAATTACATAGCACTTAACCTAACAGGGAACCTATCTCTTGGCTGGAATTTATGTGGTAGAGGGAAAGGGGCACAATTTCCTCACGATCTCATTCCAACCGCAGACATGTTTGCTGACCTCTTTTTTTCATAAAACTTCCAGGTCTTTTTAGGAGGAAAAATTAAGGGCAGTGTTAAAAATGAGACTTTTCACTGATCCAAGCATAACTCAAGTCACAAGTCCTGATATTTAAGCATCATTTAGTTAAAAAAAAGTTAGTACATTTATGTAAAAAGCAATCTTGTCAGTCTGGCATAACTTACATTGGCAGTTGTGCTAAATCTGCAATTTTTCTAGTGGTCAGTCTTCGTGTTAAAAACAAAACCTTTTTTTCTCACAATATTAAGCCTATATTCCATATTAAACACCAGGGTTATTCAATTTAAAATGGTGTATTTTTAATCAACCACTGTGGGAAATTAAGTCCTAAAACTATACATGCAGCCTCATAAACTAAGATAGAATGTCTTCTAGAAAGATTATTAGAGAGTAGTATCAATGAAAGCTAGAAGCATACAGAGACTAACTTCATCCTGACCAGATTTCAATTTCTGCACAAAAATGGAAAAATCAAACCCTCCAGCTCCCAGCAAGGAAGGTAGCTTTCATTTTGTTTTATTTTTAATGAAATGGGTGTACTCTGTTCATAAATATGCCAAATGTCAATTTACTTGAACTCATTGTGAACAGCTTAGTGAAAAGGTACTGGTTAGGAAATTGGGAAACCTGTGTTCCAGACGTGGCTTTACACATAACTAGTTCTGCCACACTGAGCTGCCCTTGCTGGTCCCCAAAAGAACTGAAGAGCAACCAGGCCCTGGTGCTGGGAGATGCGACCACTGAGAGGCTGTCACAAGCTTGTCACTCCTCTAACTCAACACGCTATCATCAGTTTCTAACTAGAGCAAATTTGAAACACTGATCCCTTAGTTTCGAAGTAAGGATTGCCTTCAGGAATGTCTGACTCTAACAATAAAAATTTTTAAAAGGTCAAAACTAGAAATCTAATGAAAAAGATCTCTCTGTTCATTAATATAAACCCATCAAGGTAACATCTATATACACTTCCATGCTCACAAAAATTATTGTATAGGACACTGAAAATATTATACTGGGCAATATATCCATGGGCCTGAAATTGTGCTGCCAATAGACTCTGTTTTATTAATATGCCCCCAAAACTCCCTTTAATTTCATTTGTAATTACCCAGAAATAACTTCAGTTAATATATTTGGATGTAATTCCCCAAGAAGAAACCTAAGGTCTGTTTCTTCTTAAAGAATAAGAATCTTGAATGTGGGCCATCTTATCTTTTCAATTTCATCTTTACTTCTACATGGCTTTAAAATTTTAGCGCAGTAATTTGTGTATACTTAGGAAATGTATTTCCATTCCATCCATTCCATTTCAGTGGATTCTTATCAACTTCAAGTAAATGTAGCCCCTTTTCCATGAGCCCCAGACAGAGGTGTGCTTTCAGCATCCCCCAGCCTCCACACCCACACTTTTCATTCTAGCATTATTAGCCTGAAGAGTTAGCTCTTTGATTTTTAATTATCTATTAATTTTTCTTATTCTGGAACTACTCTGTTTTATTGAGTGAGAATTTTTGTGACAGTGTGTGTTTCCACAAGGATCGCTTCAAACATAGCAAAGGAACACTTCCGAAATATGACCTGATATACTATCCCCCTAATTTGGAAAAAATATACACTAGTATAATTTTTAATGCAGAATGAATAGCATTAACTCAGCACTGTTACCCTTTCCAGCCAGTTGTTTTGTTTAGAATTGAAAATGTTATGTCAAAAATGATGGACTTTCACAGTCTTTAGCTTGTCCAACCCAAACGGGGATGAAAGATATCTAAGAAGTGAGAGGCTTGACCAGTTCTCAAGCTGTTATGTAGTTCTCAACCCATAGACGGATATTTTTAAAATGTGAAGTACATTTGTGTCTCTTATAAAGAAAGGCAGCAAAACCAAAATGAAACAAGTTGCTGCAATTTGATGTGAGTAAATTCAGGCAGATGCCGTTATACTAACGAGATTGGAGGTCTCTCACAACTCTGCTGAGTCTTCAGCCCCTTCCTTTAGGACAATTGAGCGCTAATTCAAGTGAAGTAGGCAATGCACCAAGATAGCTTTCACAAAATATGAATGCTTCCTAGCACACTTTCCTCTGGCAGCTGCTGCTTCGTAAAAACCCCGAAATGCATAATCGCATTCATGGGGAAGTAAGCTGTGTCAAATCTATGGGTCGACCGGCAACATACCGTGATTAATCTTTTAGTACCATATGAGACGTGAATAACAGTAACAGGAGACAAAGTATGCTTTAACTTAATTATTTAGTTTTGTTTCTTATTTTCTATCTTTCTAACAAGTGTTCCAATTCATGAGCAGGACTGAGGATTATAATCTAAGGTATGTTTATCTTCAATCAGTGTGTACGTGGATGCGTGATCCATTGTGAAGTTCTGAGAAACGTGTGCACTCAGGACTTACCAAAGTTTCTACTCTCTAGAACAATATTAAACAGATAAATGTACAATATTTTTTTAAAAAAATATATATATCTCACATGTTACAGTTAGATACAAATTATACAGTAAAATAAATCCTTACAGGAGTTAGAGGAGTTGTTCTGGACATAAAAATAAACATTATCCAAATATCTGAATGAAATAGTTGCCTGTGGTCCAGCAAAAAAAAAAAAAAAAATCTGATTTATGGTGTTTAGGGTATGTACAAATAATGTACATTTACAATCTGTAAACTCATGGGAAAAACCTGATGGATTTGTGATTTGCTTATTTTTGGATACTTGCTTCCTAATGAAATGCTGCCAAGTTACTGACCACACCACAGCGATGGAGAACAAAAGATGGATCTCTAACACGCTCCACTGCAGAAGCATGTAAACGGTCTCATCTGCCTGGGGTCAGCTTGTGTATTATATATGAAACCCATGGAAAGCTAACAAATCTCAGCCTTTCATGTTATGTTTGTCACCCAAATAAAATAATCACAGTTCGGTCCCAACCACAGCAAGAACAGCCCACCCGTGTTTTTGAAGATTCTGCGATTGTGAAGATCTAGTTTTAAGTTTTAGCATTCCCTCCACATTGCTTGATGCACTGTTCACACACATTCAAGGCTAGAGCTGCTATAGCAGCATTTGATTTCCTTAAGGAATCTGATTCGAGGTAGCCTCATCTCACCTCTGGCCTCCTCCACAAGAATCCATAATTTGTTCTCACACTTTCTGCTTTCTCAAAGTCTCTTGGAGATGTCCTATTACCATCCGACAGATCATACAGACCCTGTGATCAAGTCTTGACAAGCCTCATCTCATCAGTGCCGTTTTTAATCATCGAGGGTGACAATCCATGATATATTATGTCAAAACATAGGATTCTAAATGAGGAGAGGGAGAGTGGGGGAAAAGTGACGTACTCCAAGAATAGACGTGTTTCTTTATCTAATTTTGAAAGTAAAGAGAAAGGCAAATCTGAGGTCAGGGAATCCTGTGAACTAGACAGGAGGGTGAGAGGAGACTCCCTATGAAACGCCCAAGAATGGGAGGCTGTTCATTGCTCAGCACTGTTTCTTTACCTCTTTCATCTATCAAGGAATAGAAAATCTATCTGAAGCTAAGAAGAAAAAACAAAGAAAAATTTGCCATCTTGAAGTCCGAACTCCTCCTTAGTCTCTATGCAGGCACGGGCTGACTCCCAGGTGAACTCCCTAGATCAGAGTTGGAGTGACAGCAGAGATACCTGAAAGAGGAGGGATCAGGAAGAACCGCTGCAGAAGTCATTACACCTCCTGACTAAATAGTTATCCACGAGGAACCATACCTACCGCCCGTTCCATTGAGAAGGAGCTCCTCATGGAACCAGAGGCTCAATATCCAGCACCTGTGCTGACCACACTGCAAACAGGATCCACGTTCCCTGATCACTTTTCCTCCAACTAGAGGGGCTCTCACTCCCCAAACCAGAATTCTCCAGGAGAAACAGGCAGTGGGGGAGGGATGGGGAGACTTCGATTGGTCCCACACACTCCTCCTTGTTTAATACACACCTCCTGGTCCCATACACACCTCCTGGTCCCATACACACCTCCTGGTCCCATACATACCCGCTGGGGCCTCCTGGAGCCCCAGAAGTACACCAGTACATGGAGTTCAGCATTTGTTTCCTTTTTGCTGCAGAGGTCAGGCTGGTCCAATAAAATACATGTAAATAACACTTTTACATGAAAAACTGAGAGGAACAGCCAGAGACCAGTCTGGTAGCAGGGTCTTTAGCTTTACCAAGCAGTGAAGCAAACCAGTGTTCATTTTCAAAAATCTCCTGTGACAAGAAACGGAACTGAAATATGAACTGAAAATGGTTCTCGTTCTCTTCACCTCTATTCTAACTCAGGAAAGAAATATCCAAGTTGAATGTTGAGGCCTCTAAGGAGGTCACAGAAAAGTATGTGGATGTGTTCTTTTCCCCCCAAAGGATTTCACCAGTCAAAACCTCAGATTTTGCCTGGAAAAAAAGAATTTAAAAAAAATTTTAAAATACATTTCCCCTCAAACTCTGACAACTTCTATAGCTAAATTAGAATTTATGCTTTAATAATTAACATTGAACTTAGAGATTCATTGGCATTTTACAATTTGAGAAACCTGATCTCACTGCACATTTTAAGTTATTGTGGCAAGCAAAATTATCTGAAACTTACCACAATATTGTCTAGTCTGAAAATACAAACCTCTCATCTCTGTTTGCCTCTTTGACTGCCCTCTCCCCTTTGGAGTCAGGCTTCTTGCAGGAAACCTATACACTCTCCTTCTTATTCACTTGTCAACCCACAGCAATTTTGCATTCTTTGCCATCACTCCATCAAGGTCACAAAAGTCCTAGCCTTGCCCAATCAAAGGGACACTTGGAACCATTTGGTGTGCTTCCACTTGCCCCTTGGAAATCTCCCCCATCTTCCGCAACTTCACCCACTGTGGTTCTCAGTTCCGCCCCCTCCGCTGCCCACACGTCCTCTGTGTTCCATGACACAGTGCCAGTGTCCATTATTGAACAACTCTCCTGCCTTCCCTTGAAATGTCTGTGCTCCCCAGAAGTACATCTTCAGCCCTTGTCTTTTTAATTTGCGCATGCTCAGTTCCAATGAATCCATAGCCTCAACTATTACTCAAGCCTTTTCTTCTCTCCTGTCCTCTTCCCCAACTTTATGCACGTGCGACAGAACTTCAGGACATAAATCAGCACAATGCTAGATATTAGTACTGGAAACACAGTAGGTGCAGATTGATGCATGAGTGAATGAATGAATGAATGGATGAATGCAAATGCCAGATGTACAGAAGAGGATGTTCTTGACTCTGCAGGGGATCCAAGGGCTGGATTCCAGAGAGAGAACGAGATGCCTGGATTCCATTTAGTCTCACCAGTGCAATTTCTCACGGCTACCCCACGAAGTCAGCATCATCATGACTATCCTCTTTTAATCTATGTAGACACTAAGTAGATGAATGCCTTGAACCCAGGGCTTTCTGATTCCAAAGTCTGTGTGGTTTTTTTGCTGTATTATATTGCCGCCAAAAAAAGCAGAGGAAAGAGAACCATACTTTTTCATTTTAAAAAGAATTTGCACGGTGGCTCATGCCTGTTATCCCAACATTTTGGGAGGCTGAAGGGGGCAGGTCACTTGAGCTCAGGAGTTCGAGACCAGCCAGACAACATGGTGAAACCCCATCTCCACAAAAAATACAAAAATCAGCCAGACATGGTGGTACACACCTGTTGTCCCAACTACTTGGGGGACTGTGGTGGGAAGATCGCTTGAACCTGGGAGGCAGAGGTTGCAGTGAGCTGTGATCGCACCACTGAAATCCAGCTGGGGCAATAGAGCCAGACCTTGCCTCAAAAATAAAAGAAAACAAAATAATTGGTAAAAGAAAAAAAATAGAAAAGTAAAAAGAATACCTGGCAACTTTGTCACCTCCAGGACTCCACTGCATCAAAGGTGTGGTGACTCTGCCTGGAAGGCCTGGCATATTCCCGCCAAAGTCACATGGCACCAGGAAAGAGAGAGCCATCAGAAGGAGCAGCTGTGCAGGGCTGGGTGCTCTGAGTGACATGGCCTGCAGGGTAGTTCTACCTGGGCAGTATCTAGGTGACCAGAGGACAGGGTGGGTCAGTCAGGCCCAGAGGAAGAAGTCACCCTGTAAGCTACCAGACCACGACTCCCTGGGGATTCCTAGTTACTGATTCCTAGAACCTGGAGCTCACATGAGTTTGAAGCAAGACTCAGAGAAAAAACTAGTTGCAACACAAAGTTTTGCCTTGGAAAACAATGGCTCCTGAATAGATCATGAAATTTATATGACTAAAATTACTGGTATAATTTTCTTGCTTTATTGAAATAAATAAGTCATGTTTTAGAACGTGATGACTCTTCTCTTTTCAGCTGCAATGTTTAATTTTGTAAGTACGCTTTCCGGTAGGGTGAGAGGAAATACATCTAAAAAGCTATTAAGATTTTATCAAACGTTATCAATTCACAACACAGAACTATGTCACATATGTGAGTGAGAAGGATAACCTGAAATAATTACAAATAGATTTTTGCTCACAGCAAACCCGCAACTGGGCTCTCTTAATAAATAGTCTCCTTTTACTGAAGAGTTGAATAAGTGAAAGGGATTAATTCATGGTCTGAAAACACATCTCAGCAGTGCTCAAGGGACAGTATCTCAACAGACATCTGGAGAAGCCACTGATTAATTAATAGATTAATTAATCAGACAGCTGTACTCTTAGGAGAGAATTTAATTGTTTGGATTAATAACCCTACTAATTAATCCTAAAAATCATCAACCTTACAGTTGAGAAAATGCTGATTTCCTAAAGACCCATCTGTATGATAAATATCCTTCCAAAATACTTGCTGGCTAACTAGACAATGGCATCCCAGGATACCTGTCCTATCACGAATCCAGGTGATTCTCCAGCTGGGTGTCCACTCCCCACATTCCCAGCGTGACCCAGAACCATAAGCACTTAAGGCATGAAAAGAAAGTTTTCAAATGACATTTATCTGAAACTTAAAGTACATGGCCCCCGAAAGTGACCCATTTCCTCTGAAATGGGAAGGTTCTGAATATGTGTAAAGAAACAACGTCATCCATTGGTGCAACTGGTCCACATGGCATTTTCCCAAATAAAATCAAACGAGACATCGACCCTTCTTCCATAGCACCTAACTAACCAATGAAGCAGATAGGCACAAATGTTAGTGAATGGGCAGGCTTGTTGAGTAACTTTTAAAAATAATTGCAAAAGGAATATTGTTTTTGAAGTGTGGCTACAGTAAATCTAAGTGATGTTTATCATTCTTATAATTTTATAGAGTTTTTGGTAACAGCTAAATAATAATTAGGGAAAGTGAAATACTGGAGTTCTTAATAACTCATTATTCAAATTGGATTATTACTACAATAATCTTAACAGCAAATGATAATCCCATTTTCTCTGAAAAATATATTTTTAGAGAATGAACATTAATCTCCATTATAATTTATATATACATACAAACCAAAATTTTGCCAGAGTAACAATTATGGCCAAAACCAGACTAGTAGGTCTAATAAATATGCAACTGATGGGGCCAGGCATGGTGGCTTATGCCTATAATCTTAACACTTTGGGAGGCTGAGGTGGGTGGATCATGAGGTCAGGAGTTCAAGACTAGCCTGGCCAACATGGTGAAACTCTATCTCTGCTAAAGATCACTAAAGATACAAAAAATTAGCCAGACATGGTGGTGGGTGCCTGTAATCCCAGCTACTTGGGAGGCTGAGGCAGGAGAATCACTTGAACTGGGGAAACAAAGGTTGCAGTGAGCCGAGATCACACTCCAGCCTTGGCGACAGGGTGAGGCTCTGTCTCAAAAAAAAAAAAAATGTAACTGAAAATATACTTTTTAATCAATGTTTAAAAATCATACTACATTTAAAACTTGAGAATATTTTATAAAAAGTTTGCAGTACTGAAGGCACTGAAGCAAAGACAGTCATGGGCCAATAAACCTATCTACACTATGACATATTGCTTGAAAAAGTCAGAGTAGTCATTAAAAAAAAAAAAAGGAGAATCAACAAACATATAATCCCGGCAAAGAGAAGAAAGCAAATGATGACAAAAGAAATAGTCAAATAATCTGTTTTTTCCAGCCAACTTTCAGTTACTTTTCAACGGCCTTGAGTTTCTTACTTAACTGTGAAACTGACAAACATAGAAGGGATTACAGTTAAATTCATCATGTAATCAGCATGTATCCGAAACATATTTGACATTGACATCCCTGGCTGGCACAGTCTATGCTGCTAAAAGTCTATTGCACATTCATGTGCATCTTAGTATTTAAATAATAAGAGTAATATGGAGCTGTATATAGGGCCCCTGTTATCAGTATTTTCCAGGTAAGAAAATTGAAGCATGAAGAATATGGATGGCTAGCCTACTAATTAAGAAATAGCAGCTTAGACCAGGCATGGTGGCTCACGCCTGTAATCCCAGCACTTTGGGAGACCAAGGAGGGCAAATCACTTGAGGTCAGGAGTTCGAGGCCAGCCTGGCAAAGATGGCAAAACCCCATCTCTACTAAAAATACAATAATTAGCTGGCCATGGTGGTGCCCGTCTGTAATCCCAGTTACTTGGGAGGCTAAGACAGGAGAATCGCTTGAGCCTGGGAGACGGAGGTTGCAGTGAGTCAAGATAGCACCACTGCACTCCAGCCTTGGTGACAAAGCAAGAGTCTGTCTCAAAAAAAAAAAAAAAAAAAAAAAAAAAAAAGTAGTTTAGTCAATACTAAAAATAGAGTAGGGAGTGGGAATAGTCCAGGGCACATTTATTCTAGAGGCTTAATGATAGCCATCCACCAAAAACTGGGTTAAAGAGCCAAGTTAAAATTAAAATCTGGACTGTACTGACTAACTATTGGGAAAGCTATTATAAGTTTCAAACTAATGGGGAAAATACGAGTAATCTCAAAGCTTGATATGATTACTAAGTTATATGTTGCATATAAAGCTCTTTGCATGGAGTTAATAATAGTAATGCTTATTATTATTCTCAAAAACAGATCTCATGATTTGTGCAAATATTCCAAATGTATTAGGAATTTTTAAAGAAGCTGCTCAAAGTAGAGTGAATCTGTGAGTTAGAGCAACTCTCAATACATTATATTATGCAGTGGTCTTAACAGGTAGAGCAAGTACTAAGATAGTTTATGAAAATTATTCTAACACCTAAAACTAATAGCTTCAACAAGTTTCTCATCCATAGTTTTAGTCAAGTAGGATAAATTCCATTTTCTACCTGGAGTTAGTGGAGGGATGTTCTAGTTGAATAAAAGTTCTGTTAAACAGAACTGTCACATTTCAAGATGCAGGTGTCACCAACTTCTGAGGAATGAGTATATAAATAGTTAACAAAATGATACTGAAGTTACTTCAGTTTTCCTATGAGGCTTCAGAGGCTGCTTCAACCTCTTGAATTTATCTGAAGCCCATCAGGTTGAACCCCAATTTTCTTCATATGGCCAAATTTCTGAGAGATGCCTGTTGATGACCATTTCTGATTGACTGTTAGTGAAGCATTTTTACAGTTATCTTCCGTAAGTAAAGCTGTAGTTTGGATGGGCTCTGAACTTCCTCCTGCTCCATTCTCCTTCCGTCTTTCCCCTTTGACTATTAACAGGAAGTCTGCCATCATAATAACTCTACTATATCTGTTTAATAATAGATCTTAGAGCCAGAAGTGGTGGCTCATGCTGTAATCCCAGCCCTTTGGGATGCCAAGGCAGGCAGATCATGAGGTCAGGAGTTCGAGACCAGTGTGGCCAACATAGTGAAACTCCACCTCTACTAAAAAGACAGAAAAGTTAGCCAGCTATAGTGGTGTGCACCTGTAATTTCAGCTACTCAAGAGGCTGAGGCAGGAGAATCGCATGAACCTGGGAGGCAGAGGTTGCAGTGACCTGAGATGGCACCACTGCACTCCAGACTAGAAGACAGCGAGAGACTCTGTCTCAAATAATAACAATAATAATAGACCTTAAAGTGGAAACAGCAATTTACCAATACCTGCCTTTGTAATATAATGGATTAGATAAAAACTTGTAGAACAAACTCAGTCTCAATTATATCTGCTACTCAGAACTTGGCATAATTAAAATCAATGACATTATCTATGAACTTATTCATAGTTTCATTTTACCTTCAGTCTTCTCTGCTTCCAAAACCTTTTACTACAGCTGTTAACAAAAAAGGAACAGAAACTATTGCATTCTCTACTTCCTGCTCTTCCCTAACTCTGATCACATGTTACCAAGCAAAGAAATGAGCGAGAGACGAGCGAAGGAGAGGGAAAAAGGTATCAAAGTGATCCGCTATTGATAATTCACAAACAGTCTAATTCAGACTAGGATATGGACGTGCACATTTTTGCACTTTACGCTTCTGCTCCTGTTGCTTTGTTTGCTTTTGTTTTTGAGATCGAGTGTCACTCTGTTGCCCAGGCTGGAGTGCCGTGGCATGATCTTGGCTCACCGCAACCTCTGCCTTCCAGGTTCAAGCAACTCTCCTGCCTCAGCTTTCCAAATATCTGGGATTACAGGCGCCCACCACCACACCAGGCTAATTTTTGTACTTTTAGTAGAGACAGGCTTTCACCATGTTGGTCAGGCTGGTCTCAAACTCCTGACCTCAGGTGATCCACCCATCTCGGCCTCCCAAAGTGCTGGGATTACAGGTGCCACCGCCCCAGGACATCTGTTGCTTTTTTATTTTACTTTCATAGGGATGAGTCTGCAAAAGAGCCTTAGAGCTCATACAGTGGATGTGGCCTATAATCCTTCAGACATGGAAAATGAAAGGAAGTTCAAGACATGACTGTGGAGAAGCGAGCACAGCAGAGTCAAACTTTGATACATGCTTTTGCAGTTTTAATTATTTTGAAATCTGTATTCAAGATATGTCGGTCTCTGAAAAACCTTCAGATAGGCTGCTTGAAAAACGCTGCATTCAGGCAACTGCAAATGACTAATGCAAATGCTTCAATACACAGCTGGGACATTGGTCACTATTTCCAACATATTCGCTGTAAAGAATATACCAAATTTATTGACGAAACATTTCATGGCACTTCTATAAGCTCTATTAAATGGGTGACTTTTTGCACAGACAGACTTTCTTGGTTCCTTAATCTAAAGTAGGTTTCTCACCCCTTCCCCTTAGCCTTTCCTTTGGCTTCAGTGTATGGATCAGACATTTATGATACATTTACTTGGATATTTATTGGTATGTTGTCATCTATCTCAATACTAGATTGTCAGCTCTGTTAGGATAGGGAGACAGCTCTAATTTCCTTGGGATTATAAAGCCATTTATTTTCCTAGTGCCTGATACAGAGTGAGAACTCAATGTTCAATAAAATGAACGAATGAGTGAATAGATGAGCAAATGCATGAGTGTTGGATTCCAGTCCCAGCCACTAACTTCCGGTGTGATGTAATAAAGCCACTTCCCTCTACCACACCCGAACCCAAGCCCAATCCCTCACAACCTTAATTACCTCTGCAGTGTCTCAGGACTCTACCACATAGCTGTTAAAAAATCAAACACCTAGACTACATGATCCTGATGTCTCTTCTAGCTCCAAAAGTCTAGGAGCTACCTCTGGCTTAAGGAGGTTCAAGATCTCAATGATGGATGAATGTTATGGATCCTGAATACAGTGCAAGAAAAAAACAATAATGGTAACAGCTGTGCTAGCCATCTATTCCCAGGCTGGACACTTTACATATGTTTTCTCACGAATACATATGTATTCGTCATGCATCCTTTCAATACGGGTATTATTATCTGTTTTACTGAAGAGCAGAGTGATGCACAGAAATGTTAAGCATCTTGCCCAATCCTTCAGAGCGAACATGTTCATACATGACCATCATCTAGTTTTTGGGTATTATTAAGACATGACCCAGGCTTTTAGGAGCGTAGCATCTATCTGAATTGAGTAGGGCTTTACGTTCCTGGATGTCATTTTTTAAATCATGATCACTCTTTAAATCCTCAGGAGCCAATTTCTTCTATTGGGATGTGCTGGCCACTTAACTAAGATGCCCCCTTTTCCTCTGGAGCCATCGCTGAATGTCTGTGACTATGTGAGGTGCCTTTCCGACACTCCTATGGCAGCCCGTGCCCATCTCTTTGGGCGGGCCCTGCTTCACTCTAGCTGCCTCTTCATTTCTATGGTAGAAGAGAAACATTCTGCAGCCACTAGGACAGTGGAACAATTCATATGAAAAAAAGGTAGGTCTTTGTTTAGGAAAATACCTGTTTAGTCAGGAGGATCGCTGGAGCCTAGGAGTTTGAGACCAACCTTGGCAACATAGTGAGATTCTGTCTCTACAAAAAAATAAAATTAAAAACATTGGCTAGGTGTGGTGGTACGTGTCTATAGTCCAAGCTACTCGGGAAGTTGAGGCTGGAGGATCGCTTGAGCCCATCTTCTTGAATATAAGGGTGAGGCACGCTAGGGCATTGGGAGAGAGCCAGATTCCCCACTACTTTCCAGCACTAGCTCTGATCTGTTTTTCTCGATGCTCCTGTGGCTATTTTACCCATCAGGCTAGAAAAACTGGGTAGACTTCTAGAGACAAAAGAGCTGCTTGCTGTGGGACACCACCTCCTGAGCCCTTCTCAGTGGTGGCACAGGGACTCTGAGAAGTGCTGTTGGGCGCACATGGAGGCAACGCTGCCTGGGAAGTCAGGGTGACCTATAAATGTAGATGTTATATACTTGCCACAGCTTAAGTCATTCTCCAAAAATGCCACAGAGATCTTTATATCCTTAGTTTTTTCAAATTAGTGAAAATCTCCTATTTCTAAATGAATAAAATCCCTATTCCAATGGAAAACTGAACAGCATGTTATCCAGATGTACGACTGAATTGGTTTCGTGCTAGAATGCCCATCCTTACAGTGCAAGCTGTAAGATGTAAACTGGTCATAAGGAAATGTTCAAAGCTATGTATAAAGTGTCTCCTACTCTGGCAGGTCAAGCGGATTTCACATTATTAAACTCTGTTCTTAGTATATAAGTGGGAAGAAAGAAAGAAAACTGACACATCCAGCAATGGGTGACCCTTCCCACGTGTGGTGACCCCCTTCAATTCAGCAAACACTCCCTGAGTGCCAACAGGTGCAAGGTCCCATGCTGGGCACTTGAGGGATACAAGGACAGTCAGGTAGTGCACACTCTGAAGGAGATTTATATGCCACTGGAGTTATACCTTCTTTGAGTTATACTTTTAAACCATCACGGTTTATCATTGATAAGAGTGAAGTGTTTTTCTTACCAATACAAGCATTCTCTGCAATGGCTGATTTTAAGACAGGTAGTTGCTGTTGACTTTTCTGCCATCTTGTTTTTTATTCATAAATTGATGCTGTTATTGAAACAATCTGGGTCAGAGTCTGTCTTAGATAAGTAATTTTTCCATCTATTGTCTCCATGGTTTTACATTGTTTAATAGCTTTTTAAAAAGACCTCAAAGAATAGCACTAATATACCCAGGAGAAAAAGACACACAAAGTTGTAAGGTTCATTTCATTTTAAACTTGAATACATTTAAACAAAGATAAATAATATCCAATGTCAAAAATAATCTTAATTCCTTGACTACATTAAAAACGCACACACACACACACAATTTGTTATCATTTAGTTACTTCCTACAGGAAAACAGACACTGGTAGGTAACCATTAGATTTTTCTAGGTGAAAGTAAATCATTTCTGAGAAAGCATTCTCTTTACCAAAACAGCATTATTTCCAATAAAGAAGCCTATCATTCATCTAGTTTTTGATTTATTAAATAGTTACTAAGGCCAGGTGCAGTGGCTCACACTTGTAATCCCAGCACTAGGAGGCTGAGGTGGGCAGATCACTTGAGCACAGGAGTTCGAGACCAGCCTAGGCAACATGATGAAACCCTATCTCTACAAAAAGTACAAAAATTAACCAGGCACGGCAGCATGGACCTATAATCCCAGCTACTCAGGAAGCCAAGGTGGGAGGATTGCTTGAGCCCAAGAGACAGAGGTTGCAGTGAGCTGAGATCATGCTACTGCACTCCAGCCTGGGCAATAGAGCAAGACTCTGTTTCAAAAAACAAACAAACAAACAAAAAACAGTTACTGAGCACATACAATGAGCTAAACACTAGGCTATGTAGGTGGATTTTAAATTGAGAAAAACACAGACCCAGCTATCATGGGTTTCTTTGAGAAACATTAAATAAATAACATTTCTTCCAGTTCCTATGTAGAGATAGGTACGGGCCTTTAAGAGATAAATACAATCTCTCTCTCTCCTGGAAAAGCCCCAGGAAATATTTAGGACTGTTAAACCATCAAGATTCTGGCTCTCACTTCAAATAAAGAGGATAAATAAACCTCCCTTCTCTGCATTTCTAATATAGCAAATCCTTTATATACCCTTTAAGAGTAAGTGAATTTCATATTTGCATCTTATTTGAAATGTGCTGGCATTTTGCTAGATTTTTAACTGCGATTTGGCAGCCCTGAAAAGTCTATTTGGAGAGATAAAGCAATATCTGCTCAAAGTTTCTAATTCCGGACCTATGCACATACAAATGTATGCACATATTTAGAATATGTATGATGAATGCAGTGTTGCTGGGATTAGGCAGGGATAGAAACCAGGCATGCAGGTGAATGTCCAGTGACATTATTGGATTTCATTAATTAAGTGCTGACTGTGTGTGAGGCATCACATTTATATTATATTTAATCCTCAGAGCACTAATAACAATTGCTAACATATACTAAGCATTTTTGATGTGCCAAGCTTTATTTTAAGAACACACACACACACACACACACACACACACACATACACACACACATATATATCAATGTATTTAATGCTGTCACAGCCTTAAGTTATAGTGGATTCAGACCCATGCAGTTGGATATGAAAGTCTAGGTTGGTAGCAGCTATATTTTATTGCCTTTCTAGGAAGCGCTACTACCATTCCTGCAGGCACAGATGAGGACGCCGGGGCTTGGAGAGGCTGGCTGGCTTGCTCAAGATCACACAGACAGCAAATGGCTGAGCTGGGCTTTGGACCCAGGTAGTCTGGCTCCAACTCCTAATCCTTTATGTTTCACAATGGCCAAGCTAGATTTGTCTCTGTGGCACTTATGCGAACGACAGGCTTATTCTGTGAGAATTAGAGATGGAGATAAGTGGGGAGAGTGGGGAAAATATGTAGAGGATGTTTTAAAAGTTCCTATAGAAGCAATAACCTATAAATTACTGTCTAAGCTTTTGAAAGTAAAAATGCGCATTGTTCAAATAACAATGCCAGGTAGGACACGGTGGCTCACACCTGGAATCCGAGCACTTTGGGAGGCCAAGACAGGAAGACTGCTTGAGCCTAGGAGTCTCAGACCAGCCTGGGCAACACAGTGAGACTCTGTCTCTACAAAAAATGTTTTTAAAAATTGGTTGGGGCCGGGTGCAGTGGCTCAAGCCTGTAATCCCAGCACTTTGGGAGGCCGAGGTGGGTGGATCACGAGGTCAAGAGATCGAGACCATCCTGGTCAACATGGTGAAACCCCGTCTCTACTAAAACTACAAAAAATTAGCTGGGCATGGTGGCACGTGCCTGTAATCCCAGCTACTCAGGAGGCTGAGGCAGGAGAATTGCCTGAACCCAGGAGGCGGAGGTTGCGGTGAGCCGAGATCGCGCCATTGCACTCCAGC
>NW_022436946.1:2667462-2707600 GCF_009761245.1 Sapajus apella
GGACACGGTGGCTCACACCTGGAATCCGAGCACTTTGGGAGGCCAAGGCAGGAAGACTTCTTGAGCCTAGGAGTCTCAGACCAGCCTGGGTAACACAATGAGACTCTGTCTCTACAAAAAATGTTTTTAAAAATTGGTTGGGTGTGGTGATGCATGGTAGTTCCAGCTACTGGGGAGGCTGAGGCAGGAGGATCACCTGAGCCTAGGAGGTCAAGGTTGCAGTGAGTTGCCATTGTGCCACTGCATGCCAGCCTAGGCAACAGAGTGAGACCTTATCTCAGAATAATATGATGATGATGCCAAGACCACAGGCATAAACCAGAAGGTATAGTCCCCCAGCAAGGCTGTAACATGTAATCATGTCTATATTTAATGAATCAAAGTACTGAGTACTTGAGTGCTGTACTTGAGTGCTTAGTACATGAATCAAAAATTAGTTAAAAGATGTATGGAGAAAACAACCCACTACCAGTTTCCCTAAGTTAAGTGATCCTTGTAAGTAACACTGCAATAATGTAATCTTGATAAGCAAACTGTTACAGCAGTGGTCTTCCAAAAGCTATTTCAAAATTGCATGACAGGGTAACAAAAAACACATTTTATTCGGGGAACTGAAATGATTCATTGAAACTGGGCAGGCCGGGCACGGTGGCTCACACCCGTACCCCCAGTGCTTTGGGAGGCCGAGGCAGGTGGATCACCTGAGGCCAGGAGTTTGAGACTAGCTAGTCAACATGGTGAGACACTGTCTCTACTTAAAAATGCAAAAATTACCTGGGCATAGTGGTGTGCAGCTGTAGTCCCAGCTACTTGGGAGGCTGAGGCAGGAGCATTGCTTGACCCTGGGAGGTGGAGGTTGTAGTGAGCCAAGATTGCAGTGAGCTAAGATCCTACCCCTGCACTCCAGCCTGGGTGACAAAGCAAGGCTCCATCTCAAAAATAGTAAATAAATAAATAAAAAGTTTAAAAAATGGCATATTATTCATATTGTGCATTTATCTGAACCATTTAAAAACAAATTAAGATATGTGTCTATGTTTCAAGTTCCTACTGAGATTTGTTAATTAGCTTATAATGATTCCTTTTGAGAATGAATGAGGGAGATTTAAGCAACTGTACCCTGGACTTTGTTTCTTAGCCTTCATTTCCCTAACGTTATTGCTTGTTTCACCTTAATTGATTTGCTTTCATTTATAAACCTGAGAAGCACAAGTATCTCCTTCTAAGAAATCTATGTATAGAGATCTAAATTTAAAAAGTTAAAACAGTAGATCCACGACATATTTTGAAAAATGCAAAGCTTCAAACGCTGAAAGTTTCCAAGTTGTAGAACATACTTCAGAAAAATAAATCCTCACAGCTCAGCTCCGTTTGTTATTATAAACTTAGACATGAAATGGGAAAGGGAGTTTAAGTTCTAGGAACTTAACAAAATAAGTGATTGCTCTGGTAGACTGGGAAGAACAAACTATGTCAGACAGTCAAAAGGACAGCCTGGGAGAGGAACAGTCCTACCAACAAACTACGTCAGACAGTCAAAAGGTCAGCCTGGGAGAGGAACAGTCCTACCAAGTCCTGAAACTGCTGAGGAAGAAAAGTCACTCTATGGTAAATTCAGCAGCCAGAACAGCATATCCCTGTTGGCATATTAATTTAGCCATTATAACACGAGAGTAGATGCTCTCCCCACTGCAATTATTTATTTTACAAAATTTTGATTTTTTATATCAGATGATATTTTTTTAGAACAGCATCAATAGTCATTGAAAAGGGCTGGGTGCGGTGGTGGCTCACGCCTGTAATCACAGCACTTTGGGAGGCCAAGGCAGGAGATCACTGGTCAGGAGTTTGAGACCAGCCTGGACATCATGGTGAAACCCTGTCTCTACTTAAAATACAAAAATTAGTTGGGCATGGTGGAGCAAGCTTGTAATCCCAGCTACGCAAGGGGCTAAGACAGGAGAATCACTTGAGCCTGGGAGGCGGAGGTTGCAGTGAGCAGAGATTGTGTCACTGCACTCCAGCCTGGGCAACAGCATGAGACTCCACCTCAAAAAACAAAAAACAAACAACAATAGTCATTGAAAAAATATTTTTAGTAGGAATTACAATTGCCCTAGGCACTGAGAATACAGTAATGAAAAAGACATGGTCCTTACCCTCCTTGATTGATCCTTACCCAGCCAAGCAGGGAAGATACGAGTTAAACAAGTAAACACACAAATGAAGACTCTAAAACCCCAAAACTGAATCTAACAGGAAAATAATATTCATTTTGTCACTATTCACTGTACAATCAACTCTGCAAGCAAGCAGATATTTTTCAAAGCTTAAAGTATCATATATAAAACTGTAGATGAGGAACAATGGAATTAGTGTTAACATAATTTATGCACAAATTGTTTAGTAGTTCTCATAATTCTGAAATTTTATCTTATATCAGAGAAAGAGAAAGGTGAGAAGCAAGAAAGCTGGAAGAATGCTAATATATTTTCTCATTTTGGGTTTTATTTCATTAATTGTCTTTTATTTTATTTTGGCTACCATAGGCAATTTTCCACAATCCCTGTATCTTTTATTTATGTTTATATTATTTATATCTTTTTGTTATTTATAATATAAATTCTTATAATGAATACTTTAATTCCCACAATTGTCACAGAGTACTGAAGAAACAATGATTTAAAATATCTAGAAAATATGGACTTATTTAAAGAAAAACCATGGTAACATTGATTAGTTTAAATGCGGAGTTCAGGTGGAGAGATTTCAGCCTCTCCATTCCACAATTTCTCTGTAAACATCCATAGAGCTGTTTCACATGGACATCAATAAAGATATTTCTACTTTTTTCCCTTGTGGAGGGCACAAGCATATTTATCTAAGGGTAAAATTTCATAAGACTTGGAATTTTTTGAATGTATGTTTACTAGGGTTTCTCCCCACTCTCTTAAAATAAGTAAAATATTTCTGCTTCCAGAGCTCTCCAAATACACACATCCTGACAAATTGGTTTGTGATGATATGAGACTAGGAAGTTTGCCCATAATTGAAGACATTTTGCCAACAAGTCACAGGCTGCCAAGAGAAGCAGCAGCAGCACTCTGAATACAAGCGTATGATCCCTATGTAAATACTGGGGCTTTCTGCCCTTTCCAAAGCGATGACTGAAGCCCAGATCACTGGCAGATACCTTAATTAATCATGGCACCCTACAATGGCCATCCTTGAGGAAGACTGCTATCTCAGTTCCCAACTAAAACTCACCCCCTTATTCTTTGATGTGACTCATTTCTTTCTGTCATGACCACGTTGTTCAGAACTGCCATGTGAAGAAACTTTGATTTAAATTATAACCCTTATCTTTTCTGTGATGCTTTCAACAGGATTTATGTCAACACCAAATTTTTACTTTTTCAGCAGCTGTTTTTAGCCTTCACGGTGTGAATGTATGTATATATTCACTCTCTAAAAATCGAAATGGTGTAAGGTCTTAAGAAAATTGAAGTTCTTTAGAAATTCATCAACTATAATTTGTATGTGAGTAATTAAAGACCAAAACTAAGAATCCTTATTTTAAATGATGAAGAAATGGCAGGTTTTTAATATCATATATAGGGCTCGTTCCTCTTGCCAAGAAGGAAGTAAATTGCTACTCTTATGGAACACGTTTTTCTCAGGCCATGAAGGGGTGATTTCCTATGCTAGAGTAGCAATGTATTAAATAAATTCCTAGTAGCCTGAGACAGTTAATACACCTTCTAAACAGGAGCACTCTGGTGCCTTCCCATTACTAGTTCTTGCCCATTACATAAAGCTCGCAAGAGTCAGTACTGAGTCTATCCCACCTCTTAAGAGCAAACTCTTATTCTGTTTGTTGAGATTAGTTGTTGACTTTGGGGAAATGTTTTTTGACTGAACCTATCGAAAGGGGTTCATGCTGTAATGCCACCGGCCTTATACTTTCCTGTCTCCATTCCCTCTGATAATATTTACAGAATTTGGAGTTATCTTTATAACTTTTCACTTGAACTTGTCAATGTTTAAAAATCTTCCACTCATTTCCATCTCTCTCCAGAACAGATCCTCCATCTAAATGCCATGATATTCTCTAGATTCTTATTTATTTATTTATTTATTCATTTATTTATTTTGAGACAGTCTCACTCTGTCGCCCAGGCTGGAGTGCAGTAGCATGATCTCAGTTCACTGCAACCTCTGCCTCCCGGGTTCATATAATTCTCCTGCCTCAGCCTCCTGTGTAGCTGGGTCTACAGGCACCCACCACCACATACAGCTAATTTTTGTATTTTTCTTTTTTTTTTCAGTACAGATGATGTTTCACCATGTTGGCCAGGCTGGTCTTGAACTCCTGACCTTGTGATCCACCCTCCTTGGCCTCCCAAAGTGTTGGGATTACAGGCGTGAGCCACCGTGCCCAGCCTTCTCCAGTTTCTTATATCACTATTAATGGGTCTCAATCTTTCGTCTGCCTCAACACACCTCTTATAAGTAAGAATGGCTTACAGAAGTGGGTGGGACATCGAGTAGAGCTTGGAGACAAAGCATGTAGAGTCAACATGAGTGGGTACGATTTCTAGAAGACCTCCCCATCCAAATGCTTCTAGTATATTCATACATTTAGATATCCTGAAGTTATTAACAACCATTGGTTTGTAACATCTATTTTTTACCAGCAGCTACTTTTGCAAAATCAACAATGATTTTCCTCTGACGTACCTTCTTTCCTTTCCATCACATTTTCTCATAAAGGTTTTATAGCCGGTAACGTATCTGCCGTGGATGACACACAAGTTACATTTTGCTAAGCACTCACAGAGCTAACCTAATTAGTGGTCTGAAACTCTCTAAAGGAAAATACATACCCTCATTTATTTATTCTAAGAAGGCATATTATAGCAGTAGCAAAATATGTATATAATTAGAATGCATCTATTAATTCATCATAGATAAAATGCTCTGTGAGTCAGATGAACAAACGCCACCTACAGCTGGCACTGTCTCAGATCCTCATTAGGTGATAATAAAGACTGTGGGGTAGGAACTGGCCAAGGCAATGGTGGGGAGGCCAGGGACAGCCCTGGCTAGTCCAGGCCTCTGGGAAGCTGGGGGAGGACACGGGCTGAGCCAGCTGAAGGCTAAGTGGCCACTGTCCAGAACTCCGATGCTGTGGTCTTTGGCATAAGGATAAGAAGCATCCATGGCAAAGAGTGATAGAAACAGTGGATCAAATCACAAAGATTAAATAATTTCCTCATTAATATAAGATAAAAGCAAAAGACAGGCTTTGAGAAACAAAAGCAAGTGCTTGGTTAACATCATCTGAATGACATTTAAGAACCTCCCATCACAGTATACAGAACACTTGGGGTGTTACTTGTTTAGTGGGTTCTATCAATAATCATGGAAGTAATACATGCTCAGTGGTGATATTCACTAATCAAGGAAAAATAACAAAAATGCCGATAGTCATACCAGTCAGAGATGGGAAGTGTTAACACACCTGCTGTTTGACTTTCCAGTGTTTTTCCTAGATGTGTGCACTATATATATTTTTTCTAAAATCATACACTCTGAAGTACTTTAAATCTTTTTTAAACTTGGCAATATAAATGAACATTTTTATTCATACGTGTTTTAGAAATGGAAAGATACTCAAGAAATTTATAGTTTGTCAAAGAGGATTGACTAGCTCTTTTTTGTAATAAATTTCTTTGATGTAAATAGCCATTGTGGGGTGTGTGTGTGTGTGTGTGTGTGTGTGTGTGTATGTGTGTGTGTGTTTGAAAATTCCACTTTTTAATCTTTTATCAGGTCACTCCTTCTAGACCAATAGATCTAGAGCATAAATTTCTCCCACTGTTCATTTTACCGCTCTATGGGGCAGAATGGCAATAGGTTATAAACTAGTTGATGAGCATCTTCTCATTTCAGTACAGGGCTGATAGTTCCTGCATTAAAAATTACCTGTAACCTTCTAGATCTATCTTTCAAGTAGTTATCCATGTAATTTAATATGCTGGTCCAGACATAGAGTCAGCTAAATATATGGATTGTGTGTGTCAGCTCTTTCTCATAAATAATAATGTTGTACTTTCTCTCAAAACAATTGGCTGCCACAATGACAACTGATTATAGAAAAAACAAAGAAGGCTTTCTTGTGATGGATCCGTAACAGGTTTTAAATAATAAAAATTAGAATGTGGTAAGCTCAAAAGCCTAGCAATTACATTCCTCTTGTTTAGAATGTAATCCAAATTCTCACATTAATTCCATGCTGTGTGTTTAAATTTTAGTTCACTGAGACTTACTGATTAGATCAGATACATCTTGCAGTATTTCTTTCGATATCTAGCTAACTATAATATTGGATTTAGCAACAATTCCCTTCAGATCCCTGATGTGGCATCTGGAGAAACAGCTGCTCAGTTTGATGTTAGAGAAATATTCACAGAATGAAATGTCTATGTGTAAAACTAGATATGGATTTTATATGTCCTGTTTTTATTTAATGAAAGGGCATGTTGCTTTAAGAAATCATCAAGTCTTTTAATGTTTATTTATATTTTCATTTTGCATAACAAGATTTTCTCAGAAGCTGATGCCACCCAGATCCCAACACACCCCACGTGCCTGAAACACATGTGTTTTCTAGGACCTGCAAAGGTCATGTCTGAGCTGTACACTGTGGTAGGCACACGTTACGGACCCCACTGTCCACACAAACAAGTGCTGCTGAGCATGAACACTGGGCCTCTGAACACAGTGCTGACCCAACCCCAGCCTCACTCACTGATTAGGGCTCTGCACCTGCGGCATTCCTGGACACGTTTTCATAGATTGTTTTCAAAATTAGAATCACACAGTTCCAATAGAAAATGCAAGAGAGAAAGAGTCACAACAAGTATTGTGCTTGACTCTGGCTTTTCCTTTAGTCAAGGGGAAATACCTAAAGCTCCTCTTCACTTTACAGTTTCCAAAATTGACTGCTGCTAAGAAGTCCTTCTGCAGATGAGGCTAGACAAGTTGGCTTTCCTAAAGCCCCAAGACAACTTCAAATGCACAACTCAGTTGGACTGGAATGCTTTTTATGAGAATATTTACATTAGTTCCATTCAAACATAAAAAATCACTTGAGGAATCTATAGAATCTTAGATATAAAACTAGTTCAGGCAAAGTCAGCACACAGACAGGATCTCTCTCAACTGCCATCTCCTGAGCCTATTAACTTACCTGCAGCCACATCTATCCTTTCATTCTTTTTTTTTGTGGGGTGGGGGGTGAAAGATGGAGTCTTGCTTTGACATCCAGGCTGGAGTGTGGTGGCGTGATCTTGGCTTACTGCAACCTCCAACTCCTGGGTTCAAGTGATTCTCCTGCCTCAGCCTCCCAAATAGCAGAGTAGCTAGGATTACAGGCACCCGCCACCATGCCCAGCTAATTTTCATATTTTTAGTAGAGACAGTGTTCCACCATGTTGTTCAGGCTGGTCTCAAACTCCTGACCTCAGGTGATCCACCCACCTCGGCCTCCCAAAGTGCTGGGATTACAGGCGTGAGCCACCGCACCCGGCCCATCCTTTCCACCTTAAACTGAAAGTCATCCTTCCCTCTGCCTAGGTCAGTGTGTCTCTCACCACTTGTTCTCTAGATCCCAACCGTCCTCCCTACTCAAGGGCTGGTTCCTTAATGATCTCATTCCCTTCCTGTGTCTTTATCTACGTCTATCAATCCCTCTTTTTGCCACCAGTATTTAAACATATTCTAATCTACCTTCAAAACAAACTCTCCACCCATCTCTCATCCTCCTGCCCCTCTACCCAAGTATAGCTATTCCAGCTCTCTCTCTTCACAGCCAAATGTTTTCTAGAGGGCTCTCTATACTTTTTATATTTGTTTCCACACCTTCCACCCATCCTTTGAACCCTTGTCACCTGTTCTGACACTGTTCTCACTGAGGTCTCTGATTTCTATGCCACGGGACTCAACCTAATGGATACTTCGCAGTCCTTCCATTACCTTGACGGTCCCACAGCAGGTGATACCAGTGAACATTCTTTATCTTGGACTTGTCTCCCCTTTCACCCTCTGTGACTGCCTTCTCTTCATTTTTGTCCTCCGACCTGGTTCAAAGCTCCTTCCTATTCCTCCGTCCATCACATCAATGTTGGTTCTTTGGCTATGTTTCATCACTCATCTTTTCCTCTTCTCACTCGTCCCACTGTCCCTGGGCCATCTTATCCTTTCCTGTGGTTTAATTAGCATATAACAATGACCCACCCCCACCATTCATCTCCAGGAAAGATCCTTCTCCAGAGGTGCACACATGCAGGTAACTTCCAAGGACATATCTCAACATAAAGACCTCAAACTCAACGTGTCCAAAAGGGATCCCATTATCCCCCTTGCCTACAAATGTATTCTTTCTCTTACACATGATTTATGAATGAATGGTGCCATGCATGTCCTCCCCTGTCAAGCCATACGTGTCTGCTCCTTCTCCTTCACCTCACATTCACTAACAACAGAAACCAGTGAGGAGGAATCACATTGCTGTTTAAAGTACCCTGCTATCTAAGCAGAGCTACCTCTTTCTTTTGGCAGCACTTACCCTGGGCATCCTCTTTGAAGAAGAGAGAGAGACAAAAATAGGAAAAACTGCTCTTTTCCTTGGCTAGAGAATGTCAAGAGGTAGATGAAAATCAAAAGCCACAGCAGAACTTTACCCCCAACATAGCAGTCTTGCTATGACTTTAAGGTCAAGTGTAAACAAAGAGTGAAGCTTGCTACCACTTTCCTGCTCCTAGAACTAGGTGAGAATTTTTTTAAAAACATAGTTTAGCCGCAAAAAATAAATGTATGTCTTTAAAAGCTAGAAAAACTGAATGTAAGAATTTGCCAGATATATATTGTCAAGGAAATAGAATACGGAATTGGACGTTTTTATGAATATCTAGACCTGTGCTAATATATTACTACTGGCAATACACCACTATTTAATTAAAATTAAATTTAAAAGTACAGTCCTTAGTCACACTGGCTACACTGCATGTGCTCAGCATCCACACATGGCTAGCTAGTGGCTACCCCAGTGACCAGTGCAAAATAGAACATTCCATCATTACAGAAAGTCCTATTTGACGGTGCTGGTCTAAACAAATACAATTACAGAAATGAGAATGGCAAATAAAACAAAGAGCAGTAGGCTATAATGAGAGAGGAAAAGCCCAGTGGTGAATTTACAATAGAAAGAACTATGTCTTTGGCCTTCATAATGTAAGAGGAGGTCTCCTAAATAAGTAGGAAGTCTCAGGGGATGTTTAGGGAAAGGTCGTCCCTGATCCGGTGGGATGATAGTGTTCAGAGGAACTTGACATTAGCCTTGATATTAACACCTCTGGTTCTTTCTCAGGTTACACTACTGCCCTCCTGGAAGACCTGAGCATCAGTTGTCAGTGCTGGGGTCCAGACACTCGGAAGAGTTGGCATTGGTTTTAAGTGCACGAACCATCTGCTAACAAGTACATTTAAGGCGCCAGTTTGTGCCTTGTGTCCACTGTGATGAGTTAGGCTCTTCCTGTCATAACCAGATTATAATGGACTTGCATTCTGATATTCCATCTTGAGTGAAGGACAACGAAGTAGCCAGCATTCAATTGCCCACACTGTATTTCTCTAGAAAGAGAATCTCCATGATTGTAGGAGTTAAATCTAGTTTGTTCTAACATTTACAACAGTGCCTGGCACAGAGTAAAGATTCCACACATATTTGTTGCATGAAAATATGTTAGGCATCATTCATAAGCGTCGAGAAAGTTTGAAAATACCCAGCCTATAAAATAAAATATGTCTTCCAAGTATAACATTTAAGAATTCAGGGCCGGGCGCGGTGGCTGTCTCCTGTAATCTCAGCACTTTGGGAAGGTGAGCGAGGCAGATCACCTGAGGTCAGGAATTCAAGACCAGCCTGGCCAACATGGTGAAAACCCGTCTCTACTAAAAATTCAAAAATTAGCCAGGTGCATGCCTGTAGTCCCAGTTACTCGGGAAGCTGAGGCAGGAGAATGGCTCAAACCCAGAAGGCGGAGGTTGCAGTGAGCTGAGATCACACCACTGCATTCTAGCGTGGGCAACAGAGCAGGACTCCATCTCAAAAAAAAGAATTCAAGGCCTGCTTCCAAACTATGCCAGACAAATCTTCCCGTTTGTTCTCCCCATCAGCCTAGACTCCGGAGCCACTGACCAACCTCCTTTCTTCCACAGAACACCTTGCACTCTTATCCCTTTACGCTCATTAAAATCCTACCGATCTTCTAAGACTGTTCATCTCAGTCATATACATCTTCTCTTTACTTCCCCAGCATGTAAACGCGTATCAGGAATTTATCTGTGCTAGTGCCACTCTGTTTTGATAGAGATTAAGTTCTCTGCATGGCTAACTTCTCCTACTTATGGTAAATCCTTTGTTCATTCCTCCTTGTGTTCCTTTAGAGATCAGTGCAGTACCTCAGGCCACACTGCTCAGTCAATTCTTCTCAAATTGGATTGTTTAGGAATTTGTCAGGGCTGGTTCATCACACAGTCTTAATATTTGTCAAATATGTAAATGAATTATGATGATGAGAGCTAACACTTACTGAGCACTTATTATGCACACAACTAGGTAAATTATTTTATAATCCTGAGACAGGCAACGTAAAGTGCCCAAGACCAGGCGGACTTAGGTGGCAGAAGGAAATTCAAACCCATGCCTAATTCTTCTTTCCTTTGATGCAGTGTGTTTCATCATCTTTGACAAATGTGGACTGATTTTTTTTCTACTTCTCAGATATTACTTTTGATGCTCTGTATAAAATACAAATGATTATTACCCACAAACAACTTTTAACATCCGCCACATATTTTCCTATGATTATGAACACCAAATTGTTTTGGAGGCATTTTAGTGCCTAATATGAGCTACAAGCTACTGCCATTCATCATTCTCCATGTCTACTATAATCAACTTTACCATTAAAGAGAAAATTAATTTTTTTCTGCAATTAGATAATCCTTCAGAATTATTTTTGAATAACACAAAGAATAAATTCATCATTTATTTTAAAGACATATTCTCATGGAATTTTTAATAACTGATGTGAATTTTAAAGCTCCCTCACTATCTACAAAGGTGACCAGAGAGAAGCATTACTCAGAGCATGTTTTTATTGTAACTTAGGATCACTCTTCTTCAAGGAGGTGGGAATGGAAATGGATATGACACATTAGTTGCTCAACATTATTTCTTGTTTATGAAGCCAGGTAAATTATATGAGAGTGAAAAACAAAGCATTCTACTAACAATACAACTAAATGGCATAGTATCAAAATAAACCTTAAGCAACTAATAATTAGAGTCAAAAAATTCAAAGGCAAGATTTAAAAAATTAATAAATTAGAGAGAAAACTCTCCGGATGGACAGTAAACGAAATGCATGGCTCATTCTTATCCTTCTTGCTTGTCTCTACTACATGTAACCTTGAGAAGTGGGCTTTGTAAATGCATTTCAACATCTCTCCATCGTATGACACAGTAAGCTTTGCCTTGTTCCTAAAATTGCATTTAACAGATCTGTTATTTTGACAGACTCAACTTTTGTAATAGCATACTTAATTCTAGAATATAGCTTTCATTGGTTTATTGTTTTCCAATTATTGCTTTAGGTTATGCTATGGTTTGTGATGTGGAAATTCTATACACCAGATTTACATATATATTCAGTTGCTACGTGCTTTTTAAAAACACTCTATCATCAAAATCACATAAAACCTGGCTATTTTCCTTTTGAAAATGGATATTTTAGTTTATATCAATGATGTCTCTGGGGATTTGAAGTGTAAGTATAGACTTATTTTCATTCAAAAATCACTTTTTTGCCAACCATCTCCTCACGCCTTCAAAACCAGGAAATATGCCAAGATTTTTAGAAAATATATTTACTTATTCTTCAAATGTACTTGGAAGGAGATTAAAGCATAGAAAAATAAAAGCACATGAATAGGATTTGTGGGCTAAAAGAGATATATGCAATTCATTTACTTGTCGGTTCCGAGAAGGAAAGAGAGAAAAAAAGAAAGCAAGGAATGAGGGAAAGGAGAAAGGAAGACAGACAGGCTCAAAAAGTTGAGGCAATTATTGTAATGCTTCTCCAAAACCATGCCTTAATTAATTATACCTATCAAATTATTGAATTAAATTCTGTTTTAAACATGTGTATAAATATTATTCTGCTTTGTCTTTGGTAGAGGCAATGAAAAATGTTTTCTAAAAGGAATACTTCTAATGTGGACATTGAGCTTTTATAAAGATAAGAACACTAGAAGTTATGTATCCAGCTGGATGATTAGCGACTCACAACAGTACAAACGATGTTAGCTTGCTTCACCCAAAGGTCCACTGGAAAAAAAATATTTGATCACTGTGAAGTACAAGTTCCTTCAATTTAGTCATCAAGGAGATTTGCAGACATTAGGCAATTTGGACATTGGTATGAAGCTGCCTACTGGTTTTCCTGATTTTAAAAAAATGAGGATTATCAATCACTTAAGACAAAATGAGGAAAATAAAATTGTGTAAAAGAGAGTTATTCTTATTCCAGTTTTAAAATTCTAAAAAGTTTATTTTCCTCTTAGAGTCTGTTAGGCTATTTCAAAGGGCAATTTAATACTTCATGGGGAATGGAGGAGAAAAGCAATTAAAAGCCAGTGTAATGAAATGAGTTTCCATTTAAGTCACCAAATATGTGCAGTGTGTTTCATGCACGTTGTGACTAACACAGCAAGTCAGTGTTTTATAAATCTAAGGACATCACAGATAACAGAAATAAACTAAGTTTTCTAAAGACTCTCTGTGCCTTAGCTTCTTCACCTGTAAAATGAATCAGTCCCAACAATTATTGTTTATTAGGTTGCTAGAAGGATTCAGTGAAACTTGTACATAACTTGCCCTGACTAGTGAAAGCACTTGATATTTTTAAACGAAGTCCACCTAGTAGTGAAGAGGGTAAAGCCACTTCCTCCCCAGTCTCAAGGCCCCACCCCTTTTCACTATACCACGCAGACTCTGAGCATAAGTAATGGAAGCTTAAAAGCTCCTGAAGACATTTTAAGACTTTAAAATATTTTAACAGCATTCTAATATTTAAGGCAAAATAGTCAATTTTGAGCTGCCACTTAGAATTCTAATGAAAACATATAGTATGTCCTGCCCTGAACCAGCAGTAACAACAAATTCCTGCTCTGCTTCCAACAGTGGGCGTGTGTACTGGTAGCGCAAGGGGTAACCCTATAATCAGGCATCATTATTAAAAATTAAAATAATTGAATTAAAAATGGATATTGTTCCATGGGGGCAAGTGCTAAATTCTACAAAATAATATTTAAATAATTATTTAAAGACTTTCTATGAGCCAGGGAGCTCCATGAAATACAAAATAATGGCAGTAACCCAAACATAACCAGCATGTATTGTGCATCCATGGGGCAAATCATGACAGACGCCCACTGGAGAATAATATTAGCAGACAGTCAACTACAAAAAACATCAAAGGATATTCTTGTTCTGAGTCCTAGGAAGTTACACCAAAATGATAATACATCATTATCAATGTCAAAGAACAGTTGGTAAAATGAAATGGATGATCCAAATTTCATCGTAATTTCATTGATTTGAATGCACGTATTTTCACATTTAACATGTATAAAACAGGGTGGAAAACAGGTGATGGAAAATTCCAGTCAATTTTGACTGACAGCTGATAGGGTTGCCACAATGTGCACACAGAGAAACATGGCTGCCACTCCTGGTGGCACAACCGCAGAGCTGTAAGCCCACATTTGAGCCAAGAAACCATCTGATGGTCATTTGAGAAAAGGATGAATTGCTGCCTGAAAACTTTCTGCAGACAAATTCTGAAAAGATCAAGAAAGTCTCAGCATATAAATGCATAGAAAGGTTTGCATGAAATCCAGAGATGACAGAGGGGCTCTCAGAAGAGCTGCTTCAGCAATGCCTCTGTAGGCCAGAGGACCTTCGAGGACAGCAGGGCCATGGATGGACAGGAAATGAAAAGATTCAGAAGAGCCTGCCTACAAAAGAGCGATAGCATTACCTTACATTTACTTAGCTTTGCTTTGATTGTTATGTATGTTCAAGTAATAAATCATAAATACTTATGTAGACATAAGCCTAAGATAGCTCTATCAATAAGTTGAAAATAAAAATCTAAATGGAAAACAATATTGTAAAATTTTAATACAGTTAAATTGGCAGCATTCTTCTTCTTTTTTTTTTTTTTTTTGAGATGGAGTCTTGCTCAGCGGCCCAGGCTGGAGTGCAATGGTGCGTTCTAGGTTCACTGCAACCTCTACCTCTCAGGTTCACAAGGTTCTTCAGCCTTAGACTCCCGAGCATATGAGATTACAGGCACACGCCACCAAGTTTGGCTAATTTTTTTTTGTATTTTTAATAAAGACGGGGTTTCACCATGTTGACCAGGCTGGTCTCAAACTCCTGACCTCAGGTGATCCACCTGACTTGGCCTCCCAAAATGCTGGGATTACAAGCCTGAGCCACCATGCCCAGCCCATTCTCTCTTCTTAATGGTACTTACTGATGGTGTTGTTAATCTTAGGTTTGATGAAATGCAATATATTTGATGCATAATGCTACAGTCTGAATATGTTCCCTTCAAAATTCAGGCGTTGCCAATGTGATAAGAGGTGAGGCCTTTAAAATGTGATTAGGCCATGATAAGTCCTCCCTCAGTAATGGGATTAAGATCCTTATAAAAGAGGTTTCTTGAAACATTCAGTCTCTTACCCTTCTGCCTTCTGCTATGTGATTTCACAGCCAACATTCTCCAGAAAATGCAACCCTCACCAGACAGCCTAACCTGCTGGCACCTTAATCTAAAATTTCCCAGCCTCCAGAAGTGTGAGAAAATAAATATTTATTCTTTACCCAGTCTCAGTCATTCTGCTATAGGAGCACAAATCAGACTAAGACACCATTTTTACCTGGTCTCCTCATCCCTCAAGCACCCTCTCTTTTTGACAACTTTTTCAATCTTCTTTTTATGTCCTACTTCTTGATATGTGGTCCTTCCATTTGATTCTATATTAAGTTCAGTCCTCACAGAAGATAGATAAAGGTTAAAAGGACAGGCCTAAAGTCACACTGCTGAGATTCCAATTCTAATTTTCTCAGCTACTGGCTGTGCGACTTTGGGTAAATTAAGAAAAACCCATCTTTACCTCAGATTCCTCATCTGTAGAATGGGAATAATCTTATAGGGTTGTTGGGGAGATTAAATGAGATGATACACGGAAAGTGCTTTGAATTATCCTGGGCACATATTAAATGTCCTTGGTAGTGTTGGCAACCATATTTTTTGATGTTTTTGTTTTGTAATTGAGTACTGAATGTAAGCTTTTATGCAGCATATCTTGAAAACATTTTCATTAATGAGTCCCAAACTTCTTTTCTGTTCCTACCCTCCACCTTCTACTGCCCAGCTAATATGTAGTAAGGACTTGTGTTTCTCTAATACAAAATCCTCTATCATTATCTTACATGGCATTGTGTTAAGTTTTCCCAGAAATCCTCTGATGAGGTATTATTAACTTCACTTTTCATATAATAGAACAGACTAGAAAGGGTTTAGTAACTCAGGTAAGGTCACATAGTAATATGGTTTGGTTCTCTATCCCCACCCAAATCTATTTTCAAATTGTAATCCCCATAATCCCCATGTGTCAAAGGAGGGACCCCATGGGAGGTGGTTGGATCATGGAGGTGGTTTCCCCCATGCTGTTCTCATTATAGTGAGTTAGTTCTCACAAGAGCTCATGGTTCTATAAGCATCTGGCATTTCTTCTGCTTGCACCTCTCTCTCCTGCCACCATGTGAAGAAGTTCTTGCTTCCCCTTCACCTCATGCCATAAGTTTCCTGAGGTCTCCCAGCCATGCTGAACTGTGAGTCAATTAAACCTCTGTCCTTTATAAATTACCCAGTCTTGGGTAGTATCTTTATAGCAGCGTGAGAATGAGCTAATACACACAGCCAGGTGTGGGGAGCTGGGATTTGTATCCAGGTTCTTGTGACTTCAAAGCTCTCATGTCCATTTCTGGCTTCCATATAATCAGAGGAAGAGAAGGAAAACAAGACACATAATGGCTGCAGAGTTGCAAGCTCCTTCTTAAGGCAACCAATTGTAATTCTTAGCAGCTTTGCGGGATTCAAACTCAGGTCTGTACGACCCTGGACTGTTCTTAACTACTTCACTCTTTTTTGCCTTTATTTTGGTAGAGGGTAGAAGTACCCTCTAGGGAAGAAATAATTCTCTCCCAAGACAAAATTATGGGTCACAAATTTATATCAAATATATCTAAACAGGGATGTGTCCAATATGCAATCTAAGAGGGAAATTAGAGTTTGTGCAGAACACATCAAAATGTGTTGGTATTTTGTCTAGCAGCATACCATATACCAAAATGAATGTGATTAAGTGCATTAACTATAGTTTGATTAGCTATAATTACAGGAATCACTAGATTCTTATTAGTTTTAATTGCAGATATATATCCCTCTCATAATTCACGGTAGGAAAATACGACCTAAAGACAATCTTAATTCAAATAGTGCATCATAAGGAGGCTGAGGTGAGAGGATCCCTTGAGCCCAAAAGTTTGAGGTTTCGGCAAGCCATGATCACACCACTGCACTCTAGACTGGGTGACAGGGTGAGTCCCTGTCTCACTGTGTCATTTTAGTATTTTTCTTGTGCTTTCACAAATTACAATGTTTAGTACATTTCTGCAACAGAAAACCTAATTGTGTTTATAAGATTTTATTTTATAAATTTTATTTGCATTTATGGTTTTATGCAAAAGTAAACAGGAAAGTCAGGAAATCTGAATCACACCATAAAGTGAATTTCCAATAAAGGGAAGCTTGGTTTCTCAGATATGGGGGAGAAAGCCACTATCCTTTCAACACAAAGCCATGATGTTCCTTCAAGTGTCCTGAAAACAGGAAATGCCCTGTCTAACCACCTCACATGACCTCAGCATTCAGTTACTTTAGGCCTATGAGAAAGTTCACTTAGTCCTTCATTCATTCCACAATATTACTGAGCACCTGCACCGTGCCAGATAATACACTAGGAACGAGGGAAGCATCAAGTGAGGAACAACCCCAGTGGGAAAAACCAGATGTACTCATGACCTGGTGGAGGTCATAAAAAAAAAAAAAAAAAAAAAAAAACGAGATTATTCACAGATCCCATCTGTGTCTCAAACGTTTCACAGGGTATGTTTAGCAATGCTGTCCACTGAGCACTTTTGCAGATGGGAGACTGAAGCTGCTAAAGGAAGTGACTTAGACAGCTCTGCTCACCAGGAAAACCAACAGACTAGATTTAAGGACTTCTGATTTATAGGCAAAGATTTTTTTTAATTAAATGTATATTCTTCACTCAAAATGGCTATTTTTGTAAATGCTATTATGTAGATTAATTAACTTCCAACATGAAGTTGAATTGATTGAGCTAAAGGGATCTAAAACAATGTACACTGAATAGACACTGTTCACAATTGGTGCTCATTATTCAACCAAGAAACAAATGAGATTCCACAGACATCCTGCTATTGGTACATGAATGTACTTTAAAGTAGAGGGGCCAGCCAAAAAAGTGTCCATAATTACATGAATGTACTCTGTCCTCAGGGTATCTCTAGGAGGTAGGCAGCGGGGGGGGGTGGGGGTGGAATAAGTTTTTCACTTAAAATGATTCAAGATTCCTCTTTTAAATTAAAAAAATCCTCAGTGGGACAGCGAGTGGCCTGGAATGAGACTAGAAGATATTCATTACCTAGTTCAGATGAAAGATGTTTTAAAAGCTGCCTTATATGATGTGATTTCATTAATGACATAAAAAATCCTATTCTTCAACAAACACTTGTTTGTGAACTTTACTGCAGGCATACATTTCCCTATTTTTAAAAAGTACATTGTAGGGCTGCCCACCACTATTATGAACTTTTCTAAATATGCTTATCAGATCAAGGAGGACTTGAAGCATAAGGTTTTAAAGCTGAAAGTTCGGGTTATTAAACCACAATGCTGGCACCTGCAGAGGCCTGGGGCAGCTTGGAGCTTTTGTTTATGAACACAAGGGCTACGTCTACGTCTTGAATATCAGGAATCTAAGTTCAAACTAAGTCCATTCTAGAGAAATGAGTCTTTTTTTGAAGAAGCCACAGAACGCTTCAGGTATGCTTTCCAGGATTTGACATGAGACAAAAGCCAGGATTAGAAGATATGGAAGAATGTCCATCATCTGCCACCAACCTGGGGTGTTATCATGGGCGTGCCACAAACTCCTTGCACCTTAGTCTCTTGGTGCTCACCACACAATTTATGAATCAGACTAGGTTATCTTTACGGTCCTTTTCATTTCTAAAATTCAAATTCATACATATTCCTCCTAGTATTTACCATGCATCTTTTTTGCTTTAAATTTGCTTTCCTCTCATCTTGTATCCAGTGGTAATAAGAGCATGCATCATCATCAAATCATTGCACATGATGACACTTACATAAAACCCAAAACACTGTGATAAAATGTCTTCAAATTGAAGGGACTGGTTTCCATGCTGACCACAATGCTCTAGTACCATAAGCATTTGCATATTGTCAATTTAAACAATGCACAGTAGTTAGTCCATTTGCCATGGGTCCTGAAGCCAGAAAGTAGTAAGGCTGGGATTCAAATCCAGGACTCTGTGTCTAAGGACCACTGAAATATTGCTTATTTGTAGTTGAATCACAGCACATTTCAGGTGATGGAGATTCAGGGGCTACAGGAACCACAGCAGAAACACTGTACAGAAACTCCACACACGGCCCCTCTTACCCGACAGCCTCCGCCATCCTACCTCCCTCTGTGGTGAGCCACCATGACTGGCACAGAATCACACAAGAGAAGGCCATGACTTACTCATATATAACAATACTGAAGGATCCCAGCACGTAAGATGGATTTATTTGACTTTGGTGTGCAGTGTGGGAAGATCTGCTTTTTCCTTTCCTTGCAGTTAGAACTCTGACTTCCCATGCCGACCATAATGCTCTAGTACCATAAACATTTACATATTGTCAATTTAAACAACGTACAAACTCCATCATATTCATCAAAATGTGAAAGATTACAAAAGAGGCCAAGGCGGAACCGCTGTGAAAGCCATAACATTTATTAAAGAGTCGACATATGTTTGCAAATCACAGTGTGCATGAGCATACATTACATGGTTCATAATGCTGTTTCAATTAGGCTTTTCATAGTGCCTTCTCATAACGTCTTTTTTTAAAAAAAAATAACTGAAAGGAAAAAGAAAGTGTCAATTGCAATTACATTTATAAAACCAAACCGCTGCTTTCAATTAGAGTGAACCTGTGCTTGGCTACTCAGATATACACAAGTAGATTTTCCAAGGCCCATGCATACACTTCCGTAGGGGCAGAAATGTTCTATGAATAATGGCTTCAGTAACCCAAATAGTATCTCTAACCATTGACAAGCTTGGGAAACAAGGCAACAACTGCAATGAACAGTACAGTTTCTAACATTCGCCCCAGTCGACACACCGCTTTGCCCAGCAGATATTTAACACAGCATTTCATGTTTGGAATGATGAGGGGAAATTCATCTAATTAAGGGTATCATACAGAATATACTTATAAAAGACATTTCCCATCTTAATTGATATTTAGAAAGTAGATTTATTGTAGACTTATTTCCTTTCGGTCCAGTGGAAGAAATTTTGGCAAAATTATGCAAAAAAAAATACTGCTTAGCTGTTAACATGGAATTAAGCCTCTTGTTTTCCTCTGAAAAGGTATCTCTCTACCACAGCAATAAAAAATAACACTTAATTTCCAGGAGTTTAAACAATTTTTAAAAACTATCTATTGGATAAGTAGAAAAGTTATGTTCTTCATTTTTCTTCTTACAGGCTCACACCACCACACCCAGCTAAACTTCTGTATTTTTAGTAGAGATAGGGTTTCACCATGTAGGCCAGGCCGGGCTCAAACTCCTGACCTCAAATGATCTGCCCACCCTGGCCCCCCAGTGCTGGGATTACAGGTGTGAGGCGACGTGCCTGGTGATTTTTTTGTGAACTACCTACCATTTTTTTTCCTTTAAGTCTATGGAAATAACTAAAATAGTAGTGATTAATGATCATGGACTAGAAAGTTATTTGATTTTATCTCCTCAGAGATTAATAATGCAAAGTTGAAGATGATTTTTTAATCAAAGAATCTGATTGTGTAAAATATCTGATGTAGGAATATGTAATTGATGACAACTGTGAGAGCTAATAAGAGTAAAATTAGAAAACTCTAAAAGAGAAAGCCTAATGGATTTGCTCTGTGCTACACAAACTGTTTTATTTAATAAAGCAATCGTGTATGCATCTATATGGCTTTAAGCACAAGATGTCAGCTGATATAAGAAATTCCTAATACTTTGTACTTGGTCTGAGACTTGGGAATCTGGGGTCAGACTTTCACTTATTGCTCTTATTTATCCCTGGATGCAATATTCCACTTTTTATCCCTTATTTGCCTGGAAATTCAGAAATCTTCCACCTGCCTGAACAGATTTTGATACCTAATCAAATATTACACGTAAGAATCTATATAAAGCAAATGTTTTATCTAAGGATTTTAATTATGTTAACTTCTCTTTTTGTTATTTTTCAACCGCCGTGCAAGGGACCTGTTACAACACTCAGGCTCTTATAAGAGAAAAATTCAGACACACTCATCTCAATTTTCAAGCAGGTGCTTCCCAGTCCCTGGCACATCTGGTTTTCCTTTATATAGAAAAGAGTTTGCCAGTCCACCATCATCTGCTTTGTATCTTGGTTGGATTCTTCCCAGAAGACGCTATCAGGGAACAGCCCATTTGCACTCCTAATTTATAAATCACAGTCATCAAATCAGAGGAAAATATACATGTGTCATTCACTTATTTTCACACCAAATTTATCAATCTGAAGCTGCCATAAAAAGAAGAAAGCTAACGAAATCTATTCATATCTGTCTATGTCCCTATTTCCCCAGACTTGAAAACTGCTGGCCTTTATGAATTTGCTGTTTTGTTTTGAGATGGGGTCTTACTCTGTTGCCCAGGATGGAATGTTACTGTTTTCTTAAATCAAATTCTTTTCATTCAATCAACAAGCATTTACTGAGCTCCTATAATGAGCAAGCACTGTAGCCTTTTTAATCCTTTCTAAGAAAAATCAAAGAGGACTTATTCAGTGGGTTTAAGGCAATGATAAGGGAATGTCAATTTCTGTCTGAGTTTTCCAGTCAGCTTTAAGGTAATCTCTTCTACATAAGAAGAAATAAGATAACTGAGAGTAAAGAAGGGAAGGGAGAGAGGCAGTCAGCACCTGCTACCTGCCTAGCACTGGGCCAAGGACTGTATGTGGGTGTAAGCTGTAGAACTCTTAAGCCTCTTAAGAACTAGAGAGGTATTTATTTTTCCCATTTTACAGACAAGGGAAAAGAAGCTTTAATGAGTTTCATAACTGTTCAAGATGATTCCTGCAGCTACATTACAGCTTACATCCTTAACAGATTCACCATAGGAAAATACTGCTAGAATAACTTCAGAATTTAAACTAAGATCTGAGTAACTCCAAAGTGAAAACCCAATGCTTGTTGTTGTCACTGTTTATTGCATAACATCAAGATGCTGTAAATATCTCTGAACTGAGAAACTGCTTGAATGCTCCAAGTTGAGAAACTACTATCCTTTGTTGCTATAAATTCAGTTTTTCCCAGAATTACGGGCTCAGTTCCCACCTGGGTAAGGAAGGAGCCCTTAACATTATGCCTTCCCTATGCCAAGAAATCTTTTATGTGAACAAAATCTTTTTCACCTCGTGAAATTTTAAGATGAACTAAAGAAAATTTTGCTGACCCTCCAAACTCCTCAATATTATCAAACGAAAGTCTGTAATTAATCTCTTTCAATGCTCTAGGAAATACAAATCAAGATAAATCTCTAGTTTTTATAATATATTTTTTCTTAGTCAATTGCTACTTCTTTTATATTCAAAAATTAAGGATATTATTGGTGTTTAGATAAAAAGAAGAAACACTGAAAAAATTACTCTTCCTAAGACTAATTGTCTCTAGATACAATTCATGGTAAGAATAATTCCTTTCTCTTATATTCTACCTCTTACCTCATTTTGATTTTAATGCAAACCAATTGATGGGCGTCCTTCAATACTTCTCTGCTTATTTGAAAGTTTTCTTCCCCTAGCTTTAACTATGATGTCTTTTAAAAATCCATTGGCTTTTTCACTGATTATGACTCTCACTTTAAGCAGAGCATTGTAGTTTTCAAATTCTAACAGCAGACACAAGGAGAAGATTTAAACTTGGCAAAAGAATTGAAGTTAGATATTACACAAATAGGAAAAAAAGAACTTGAAATAACAAAAGAAGCTTTTTTCCATTGCAGTAGATAGCCTCATAATGCCCACAATAAAAGTAATAGACTTTTCAAAAACAGGGTCCTTTCTAGCAAAGTTCAACAAGTGCATGCAAATGTACATCTGTGAAATAAATCGGCTGCAGATGCAACACCTGGAAATGAGGTCAAACGGGAAGCCATTTGTTATCACAATAAATTATATCTGTAATCTATGCAGGCTGCCCCATCATTTCAATGAACCTGGCTTAGGAATTTTAAAGACCCTAGTTCATTTGAAAAAAAATGATGAAAGGTTGACTGGAATATGATCCTTATGAAACTACAAGCTTTGTATAGTTTAAGGACAAACTATACATGCTTTTAAAATTTAATTTCCTTACATTTGCATATAATAATGAGACTGATTATACTCAGTGTCTGAATTAACCTACAGAAATAGCTAAACTATTTAAACTTCAGATTTTTAAAGCAGTATTGTGTTACAATGGCCCTTAGAAACCTAATGCCCCTAGTAACTACCTATCTATTTTTAGGAACCAATATGGACCAATGAAGGTCAGTTTATTTTCCTTTGAGTGTTTCTTATTCTTCTTACCATGACAATGCTGATGGGAACTTACATCTCTTACATACTTCTAAGTAGTAGATTCCGTAATGCAGTACTACTTGGGAGCTCTCAAAACCTGACAGCCTCAGGAGCCCGTCACATGTCTACATCTTTTGCCATGGCTTCCTTTCAGCTAAATTTTTGGTCCCATCAACATGGTTGCATTTTCTAAGCAGAAAATAATACTACCAGCGTCCAGGCCATTTGCGGTGGCTCACACCTGTAATCCTAGTACTTTTGGAGGCCAAGGCGGGTGGACTACTTAAGACCAGGAGTTAGAAACCAGCCTGGGCAACATGGCAAAACCTCTGTCTCTGCTAAAAATACAAAGGAATTAGCCAGGTGTGGTGGTCTGTGCCTGTAATCCCAGCTACTTGGGAGGCTGAGGCATGAGAATTCCTTGAACCTGGGAAGCGGAGGTTGCAGTGAGCAGAGGTTGCGCCACCGCACTCCAGCCTGGGTGACAGAGCGAGCTCCTGTCTCAAAACAAAACAAACAAACAAAACAACAACAACAACAAAAAACTACCAGCACCCAAACACAAGAATAATAAGAGTTAGAAAAATTCCAGATTCATCTTAATTTCCTCCCCCCACCTCAATCTACTCTCTTTTTCGGCCGTAATTCTACAGGGCTCCTCCAGCCACTGCCACTGCCCACCTCCCGGCCACCACAGGCCTGAAGTCAGAAGCCCGGAGAGCAAGGTAGATAAGGATTGCAGCTCAGAACGGGCTGTGGGCTCTGACCCTGGCAGTCTCCACAGAGCGCGGGAAAGCAGCTATGAAGTAAAATAGCTGGCTCTTGTTTGATACATGTCAGAACAAGATACTTTTATTAGTCCTAATGCTAAACCTCTGTGAGATTAAATTTAAAAGAGAAGTTGGAAGAAATTGTCTTCCCTTGGTAAAGTTCCCTAATTCATCAGCTTTATCATTGTACCAATATACAAAATAACTATATAAAAAGCACCTTAAAATGAGAATTCCTTCAGCAAACTATTCTGCATAGAATTATATAAAATGTCTTATCTTATGAAAACATGGTCCTAGATGAAATGAAGTAAAATGTATGCTAGAATATAAAATTAAAGCTACTGTCTCTCAAGTTAAAAGCAAATTTGGAAATAATATATTTACTACTTAATGTCAGAAATCTACCTTTTTTGTTACGTTGTTCTGAAGTTGTGATCCAAATGCGTTAGCCAACCTATCTGTTTTCATTATGAATGGAAGGGAGACTCCAAGAAATGCATAAGACTATATCGCATAATGATAGCTTCTTTAAAAATGAACTCAATACTTTTTATGTGTGATCATTCACTGCCTTATTGCTAGCTATTATAAGCCAGTTACCCAGTTTACTAAGTTGATTATTCCAGAATTTGTCCAAGCAAAAAGTTAAGCTGATGAGTATTTCCAGGGTCATCATCCATTTCCCTTTTTGAAAGAAGGTTCTAAATATGCCCTTTTCCAGTCTTCAGGCACCTCATCAGTCCTCCACGAGGTCTCAAAAATGATATCTAGCGGTTCTGTGATGACTTCGGCCAATTCATTAAGTACTCTAGGATGCCGGCCATCGGGACCTGTGGATTTGAACATATCTGGGTTATTGAAGTTCTCCTTTACCCATCCTTCCCCTAGTCCATCATGGATTTCTGCTCCTGTTTTTAAGTCATATGTGTCCCTTACCACATGGGCTTTTGAAAAACAGCCCTAAGAGTTTTTGCTTGTTATCTATCAATTTTCTCTTTCAAGCTAATTAACAAAGAATGTATTTTATCCTTGTTAAGCCTGTATTTTGTTTAAAAAGGTCTACTTTGTTTTCTTTCTATGTTCCTTCCAAGAGAAGGAAACTTAAAAAAAAGATTAAAGTATACCTTGTAATAGTTTGCATTCCTGAGTCACGTTACTCAGTACTACATGTTAGCAATGTTAGTATTAGAGCAACAGTACTCACATTACATTACATTGTGAGACATTCCAAAGGTGACCTGTCTCATGCTGGAAGAGCACATATCTATCCAACTTGTAGTTGCAAGTACTAATTTGAAATGCATCTTCCAAAGTAAAAATGATTCACAATCATATTTCATCATGATCATTTGTATGCATAAACAGTAACTTTTTCACATAGGCTTTTAAAAACCATAGTTATACATGAGCTGGAAAGAGGTTAATAAGAGTTTCTTACAAAGCAGCAACCTAGTCGAATTCATTTGCTGTGTGGTCTTTGCCATCCAGGTTCTTGGGTTTATATTATACTAATTATCTGCAAGCTCTGATAGATGTTGACAGTTTTAACCCCTTCATTGTCACAATGATCCCTTTGAAATTGAAAGGCAGCAGTACATTGCAGGGCACTGGCCATCTGCCGTGGCTCTGCTGCGCGCCCACAATCCCTGGACATATCCAGATGGACAAAGAAAAGGAAGTAAAGGGAAAGTCGGAAGGAAGAAGAAGGATGCCTGAGTCTTCCCTGAGAATTTTGTGCTGCTCAGATTTGACTGTTTGCTTATTTAATTGGAAAACCTTTGCAAAAAGATAAATCCATTCTGTTCTCCTTTGTTTTGTTTCTCTAGTCTCTAACTTCCCAACCTCTCAAGCTTTGTAAGTGCCCCCAAAATAAAAATCCTATTGCAGGCATCATCAAGACTCTTTAAAAGAAGAATTCTGCACATTTCTCTAGGGTACAGCAATTTGTTTTGCTACCTGCCATTTTCACCCCTGATCAAACAGCCACCTGCTGATGGCAATATGTTAGCTAATATGTCATCATTAATTAGTTTGGGTGACACCATCAGGCAATCACCTCTAAATAGATGGAAAGTATTTATCCAGGTCACGAAGTTTCTTTCTCCAGAGAGTCAGGCTAGTTCGCTGTAATACTAAGTCATGATATCTTACTACTAATTAATATATTCAAATAGTCACCAAAACCAATGCCTCTATTAATCATCAGCTCATGTTATAAACTGCAAGAAAGTAACCTTCAACCTATCTGAACAAACCAAGTTGTTGGGCTTTTTGGGAGAGAGAGGAGGAGTAAGGGGAAATTCTGTAGAAAGGGAAGTTACCTGAATATAAAGAAGGTAACACTGTTTGGTTTTTAATGCCCTAATAAATGAATACATGAAAAGATGTTAACACCGAACATTACATTTACTATAGAATACAAGAAAACTAGCTTCTTGTGTCAGAAAAAAGTCCAGGAAAAGCCTTAGGTTATAGTGTTAGGGGTCACTCAGAGGGCAACAAGGCTACTTCCAGGAAAAGAAAAGACCACAAAGGGAGTCAGATGTGTCTTGAGGACATTCTCATTATAACGCAAGATTCCATGTCTGTCCCATGTTCGATAGACTTCTGCCTGAAGTCAGAAACATGGTCCTGCCTGCCTTCAAAGGTCACTTTGCTCTAGAAACATATAAAAATAAAGAAAATGCCTTCGGACAGATTATCATCTAGCAAGCAAAGACACCCGGAATATTAATCTCATCTAACGGAGTGGACCATGAGTTCATTTCAGAAATCTAACATCAAACTATCAGCCTCCAAAACCTCTCATGCCTTTGATTCCACAAAAACAAATCATATTCATTAAACAAGTCCAGCCTTGCAATCTGCTATTTTTCATTCTTTAGGGAAGAGGGTGGAGGGAAAATGAACAGGGTTTCTGCAATGGATCATGGAGAGTTTCAAGATGTGAGAGCAGTCACAGTGAATGATAATTAGTGGAGCACATGTTGCTTCATGACCATAGGAAAGGTCAGTGACTTCCCTGTCCCGAATGCTCTTTATTCTTTTCAGGCTGATCACACTGCGGTACACTGTGGCTGCTCTTGGTAGATCCCACTCTATAAGTGGAACACAAATGAACAGCTCTAAAATTCTGACAAGCTTGAAGGAGATAACTGCTGAAGATAACTCTTATGGGCAAATGTGAATTTCACAGAGCTGCTCCTGAACGTATCACACATTTTCAGATTTCATTTCCCCCCTAAATTATCAGACACACTCCTACAAAGAAGAAAAAAAGCTCTTTCTTCACCAAGAAAAACAATCATCTGTTCACATGTGTTCACAGCCTTCTTCCTTGGTTATCAAACTAGGTTGACTTAAAACTCATGGCCAGGCACAGTGGCTCATGCCTGTAATCAGCACTTTGGGAGGCTGAGGCGGGCGGATCGCCTGAGGTCAGGAGTTTGAGATCATTCTGGCCAACACGGTGACACCCTGTCTCTACTAAAATTACAAAAGTTAGCTGGGCATGGTGGTGGCAGGTGCCTGTAATCCCAGCTACTCGGGAGGCTGAGGCAGGAGAATCGCTTAAACCCTGGAGGCAAAGGTTGCTGTGAACTGAGATTGCACCAGTGCACTCCAGCCTGGGTGACAAGAGCAAGAGTTCGTCTTAAAAATAATGATAATAAAAGACATTGATCCTTTCTCAAAATTCATGGAAGCCAACCTCTGCAGGAATAAATACCAAGTTATATTTTGGGGTCTTAACAACCCTAACGTTTTGCATTTTTAAAGACAAGGTTGTTTTTTTTGTTGTTGTTGTTGTTTTTAAAGTGATTGCCAGAATTTTCCTTGTAGTGTGTCAAATTATTATCCCCCTACTTCTAGGAAAACATTGCTAAAAGGTTTATATCCCATTTGGTCTATTCTTCCCTATCTGACTTTGAGACCACTCTCAATCAGAGACTTCTTACATTTAAGCCACCCAAACCTAATTCTTAGGTTGTGACTTTCTCAGTTTCATTTGTTCTAGGCTTTTATGGGGTTTGAGGGGCCTCTCATTTTCTAGGTTTATCAGTTCTCCTATGCCAAACCTCCAACCAATGTTAGAATTCTAATCTGAGAAGCAGAGAGAGACAGTAAAAGTTATTCAACGAATAAAGACACTATTATCTTATGGTTAAAAATTAAGGTTTATGAGATTGCATTTTTTTCTCAGTTGATTACTCTGATTTTTAACTGACTTCAAGTCTGTTACTCTTTTTAGCTTGTGATTTTCCCCCTAATTAAAGGCAATCAGAGAGATATGCAGGCTAAACACCATTCAGAAGTCATTTCCCTATTGTGACATTATTCTAAAGGATGTAGCTCAATTGCAGCTGTAGAACCAGTTGACACACATTTTCCATATTTGGTTGCTAAAGAAATATAACCAGTGACTGTATATTAATAGTATGTAAAATTTACACACAATTTGGGGGGGAAATTGTGTAACAAAAAACTTGATGATGGTAGGAGCGTTGCTTTCTATTCTTTTGAATAACACAGGGGCACAAAGCAGAGTCTTTGGGTGGCTGGTGATAAGATTAGATTTTTTGACCTCATGACATACTCAGCTTCAGTTTTCCAACATTCAGCCATGTCACACTGGCTATTACTATAGAACCGAGAAAGGTGGGAATTTGTGTGAAGACAGGACACTTAAATACATCCTCATTGTGATTGTCAATTTCTCCAAGAGCAAAACCCCTACATTTTACATGTGTTCATATCTCCTATAGGAACATTATATATAATGTCAGCCATTACTACTGGTGATCGACGGGATTGTCCCTACTATAATTTTCACAAACATTTCTCACTAACCTAGTCTAGAAAGTCAGATAGTCTTTATTGCCTATACAATAAAGAAAACATCATCAACATATGTTCACTGAGCCCATATGTGTCTTAATGATCATCTTCCCTCTAAGCATCTCCTCTTTGGCTCCTACATGAGGGAAGGCTCAGGCTGGCTCCCGAACCCCAGTGGGCTAAAGGACGCAACATTAGCTTACACAAATAGCTGGTAATATACATGTGTCCTGATAGGCTCTTTTTCTACTGAAAGAGTCTTCTAGGGTACATTTTCTAAGATTTTGTGGAAGAGAAAAACATTTGGCCTACTCCAGAATGATCCACATTATACTCTACACATATTTTCTTTTTTTGACTTTAGAAACAAATACCCCAATGCCACCCTAATTATAAACTCTTATTATCCTGCCTTCATCCAAGGTGTGTCCTTGGTAAGTGAAGATGTACTATTCTACTTCCTGGAGAAAATCAAGTAAATTATAATAAACTCCAGGGCTTTTGGCTGCCTCTTTCAGAGCCACACAAGTTATAAACTATTCAGGACTTTTCTGCAGCTTTCAGCAAAGGAAAAGTACAAAGGAGAGGTTGGCTGGACATTTTCCTACTGCTTTTCCTTCAGAAGAAAAAACTATCAGGAACAAATTCAGAGTTTGAAAAACAAAAGCCTCTTTGTGTATGCTATCCTGGGGCACTAACTGATTTTATAATTTTTCCAACTGCAGAGCTATGCAAATTCCCTACTTTCTTAAAAGTACTTTGCTGTACTCATCACTGACGCTTCTGAGAATACTAACTTCCCACACAAGAGACCAAGCCCCAGGGCTGTGGTCTGCAAGCGGCAGCCAGTGCTCCCAGGGATGGCTGCTTCTGAGGCCAGCACCGCCTTACTGCCTGCAGTCAGGACCATGCCTTATCTCGATCAGGAAGAAATGAGTGGGAATTTAACTGTTGGGAATTTTGTACTGTACTTTCAGTCATTATTTAATAATTAACAGCTGATCACAACAAGAAACGGGGGCTAGGTCACCATTCTTTCAAGAAGTTTAACAGAACGATTAAGGAGGTATTTGGTAGTTGGAAAGGACAGCGATTTTAAGAACAAAGAGGGAGCTCAGGCGTATTTACAGACGAAGTGGAAAGATTCCATGGAGACAGACTAAATGCAAAAAACAAAGGGCTGATTCTGAACCATAATTCTCTCTTGGGTCGGAGTAGATAAAGTGGGGAGTTAGTCTTAAAGGGTAGAGGGGTAATTCCTCATCAAAAGCAGAAGGAATGAAGACCAGATGGGTCACTGGGCCCACACATTTGCAGGTGAATGGGAGAGGGAGGAAGGGGTTGTGCAGTGGACCACTTCTCAGTTCTAATGGGCCAAGGCTACCTGCAGAACGGGCCACGAGAGGGGCAAGGGCAGAGTTTCAAGGAGGAGTAGGGAAGATGCTAAAGTAGCCACCAAGAGAACTGTGACAGGAAATCAATTGGACAGCTGCAGGAGACTGGATTGTCTGGAATCACAGTGCTAGGAGCCTTTAGATTTTTCCTCTGTCTTGTGATTCAAGTTCTCCAAATATCATCCAAAATCTCATCAAGACACAGGCCTGTAATTATACAACACAAGCCCAGAACAAAAATAGCCATCAATGCTGGCGTGTGCTGAATGCCAGGGTCTGTCCTCTACTGCAGTTCTTTAAAACACGGTGGGTCTTCAGATGCAACACTTCTGTGGCTTGGCTCTCACCAGGCTCCTGGGCTGCTCACTTAAGGTTCTTATTCTCTCTCCTGTCTTTCTCTCTCTCTCATCAACCTACTCCACAGGAAAATCATCTATTATTATATACTAATGGTCTTTGAAATCACCGTTAACATCAATCTGCTAACTCATACTTCAATGATCACCAATATAATTGCCATAACAGTATGCTTATAGAACATACTATGATTTTTATTACCTGCCTGTTCTAGCAACAGCAGCAAATGGCTGCTAGTATTTACCAAGTGAACTCCCTCTGTGCCTACCTCCCAGGGACTGTGATGAGAATGTACACTTTTAAGTAACCACCTTTACTTCTAACCACAAGCCAAAGTGATGGCGATCCTAGACCCAACTTTGTAAATGAAGAATTTGAGGCTTTAAAGTGTAGACAAACTGCTAATCAGTGGCAGGGTGTTTCTGTCCAACAGCAAAGCCCACTTTATCGAAACTACTTCTGTGCTCTGAAATCATTTTTTACTGGGAAGCTGTAATGGTTGAAAAGTGTCCCCCCTCAACCCCAAATTCACATCCACCTGGAACCTCAGAATGTGACCTTATTTGGAAAGAGAGTCTTTGCAGATGTTCTTAGTTAAGGATTTTGAGATGAAATTATCCTATATTTAGAGTGGGCCCTGAATCCAATCCCTGGTGTTCTCATAAGAAAAGGAGAGGAGAGGACACAGGGACACACTGACAAGAGGCCAGGTGCAAACGGAAGCAGAGAGTGGAGTGGTGCGGCCACAAGCCAAGGAATGCCAGGAGCCACCGGAAGCTGGAAAAGACAAGGAGAGAGTCTCGCTGAGAGACTCTGGAGGCAGCGTGGCCTTGCTGACACCTTGATTTCAGATTTCTGGCTGTGAACTGTGAGAAAACAAACTTCTGTTGTTTCAATACACAGTTGGTGTTATTTTGTTACAGAAGCCCTAGAAGACACAGACGCCTTTGCAGGAAAGATAGAATTTTAAATGCTATTAGAAATATTTTTAATCCCTTCATTGTTTTTGGCGATAGATTCAAAGGTGATTTTAGCAAAAGGTATTTTATTTTTATTCAGAATATAAAATGTTATGTATAATGCTTATTTACTTATATTTAATGTCATAATGAAAAAGTTTGACTTCTTTCTATTCAAAAAGTGATGCAAACTGTTTAAATTATGAATGAAAAATATGATTTGTTAAAACACATTAAAAACTATATGTTTATATGTGGACTCCATATACATGAATATGCAGACTGAGGTTTCACTATTGGTTACGGATCAAAAATAGAAAAGAATCGATGTTCAGAACTATTGTTTTTCTTTTGCTTAAAATATCCACTGGTTTATTATTTACTTGATTATTTGTGATTTATTTTAAATTGCAAGACAAGAGAGAAGGGTTTTTGTGGCCACTTCCAAGCGTTGCTCTATAAATAACATATGATAGTTGTAGATATAATTTATTTCTGATAAATTAAAATTGAAAATAACTGCCAATATTTTTGTTTTTATATTAGTTATTGAAGAATGAGAGTTTAATGTGTGATGTAAGCATATTTGAGATCTACAAAGTTTTCATTTTAAAGATAAAAATATTTAAGTAATTGTCACTGATGTACTAAAAGATATATAACGAAACAGTCACTATTCCCAACCTGGAAAAATTTTTGTAATTTGCTGACAGCTCAGAAACCTCCACTTGAGAAACACCGCAATGTCGTATCCCAGCCATTCTCTAGTTTTGGTTCTAGAAAAGATTTGAATTATTAAAAATTATTGAGGATTCCAAAGAGCTTTTGTTTTATGGGTTAAAACTATTGATGTCTACTGTATTTTAAATTATAACTGTGAAATATTTAAAATATGTATTTAATTCATTTAAAACTAACACTAGTAAATGCATTACATGTTAACAAAAATATTTTTATGAAAAATAAATATATATTCTCCCCAAAATTAAGAAATACGGCATTGCTTTACATTTGTACATATCTCTAAATGTCTCTTTATATCTCTTTATATTTAATCTGTGGCAATATGTTTTTAGTTGAAGTATGTGAAGCAAATCTGGCCTCACACGGATGTCACTGAGAAAGTAAAGAGTATCTGAACAGAGTTTCTGATAAATAATTGTAGATATTTATTTTAATACCATGGCAAAACTTGACAACAGGTGCTTTCTTGAAAGTCACTTGCGATGTGAAATTTGAAACCATAGCAATGAACTTTTCTTACTGTTTATTATATTAAAATCGTTGGTCAATCTACTTTTAATTGATTTTTCCCCATACATCATTTTATGATATCATGTATTAGTCATTTGAAAAATATTCAGTTTCTGAGTTATGCAGATCTTCCAAATGTTGACACATATTATTATTTAATATATTTTAAAAGTCACGTGTTAATATCACCATCCAAAGCAGTCTAATCAAAAAAATCTTCAGGCAGTATGAAACTATCAAGCTCACTGGGGTAAATAAAGTTTTCTGAAATTCTTGTTTTACTTGAACATTCAAATTTTATCATTAACAACAAACACTGTCAATTATCTTTCTTGAAATATCAGGTTCACTTTAGCTATTTTTAAGAAATCTGCCAAACCCAAGTCTAAATAAGATGGCTTGTCTCTCAGTTGTTCTTTCAAGTGAAAATGATGTTACATGGAAAGAGCAGCCAGTTCAGCCAGCAACTCACTAAGAGCACAAGTGGTTGGCATGGAGACAAGAGCTACACCCAAGTCTATTTGCAGCAGAAGTGCTCTATGAGCAGTTCTCATTTTGTCAGATAGAATATTCAAAAATCATGTAGAAAAAGGTTGAGATTTAATAAACATTAATTTCTACTGCGTCATCAAGGCTATTTTAAGGAAAAATGGCTCCTTTTGGCACATGTATTTGGGTGTACATACGGGTGAATAATACAGTAAGTACTAAGACAGGTTGACGCTAACATTTTTATCCACTGTTCCTTTTGTGCTGCCAGTACAAATGTCCTCCCAGTGAAAAAGGCAAATAACATCACATTATGGTGTTATTATAAAATAATTATTAGCTTGCAGACCCCCTGAAAGGGCCCTGGGAATGACACTTTGAAAACCATTGCTCTGTACCACTTCTGGATATGGGAAGTCAAGGTAGGGTATCACAAAATCGGCATCAAGCATCAAACTAAGTCATCAGTCTGAAATAGAATTCTGCCCATTCAAATGATAGCTCTATCCTAGCAATTGCTCCACATTCACCCTTTTGGCTCTCATCTGGCTCAGCCTGAGAACTGGGAAGTCTGGAACCTTCCTGCCATTAGGTGAGATGATTTTTCTCTCCTGCCTGTTGAGGTGGTTGCAAAGATGGCTCCTGTGTGTGGAAAAAACATGCTTCTCTGATGCACTGTGCTTGCCAGCCATGCCAATAACAAGAGCTTTTGACGTGACCCAGCAATTCTGAGAGCAGCCAGCCTGCCACATCAAAATAGCCTGTGGCCTCCTGGCCACAAAACTCAGTTCCCCAAACACTGAGGCCTCGTCTGCACTGGACATGACATCAGCTGACAAATTAGAATGGGCAAGGAAGCAAGACAACAGCCAGTTGTCTTTAGCAATTCTTTCCCAGGCACATTTGCATGCTGATATGGTTTGGCTGTGTCCCTACCCAAAACTTAAATTTTAGTTCCCATAATTCTCATGTGTCACGGGAGGGACCTGGTGGAAGGTAACTGAATCATGGAGGTGGTTACCCGCCCCCATGCTGCTGTTCTCTTGATAGTGTGTTCTCATGAGATCTGATGGTTTTATAAGGGGCTTTTCCCTCTTTTGCTCAGTACTTCTCCTTCCTGCTGTCATGTGAAAAAGGACGTTTGCTTTGCCTTCTGCCATAATTGTAAGTTACCTGAGGCCTCCCCAGCCCTATAGATCTGTCAATCAATTAAACCTTTTTCCCTTGTGATTCATCCAGTCTGGAGTTGTTCTTTAAAGCAGTGTAAGAATGGACTACCACATATGTTTAGTGGCAGCCAGAATGAAGTCAGTCCAGGGTACCCGTGATGTTTTCTGTCTTATTACCACGTCTCCAATTTTGGCAGGGCTGAAAAAGGACACTTTCAGACTTCTCAGAAAAACAACATGCTGTGATGAGGGTTTCAAGTTAGACTATAGCTAACTGCTATGAAAGAGCAGTGCTTGTAAAGTCATCTGAATAACACTTAAGACGTTGACGTTGTCCAAAAGAACTTGGAAGAAACGTAAATGGGCTACCTAAAGCAGGAAAACATGTAAATAGGACTGAGTTCTATCATGCATAGTAGACCTTATCCATACAGGCTGGCTGTTATGCAGTACCAAGTCCTAGGGGAAGGTTTAGGAGCAAAGTCCAGATCAAAGGACCTCTCAGCTATTGTCCAAGATAAGCTTATGCCATTGTATCCAGAAGACACTGTGCTCAGCGTGGGTTCACAGTGGTTATAGGGTATGTGAGTTTCTATATGAGAGAGAGATACACAGAAACAGAGAAAAGAATTTGGGAGTTAGGGTAGGGAGTGGAGAACACATGAAGCATACTACCTTAAACCACACCAGTCAGCCTCTAGATATTCCCCAGCAGTCATCCCATCCCTTCCTGCCAGGACAGAAATCAAGTCACCTGGGGGAAGCAGAACACAGCAAGGGTTCTGCTCAGACTCTGGATTCAAAGTCCAGCTCTGCCATTTCCTGGATGAATGGCCTTGGGCATATTACCCAACCTAACCATTTTCTGCTTCAGTTCACCATCTACAAAATGGGAACCACAGTAGTATCTACATCCCAGAGCGTTATTATGAGGACTAAATGGGCTAATGTCTACAAGACTGTTTAGAACAGTATCTGGCACAGTGGAAGCCTATGCAACTGTATGGGTGATTTTTCCAGTGCCTGTCCTATACAAAGACATGGAATTACATATTTTAGTTCAATCACTGAGTGATGTAAACCCACCCCTAAGGAGGCATAGATACTTACGCACATGTTTAGAACAAAAACATAATGGATGTTCAGCAGCATTATTAAGTTAATCATCCACAAATGTTATTAGAATAAGTCATGAATAATGTGTATGCTTTAAGCACTGTTTAGTCATTAACTTTAAAATTTTTCATTTAGCTTTGTGAAGCATGCCCTATAGAACATAACTACCATAGGAGCTCTCAACTTGTTGAAGCATAAAGATCTCTTTCATTGTTTTTAAAAACACAGACCGCCCCTCCGCACCCCCCCTCACACAGGCATATGAGTGCATGTGCACAAACACACACAGTCATCTTACTGCTAGGCTTTACTCATTTTCCTGCTACTTTTTGATTGAGAAAAAGTACTGCTTTGAAAGTGACCAAAAATTTGAGAACACCTTCAAACATATTTATATAAAACATTACATTTGCAGATGTGCTGGTCCCCAAATAGGTTCCAGGAGTCTTCTATTAATTCCTCAAGGGTCTGTGTGCTATGGATTGGGAGCCACTTTCCCAGGAGAATGGTATGTTCTGAATTGGAATTGGATTCTTAAAGAAACTCAATTCCATTAAAATAAAAATTCATTAACTGAGTAAAAGCTAAACCCCAGAATTCCAACTTCAAATATAACATGGAGTGGTCTCCGCATGCTTGCATTTGTTGATGTACAACAGGCCAGGGGCCTTTACAGTATTATGTCAAGAAGCAAAAGGCCAATGTTTTATCTGTCTTCTCTTGGAATAGCTGGATTTCCTCTCACATAATCTCCCGCAGTTCGCCTTAAAACATTTCATTGTTTACTCCTTCAGGAATCTGACTCACTGCAGCAAAGACATTAAACAGCAAAGAACACAGATAATCCCTTGTAGCTTCTACAGGAACCTCAATTCCAGAGATAAAATAGAAAGGACCCAAATTTCCTAGAACTAATAGGGACCCATGGAAACATCCCAGTGCAAGAACACAGAAGCTCAATGGGTTGGGTACTTTTCAGAAAATGTAAACTAGGATAGCAAGGATGTTAGAATCTTTCTTCTGCTGATAGGAGCTTCCTCTGTGTGACATAGAACACAAACACAAACACTGACTTCTGTTTTTCAGATTTAAAAGCATTAAATATATATATGAATTAAAATGTTAAAATACATATACACGTATAAAATACATATATATGTATATATACACATAAAATACATATATATGTATATATACACCTGCTGAAATTGTATTTGAAAGTAAGGTCCTCAATTCTTTTCCTCTATGCTTTTCATTTCCTTTGAGATCAAATAAAAAAAATAACCTTTCACATTACCACATTTTACTATGACTTTAAAGGAATTGTTTTTATTTTAGGACATAATGTGCAAAATCATGCTATTTAACACTACATTATATTCACACATCATGCAAGTTAAATAAAGACACCTTGCTGATTTCTTAATATAGATTCAGCTAAGATTAGTTATGCATCTGCCACCTTAACATTCAGATTAGGGATAGAAAAAAAAAGCCTTAGTTAAAAATCACGCTTGCATGGTAAGTGCTTAGAATTTCATGGTTCATTTAAGAGCATCACAATCAAGAACTTAATTATGTTAAAAGAGAATGGTATCTTCTTAACAGCCAAAATTACATTCCCCCTTAATTTCTCTCCTTCACCCCACAAAGTAGATCATTTTCCTTAACCTCTTGTTTTTTGACCTATGAAATAAGAAAGTTAGCTAGATGATTTTAAGATTTGGTTCTGTCATGCTGTGATTTTATGATTTCTAGGGAATAGACTGATGAAGAGGCCAAAAGGGAACAGAGCCTCCTTGCTATAAGAATTCGGCCAATTCAATTCCTAAACAAAAAAAAATACTTCCCTTGGCAACTAACAACTGAAGTGTGCCCCAGGGCGCTGTCACTGGGCTGAGAACTTAGAGCAGAAGGGCAGCAACGTCTTACAGAATGACAGCTCTCCCAAACCCGCTTCTGTGGTTTCACATTGAAACATGCATCTAACAACATGCTACTCAACAAATCACTGAATGTCAAAAAACACGGATTCCTCCCAACCAAAATCTATGTGTTATGACACCAGGATAGACTGAGAACTAATAATGGGAGTGGTTTTATATATATATAAATCTAAGAGGTACAAGTGCAGTTTTGTTACATAGAGTATCGGTCAAGTCTGGGCTTTTTTTGTCTGTCACCCCAATAATAAACATTGTTCCCATTAAGAAATTTCTCATCCCTCACCCCTGCCCACTTCACACTCTTCTGAGACTCCAACGTCTGTTACTCCACATTCTGTGTCTATTTGTACACATTGCTCAGCCCCCACCTTAAAAGTGAGAACATGCTGCTTTTCACTTTCTGTTTCTAAATAGTTTAACATAATGGCCTCCAATTCCATCTACATTGCTGCAAAAGAAATGACTGTATTCTTTTATATGGCTGAATAGTATTCCCCTGTGTATATATACCACATTTTAAAAATCTAGTCATCCATTGGTGGATACTTAGGTTGATTCCATATCTTTGCTGTTGTGAATAGTGCTGTGATAAGCACACAAGTTCAAGTATCTTTTAATATAATAATTTATTTTCCTTTGGGTAAATACCCAGTAGTGGGATTGCTGGATCAACTGGTAGTTCTATTTTTAATTATTTAAGAAATCTCCACACTGTTTTCCATAGAGATTATACTAATTTACATTCCCACCAACAGAGTGTATTTCTTTCCCTTCAACATGCTATTTTTTTGACTGTTTTTTTTTTTTTTTAAGACAGATTCTCATTCTGTTGCCCAGTCTAGAGTGCAGTGATCACAGCTCACCGTAACCTCAAACCCCTGGGCTCAAGCACTTCTTTTTCCTCAGCCTCCCAAGTAGCTCAAACTACAAGTGGGCCACCATGCCCGTCTAATGTTTTTATTTTTTGAGACAAGAATCTTGCTATGTTACCCAGGCTAGTCTCAAACTCCTGGGCTCAAGTGATCCTCCCGCCTTAGCCTCTCCCAGTGTGGGGATTACAGGTATGAGCCATCACATATGGCCTATTTTTGACTTTTTAATAATAGCCAGTTGAGGGAAGATCAATGGTGGAGAGAGGAACTTATTTTTAGATCAGCAAATCTAATAATAACTTCCAGTCTAAGCAGCAAACTGTTTGTGTTTTGCAAGTTACTATAAATGTACAGTATAATCATCTATGCTATAGAAGTAACTAATTTGCTATTTTTGAATATTGTGGATAATATTCAAGTTGGTTCAATTCAAAGAGTCTAACTGGTGATGAGTCATGTGCCCCCAGTAAACAAAGCATGAGACAAAGGCTTATAGGTAGATAGTTTGTTTGGGAATGTGATCCCAGGGAGTAAAAGGAAGGAGAGAGTGAAACAAAGGAAAGAAAGCCCAACACCCATGTGATGCTGAAGGGGTTGGCCACTTGGTGATGTGCTGCTCTATTATGAGAAACCTTTCCAGGAGCCTTAGGAAACGCATCTCAGAGCTGTGCATGAAAAAGAATCAAGAGAGAAACATTTATCCATCAACTTCCATTATCCACTTGTCAAGGTTTGTCTTATGGGTGTTAATATCCTTGCACTTCCTACTTATACATGTATGAGTGCACAGTCAGCTCCCACAGGAGTACATGACAAAGTTAGAGGAGGCTCTGGACAGAAAGCAAGAAGCACAGGCCTACACCAATGAGCTGCTAGGGTACACCTATATGATGCTGGTTGAAACTCGTACAGAACTGTTTGCTCAACAGGGGCTGCAATACGAATTCAGGCCAAGATGATTTGAATTGGTGCATGAAAATATCAGGCTACATGTATCAGTTAGGATGGGCCAGTTCTGCTGCAGTAACAAATGGCCTCACAATTTCAATGGCTTACAACAACAAAGGTTTATTTTTCACTCATGCTACAAATCCAGTGTGGGTCAGCTATGGTTCTATGCCATTTTCTTCACTCCAGGACCAAAGTTGACAAAACATTTTCTATCAGGATCACTGCCAGTCATTGTGACTAACGGAAAAGATTAATTTGTGAACTATGCAGTTTTGTAAAGCTTCTGTCTGGAAGGGAGCCACATCACTTCTGCTTACCTTTCATTAACCAAAGCATGTCAGAGTTCAAAGGGGTAAGACATATAATACTTCTGCAGGGAGGGGAAATGCAAGAAAGGTGATTTCAAGAGGAGAAAAATAATCTGTCATACTGTGCCTTCATTTTCATGGGGAGAAAGCCAAGGGTAAGAAAAACAATTCACTTTGGGAAACCCTGTGCAAATTCCTTCGCAGCACCATTTTTTCGTTTAGCACATGGCCACCCAATATTTTTAGAAATATTAAGTCCTGGCCGGGCGCGGTGGCTCATGCCTGTAATCCCAGCACTTTTGGGAGGCCAAGGCGGGTGGATCACGAGGTCAAGAGATCGAGACCATCCTGGTCAACACGGTGAAACCCCGTCTCTACTAAAACTACAAAAAATTAGCTGAGCATGGTGGCGCGTGCCTGTAATCCCAGCTACTCAGGAGGCTGAAGCAGGAGAATTGCCTGAACCCAGGAGGCGGAGGTTGCAGTGAGCCGAGATTGCGCCATTGCACTCCAGCCTGGGTAACAAGAGCGAAACTCCGTCTCA
>NW_022436946.1:2707700-2841762 GCF_009761245.1 Sapajus apella
ATGAATTGACTTCAAAGCAAGTTAATGACAGGCCTGGGACTAGGACTTGGTTCTCTGTGTTTCCCATTCTGGGGTAAAGTTAACAGGGAACATTATGGTCATAATTCTACATTCAAATTGGGAAGCAGAGATCTAACAGTTAGACATGTAACACAGATAATTTCAAATTCTGCCACGTTCTAGAAAGACAATAAGACAGTGTTATGATAATGAGTGGTGGGGTACTGAAATGTGGTCTCTCTGAGGAGGAAACATGTACAAAAAATCATTAAACCACTTATGTAAAATCACAACCTGATTTTTAATAATAGTTAGCATCATTATCCTCTAAGGGATACTGTTCATCTATTAAGACCTCTGAATGGGTTTCACCCTCTGTGCTGTCTCTCTACTTCCCACTCCCCACTAAATCTCTCTCTCTTAATTGGCCATTATTATATTTTTTTCTAGCTGAACTTATTAAATGAGATTTTATGAGTGCTGTTCTTAATTTGAAAATCAAGCAAGTAAACTATTTTATATGCCCATTACCTAAATTAAGTTGCTTTTTAAGTATTTTCTGTATATCAAGAAGCCTTTAAAAGAAAATTCATCTTCTCTCCCTACCAGCTTCAGCCATCTCCTCTTCCCCTACCAGGATCTAATTCTTGTTGAAGAAAGATTTCTTACTTTTCAATTCTGCATTTGGGCAAAACTACAGGTTCCATTAAAAACTTCCTTCCTAAGCTATCTTGGACAGAAATATATGCTGGCAACAGATTTCTAAGAATGACCCCAGTGATTCCTGTTCCTGTGTAATTCCCCCCTTTCGAGTGTGGGTGGAACCTGTGATTGTATGATAAATGTCACTCCCATGATGAGGTTACAGTACGTGACAAAAGGGAGATTATTCTCTCGGGTTGGCCTAATCTAATACCTTGAGCCCTTTAAAGGCTTAGTGTTTCTCTGTCTGGAAAATAAGAAGTCAGAGAAATTCAAAGCTTGAGAAGAACTCAGCCCACCATTGCTGGTTTGAAGAGGGAGGGTGCCATATGAAAAGGAGTGAGGGTGGCCTCAATGGGACCCTCCTAACTGCAGCTGAAAGGAATTCTCCCAACAAACTAAATGAGCTTGGAAGTGGATTCTCCCCTCACTAGAACCTCCAAATACAAGCCCCGGCTGGCTGATACCTTAATTTTGGCTTTCTGTGACTCTAAGCAGAGAATCCAGTCAAGCTTGGGACTTTTCCAGAATTCTGGCCCAGAATTATGAGATAATAAATGGATGTTATTTTTAGCAGCTAAGTTGGTGGCCATTTGTTATGCAGCAATAGAAAACTAATGCAACATGTAACTAGATTTATCAACCGAGGTGTTCTGTTAAACAGCTAAATAATGACTCTTTCCCACCTTCAGAATGTGCACCATTAATTCTCACAAAAGGAAGAGAATTCAGCGGGGGACAGAGGGAGGAGGTCAGTGATGGAAAGGCAGGACGCAAAGTGGGACAGACTAATGGGAAACACCAACCCTGCCCAGCTGTATGCCGTTATTCTCAGGTAAGGCCATCAACTACTCTTAAGAAAGAAAGAGGGAGAATAACTAGGGTGAACTCCAGTGTACCAAACCACTAGTGACAGGAATCTAGACACAACCAACTAATTTTCTTTTCAATTCTTAGCACAAAGGGCAGAAAGGAATGGAGAGATCATGAAATTTCTTAAAAGATGCCAAGCATTTATGACATTTTTCTGATTGATTATATGCAGAGAGTTCAGAATATGAATATATGCAGTATTTACATACTGCAGTAGACAAAACACTGTTGTTCATCTAATGCCATTTTTTTCCTTTTTCTTACCACAGAAAAAAAAAGGCTCTAGTTTCCAGGCTTTCTTACAGATAAGTGGGGGCCACCTGATGGAGCTCTGGTCAGTGGGATGTAAGCAGAAATAACAGAAGTCACTTCCAGGCCTCACTCTTAAAAATCATCCTAAGCCAATCTTCGCTTGTCCCTGAAGAGGTCATATTTTAAGATGATAGGAGACTAGATGGTGGGAGCTTGGGCCCCTGAGTCACTGAACGGAAGAAAGCCTCCACAGACCCTAAGGTCTTCGCAGGAGCCGGCAGTAAGTATTTATTATGTTAAGGTTTCAAATTTGGGGGTTTGGGGGAGGACCAGATATTTTCTTATTAAAGCATGCCCTATACTATGCTGAATAATACACACATATTTTCTTGTTTAGCAGCTTTATATGCAGTTTCTTTCTCTTAGATATTTTTCTTGTTTTAGCATAACACCCAAGCATTACACAGGAATTTGAATATCAAATTTAATTAACATTACAAGAAATTCCTATCCTAACACATTTTAGTGTTTATACTAGATGATTTCTGTCTTACATAAAATACAAAGAAGAGTATATAAATCCTGATTTATGTATGTATATATGTGTGTCCATGTTTTATATATATATATATATACACACACACACATGCACACACACATTTGTACTTGTGTGTGCCTGAGTATAAATACATACACACATATATGTAAATTTATACACAATTACTAGTAATAGGAATAATGACAAACTCCCTTCTGCAATGCCAAATTAAAGTACGCTTATCCTTAACTACAGTTCCATGCTCCACTGCCCCCACCCCAAAATCAGGCAAAAAGGCTCCCTCTCGGATCTTTTCAGCTAATTTAAGGAATGTCAACATGGAACAAAGACAAGTTATTGGGAGAACTCGAGTTTGTTTAGCAAGGAGAAGGACCCACAATGAGAAGTTAAAATTATCTTCAAGAACATTCAGAAAAAGTGTTAACTATTTATAAACCAGGAGGCAAAAGTCAATTCACTGAACTCTCTAACCCAATTGCCCATTTTTCCATTTACGTGAATTTCAAAAGACCTAAAAAGAGACAAAGGACCAATCCATATTCCCAAATGTACAAGATTATAATTAACCTAATGTCTGCTTCAAATTTACTATTATCTATTAAAGAATAAATAATTTTACAGCCCTCTAATGGAGGTCTTAAGCTTTAAATCACTGACCATTACTAATAAGCAGCTTAATAGCAAGAATGCCCTAAATAGAGCTACAGACCACAATTTCATCGAGCATAAATCATCATTTTTAATGCAAAGGCAGCAGCAAATCTCTGTAATTACTGGGTGCATTTTGAATCATTTTCATTATTACTGCACTGGCCCCATTAAAAACCCAAAACTCTGAACTGCATGGAATGTAAAACTGGAATTATGACACACTACAAACTCTAATTGAAATCCATAAATTTTCTACTAGTATCCAGAATTTATTTTGTTGCCAAAGAATTTCAGCTATGCAGAATTAACTTTGAAAGTGTTAATTTTGTCTACAGCAATAAGTAACAGCATTTTACACTGCCAAATTTGGTAGTCCATTCTGGAACCAAATTATGTGAATTGTTTCTTATTCACTCAGGAGTTTACATTTCTACGGCAAATAATGATATGCAAAAAATAGAGTAAAAAGTCAAATAGAATATACCATCCACAAAAGGATATAAAGTAGTACATCACTTCCCATCCCACTACGAGACCTTCACCCATCAGAGCTGACGACAACAGACCCTGCAACATCTACATAAATTGATCTCCTTACTGAAAATGGCAAAGGTATGTCACTCAATTTGCAAAAGGGTAACAAAGACACTACGACAACAGTTTTATTTGTGTAAATATAAGAAATGAATACATGATAATCCACCAAGCCACTTGAGAGATGGCCATACTCTGAATATAACTTTCTATATAAGTGTAAGTGCTTATAACTTAATAACCATTTCTTAAAAACCCTTAATACTCCTCTGATACATACCTTAGATACCTATAAGTCAAGTTATTTTGCTATACATGTGAATTTATATAAATGCTACTCAGGGAAGAATGGCTGGTTATGCAGGAAAATCTGAAACAGTGTATCTTTCAGAATTACAGATAAATATTCCATAAATGCTAGAATTCACATGAATATACCTTAATATACTATTTACTATTAACATCATACAGCTGATCATGCAACACAAGTTGGCTTATTAAAATCAAATCTTCTATATTTTGACATTAGCTTGTCTGTTGTCCACACTGGGGTTACAGCCCTGCAAACCCAGCAGTTTTCTTATAGAAGTATTGTGCCACCTTAGGAAGTATTTGTAAATTATGTGCATTATAATTTTCTATTCACAGTACACTGTTAAGGGCCTTAATCTCCTGTGAGTATCTTAATTTTAAAGATACTTTTCCTATTACCTTTAAAATAGAGGAGCTAGCTCTCCCTTAAACATTCCTTTCCCACGCCACACGTCTGCTTATATTTTATACTCTCCTGCAATGCCTTCAAGCCTCCCAACTCATATCTAGACCTCACTACATGTCCAGATCACCTTATCCTGAAGAATTCATTCTCCTTATTCTGAACTCTTAGTTCATTTAACAACCATCCTGATTTCCTATATTTGCTGTCTCACTTAACTTATGCATTTACTATTTCACAAATTTGTCTTTGTCCACTATAAGCTCATTATCAGAGACCATATCTTAAAGCTGCAGTAGTAAAGAAAATTGTTCATAATTCTCAATACCTAACCCATGCATAATTTCAGAAAGTTGTCCTTTCTCAAGCACATATACCTAAATATTATAAATCATGGTAATTATAACCCATTCGGTATATCCTGCATAATGTGGGTAGGTGTCAAGCAAATAAATCAAACTCACAAACACCATGTGAAGACTCTGATAGTAATTTTTTTTAATTAAAATGTTCTCACTTTTATGTAAGTTCAACTAAGTTCTATAAATCTGCCCTTATTCTCATTGGAACTTTCTCTAGCAATGGGAGAAAAATGAGAGATCTACCAAGATGCTTTAATTTTAAATTGTAAAGTTGTTTCTAGGTATCAGAATGTGTGTATTCAGGCAAATTAATGTAAACAGGGATACAACTAAATATTTTTCAATCAAGAAAAAGAATTCTGCAGTTAGAAGGAACATGACTTCAACTCTTAATTTTGTCATTCTGTGATCATGGGACAGACATAGGTTTAGTGGTTTAAAAAAAAAAAAAAAAAACTAGGATGGGAGAGTGGGGTTAGAATGATGCCAATCAGTGGTTTTCAAATCACATTCCTCAGAGTTGCCCGGCCAGCCCAGGGGAGCTGGTGCCCAATCCTGAAACCGCCTTTGCAAAATTATAACTGAGACAATGAAAGAGATTTAACTGACTTCATGTTAATTTTAACCTTTAAGCTGTCCTTGTTTATTCCTGGGCGTAAATTAAACTAACTTTAAGAGAAATTTAGTTTATAGTTCATAGTTTAAACAAACACAGTAACAGCCCTTTCCCAAAGCAGACCTCCTTTTTGTCTGGGGACTAGATTGCTTTTGTAGGACTAATATTATCCACAAAATCAAAAATTATGGTTTAGGAGTCATGTAGATGGAGACTACAAACTCAGGAGACTGGTTGAGTAATAATAAAACTCTGGTCCCCCACACAGCTGGCTCTGCATGAATTACTCTTTCTCCATTGCAATTCTCCTGTCTTCATGAATTGGCTCTATTTAGGCAGTGGGCAAGGTGAACCCTGTGGGTGGTTACAAATTTGGGGGCTTGTCTGGGATTGCCCTTGTGGCTACCTGCCCTTGGTTCAGTGCCCCCCTCTAGGGATGGACCCAGAAGCCAGCCCAAGTGGCCACCTAGTTCTCTTAGACTGGGGACTGACTTTGGTACTCACTCTACTGGTGGAGTGCTGCTGACCCAATGTGCATAGATTTAATGGCAATGGAGAAATAGTCCCGGGGAGACGTTGCCTAACTGTAGCCCTCTGACAGGGTGTCTGTCTCTAGCCTCATGGTGGAGTATTTGTCTGCAGCCCTATTGAGGGGTATCTGGATTGGTGAGTATCCTAGGCACTGCCAACACTTCCTTCCTTCTCCGAACTGGTTCTGTAGCCCTATGGTGGAGTGTCTGTAGCCCCACTACAAGGTGTTTGTAGCTCCACCATGAGGTGTCTGTGTCTATAGCCCCATTGCGGGACGTCTGTTGGGCTCTGGCGGGGATTTCAGTTAGCTCTTTCTAACTAGTAGGAAGAGTCTTGCTTTGGGAATCCTCTCAATTAGGAAGATTTTGAGGAGGTTTCTCAGACAGAGAATAGGACTATAGTTTAGAAGGGATACTCTTGGAGCTCTTGGTTAGGGATCTGATTTGGAAGGCCTTCTGCCAGCTTGGCTTTGTGTATGTTTGTATATGTGGAAGGGATCTCAGAGGGGGTTGCTGATGGAAGTCCAGCAGGCCTAACTCAGAGAACCCTTTAGGACATATTTGATGTGTCCTAAAGAAGGATCAACAGGCTTGTCTCTTGGGGTGACTATCTGCTTTTTGCCTTACCCAGAGACTCCATTGTGAATTACTGTTCAGAGGTCATCCTTTCCCACCTAGAATGAATCAAAGACAACAGGGACCAATGGGAAAAAGTTTGAGCTTTGCCAGGTTAATACTGGGTGCTGAGCACGGTGACTAATGTTTGTTTTGTTATGTGTGTTTTGCTGGGATGGAAAATGTTAATTTTATTTCCCATGCATCCCATTGCGCAGCATCCTGCAAATTAAGAATCTTGCCTATGGTTACATAAAACAGGAAAAGGGTGATTTTCTCTTGTAAAGTGGCTGAAGGACCGGGCGTGGTGATTCACACTTGTAATCCCAGCTCTTTAGGAGGCTGATGTGGGCAGATCACTAGAGGTCAGGAGTTCAAGACTAGCCTGGCCAACATGGTGAAACCCCATCCTACTAAAAATACAAAAACTATCCAGCCATGGTGGCAGACACCTGTAATTTCAGCTACTCAGGAGGCTGAGGCAGGAGAATCGCTTGAACACAGGAGGCAGAGGTTGCAGTGAGCCGAGATCACACCATTACACTCCAGCCTGGGCGACAGAGCGAGACTCTGTCTCAAAAAAAAGAAAAAAGAAAAAAAGTAGCTTGAACCCCACATCTATGGCACAATGATCAGGGTCATAGAAGCTGCTTCATTCTTCAGGAAGATGCAGAGAAAGGGAACGCGGAAACCTGGCACGCTGGCAAAAAAGGGTAAGAAATTCCTATCAGCCAAGTTTCTGGTCTCTCCCTCTCTCTCTGTCTGGGTAAACAGTAAATGTCATTATTTGTCTCTATTTGATTAATAAAAAAGGATTTGTGAGACTAGTCTTAGGCAGAAGCAAATCTGGTGTACTTTATGCTAATAATTTGTTTTTCTGTGTTCTGTAATGGAGAAAGGAGTATCGCCGGATAGAATGTGGGTTTAAGACCCCTATAAGCTTGCAGCAGGCTAATAGTACAATCTTTGCTACAGGTCTCTGAAACCAATACTATATGAAATTTCTCTGTCTTGCTTTTGTCCTTAAGAGCTAAACCTTATGACCATGTGGCGATACTTTCCCTGGTTTCTGCCATCCACAGGACAGTAATTTTGAGGTTCATGTCATAGCCCTAAAAATTATCTTAAGCAGTTAAAACTCTTTGCAAGATTGAAATTGGCTTCTCTAGGCTGCTTCTGGGAAGAGCAATGCAAATTTCTCATTGCTCTAACTCAGTAGCTAAGGCTTTGCTTTTTGACAGTGGCAGCCTGAAGTGATTGTTTTGACATTTGACAATGCCTGTCGGAATGATTTTTTTTGTTTTTTTTTATTTATGTAACTATGCCATTAATTGAGTTTTTTTCCCTCCCATGGATACCTTCTGATTTCCAGCCTTAAATTTTCCTTTCTCTAAACTACACTAGGGGGGATTCTAAATCTTGTTAAAAAAAAGAAACTGCTCACCATCTCTTTAAGACACCTATAGGTTCATGGTTAAGTTATAACCTTAGATAAAACTGATTAATTTCATGTGGGACATTATCTGTCGTAAAATTCAAAAGACAAAAATATTGGCTGCTTGGCATGGCTAAAGTCGGGTAATAAAAAAAATTAAAGGTTTTTTTTTTTTTCAAAATGCTATGATTAAAAGTCAGCTTAATTAAAAGTGGATAAACAAGCTATAGATATATTTTAAAGGCCTTTATGTTTTTCTCTTCCTGGAACTTGTTTTTCTTGAAAAAAGTTCTTTCTTCTCAGTCAACATAATTATTTTTCTCCATTTCTTTTTTTTCATCTTGCCACTCTTAATCATCTAAGAGGCTCTGAGATAAGTTCTGGTAGCCTGGAACTCATTGGGAAAACAGAGAAGGTACCACAGACTCCGTTTTGGGGAAAACAAACAAACAAAAACCTCTGCTTTCCTCATGAAACTCCAGGAATTAAAAGAGGAAAAATCCCTCTCAAAAGCAAAAGCTCTGTTCTGCTTTGCATTGTGTTATCTGACGGTTTGAGTTTTGGGGGTATCAGAAATTACTTGGCATAATGAGAGAATTTTGGTGTGTAATAACTAGGGAGGAAATACACTTTAGGGGGTGGCTAATAATAGTTATGGAGGGATACTCGACTCTTTGGACACTTGGATCAGAGAAGCACGGTCTTGGCCACATCCCCACCCCCCACTGGGAGACGGGACTCTCATGAAGGACAAGCTGATTACAAAATGGGCCAATTGGCTTAGGGTTGCCTTGCAATGAAATGCAGAGTAGATGCGCTGCACTGTCTTCTCCTGGAGTTACTTCCCTCCTTTTGCAGATCCGGGATCCAGTATAAAATGGCACTCTTAATTTGGAGATCTGTCTTTGCCTTCAGCTGCTTATTTGGCCCCAGAAATGCAAGCTTTCCTACCCCTGCTCCTCCAAGCACTCCACCCTGAAGCCAGTAATCCAGTTATGAAACTAGTAAATGAAAAATCTTATAAGTGCTGCATCTTCTCTCTCTCTCTCTCTCTCTCTCTCTCTCTCTGTGTGTGTGTGTGTGTGTGTGTGTGTGTGTGTGATGTTTATATATTTAAAAAGCTCTGATTAATTGGCTTTTTAAAAAAGCGCTTAAGTCAAATCATTTGTCGGAAAAATAAAAACTGTAATGCCTTTTTGTTAAGGTGACCTTAGTCATCTTTTGGAAATAAAGACACTTTTAAAAATTATTAGTAAAATAAAATGTCCTGAAAATGTAAACAATTGGTCTAAATTAAGGTCAGATATCCGATTTGCTAAATGCTTTAAGATCAAAGTGTTTCTTTAACTTTTGAAAATTGTTTGATTTACCTACTTTGGAGCATTAGATTACAAATAAAGGCTGGTGACATATAAAGAGCCATGCCCACTAACTATGTCAAAAACAATCCAACCTTATTCTCATTTCTGTCTGAAGTCCTAGGATCCACCCCTGGTACATAATTAAAATCGCTTACTTATCAGGTTTTTCACTAAAAATAAAAGTTGCTAAAAGTTAACATTGTCACATAATTAAGACAACTGGAGAAACAGTTTTACATGCAAGGTGTACAAAAAATGTGTTTTTGTTAAAATGTAAGAAGGCATGGGAATATGGCTTTTGTTAAAGGGAATGTAATTTTATTAAAAAAATTCTGTAGGTATAAACAAGTTGGCTAAGATTAAAAAAAAATCATTTAGCTTTATTCCATAGGTTAAAACGTTAAAATTATACTGTTGTGGGGCCAGAATCTGGGTCCATGTGTCCAAATAACAGGGTTTTCTTAAAAAATTAATCTGCTATTTGATGGACAATTATAAAGTTTTCTAAAAGGTGTATTAAAATCTTACCTTATGGTCAAATTAATTAAAACTGAATAGAGATAAAAAATTTTAATTAAAAAGCTAGCCTTAACATTAAAAATGCACTCATGCAAACATGAAATTCAGTTTTCTCTTTCAAAGATGATTTTTATGTAATGTTAAAAAATAATAAAAGGGTTTCATTTTCTCCTTTGGGTAAATGGCAAGGAAAAAAACGAGAAAAGAAAAGAGACAATTTAGCCTCATGCTGTCTTTATTGGGTCTTGTATGGAAAGCTGAGTCTCCTCTATCAGAATAAAGATTTTCTTTAAAGAAAATTTTTTGGAGTTATCATTTTGGCCAAATGAATAACTTACAGTGATCTGGAATTCTATTTTGTGATATACAGTGTTTTAAAACTTTAAAATTTAACAAACTTTCCAAAATCAAATTATAAATTATGTTTCTCTCTAACATAATATTTTAGATATTAGGTCCTCTAAAGTCCAAAAATGGCATTTGGCTTATTTGGTGCAAAAATCGTACAGAAAGCATTGTCAAATATAAAATGGTGTTTAGCATTCTTTGGTCTATATTTGTGTAAATGTGTCATTGGTATATATTCCAAAATTATGTAAAACTGCTATAATTCTAACATGACCTAGTATATGTTATCAGTAATAACTACAATTATTATGTTAAGTGACTGTGTGCCACAGAGGAAAATTTCCTGGTCAATTGTGCCTTTAACTGTGGCTGCCCTCAAATATTTCCATCATCCACAGACAGCTATTGGCTCACTAAGGTCCTCTTTAAAAAATTATTTTATAATTAGCTATAAAATTTAACAGGTGCTCTTAAATGTGGGTTTCTGATTAATAACTCTGGAAAATTATAACAATGGAATAAAAAAAACCTTTCAAATAGAAGACTAAATGGTGTTTGGTTTTCTTTGGACTGTATTTGTATAAATATGTTATTAATATGTATTCCAAAATTATGGAAAACTTCTATAATGTTAATATAATTTAGTATACATTATCAATAATTGTAATTATTATGTAAAATTGTTGTATGCCACAGAAGTAAGCAAAATTCCTAGTCAATTATAGCTTTAATAATAGCTACAGATTTTTGTCATCCACAGACATTTTATGTTGCTTTGGTCCTTTTCAAAAGGTAGTTTATAATCAAATATAAGGCTATATGTGCAGGTCTCAAATAACTTTAAAAATTGTGCTATTGGAATTAAAAAAAAAACTTATAGTAATCTCATAAAAAACTAATGCATTAAACATTGCTAACTTTTTGTTTTCAAAGTCAAAAGAACTTATTTCTTTAAAGTTATTTGCAACTTTTAACAAGTAAAATATACTCCTGCAAACAAAATTTAAAGCATATTTGTTCCTCTCTACCTTATTTCTCCAGTATTTAAAAACTATTTATAAGTATTCTCAATTTACGGCAGTATAGTTAATTGCATATTACAATAAAAATCTGTTTTCTTTTGTAACAGGACATAATTGAAAAACTTGGTTATTTTACTAAGGCTTTGACTGAAATGGCATGGTTCATTTAAAGAATCAAAGTTGACTTATAGAGCCACTAAAGAAGGTTAGGGTATCTGGCCTCATATTTTGTCCACATAGAGTCCCTGTACAAGGTTCCTGACCTATGGTAAATTAAAAATGTCACTTTCTAACAGGCCCAGGAACCCCAAATTATCTTAGAACCTCCAGAGAAAAAGAATTGCCCAACTCATAGATATGTAAGGATACAAAGCCATTGCTAAGCTCAGCTTTTTAAGTCTTATCTAAAATTCTTCATAAAGTTCTATCAAAGCCAATTTAGAAGGCCTAAGTAAAAATTAATTATTCTTGCTACACTTTCTGCAAACAATCAGGCCAAATATAGTAAGACTAAAGTTATTTTTTGTAAACTAATCAGTTCTATCATGATTTGTTTTTAATAAAAATGGTGACTAAAGGAAATTAAATTATGCTTCAAAAGGAAAAACCATAGTACGCTGCTGTTAGCTGTTCTTAAAGTTTTTTATGCACTTTAAATTAAATTCTAAATTCTTTGTAGGTTAAAAGTCACCAAACTAATGTTTTCAAATCTTTGCTTTTAAAATTGAAAATTGTACTCCTCATCCTAGGACTCATTATTTACCTTATAGTAGGCTGTTCACGTAAACATTGTAGTAAAACTATAAATAAAAATACTAATGATTTTGCCACACAAGCCTTGGAAGCTCAACCAGGCCTGCATAAGTACGCTCAGATAATTACAAATCGGTTCCACTCTTTTCACCTTGGGGTTCATTCCCATTCCCACTACGTCGCCTGTCAGCAGGAAAAGGCCAGAGTGATCAATGGCCTTTCGCCATCTTCATAGCCTACACCTTAAAATTAAGATGTTATAAAACCCAAAGGGAGGGATTGAAAGTGCCTTTGCAAAATTATAAATGAGACAGTGAAAGAGATCTAACTTTACTGACTCCATCTTCTTCTAACCTCCAAGCTGTCCTCGTTCATTCCTGGGCAAAGGCTGAACTAACTTTGGGAGAAACTTACTTTACAGTTTATAGTTTAAACAAAGATGGTAACAGCCCTTTCCCCAAAGCAGAACTCCTTGCCAGGTGACTAGATTGCTTTTGTAGGACTAACAGTCACCACAAAATTAGAAAGTATGGTTTAGGAGTCATGCAGCTGGAGGCTATAAGATTTTAACCCTCCCTAAACTGCTCCTAAGATCAGTCCTTGAGATATTTTGCAGACCCTGCAGTTGATGGATCAGCTGGCACCACCCAGATCAATAAACTGACTCATCTTATCTTGTAGCCCCCACCCAGGAACTGATTCAGTGCAAAAAGACAGCTTCAACTCTCTATGAGTTCATCCTGACCAATCAGCACTCCTGGCTCACTGGCTCCCCTGCTCCCACACCAAGTTATCCTTAAAAACTCTGATTCCTGAACGCTCGGGGGAGACTGATTTGACTAATAAAACTCTGGTCTCCCGCACAGCTGGCTCTGCATAAATTACTGTCTCTATTGCAGTTCCCCTGTCTTGATGAATTGGCTCTGTCCAGGCAGTGGGGAAGGAACCCCTTGGGTGATTACAATCCTTGCCCCAACCATTCATTTAGACAAGCTACTTTTAACTCTGTTTGGGGAGGTTTGGATTTCACATGAGATTCTGCTTCAAACAGGGTGCCACAAGAAAAAGGAACTCAGTCCTTTTGCCTGTGACTCCGCATGTCTCTACAAGTGCTCTCACTTCACACAGCAGAAAACTCAGGCTGGAAAGGTCAAACAGCTCACCACCCTCGGGCCCAAAACAAAAACGAGCTAGTGGCATCACAGGGATGTGAACTCCACTTTCCTCTTGCCATCCTTCATCTCTATTTGGGGTACCTCAGGTCACATCCACACTGTAGGAGGAGATGATCTGCCCTCCTGGCCCCCCTCATCACATGGGCTAGGCTGAGAATCTACACTGGGGCTTGTGATGGTTAATTTTTTGTGTCGACTCGGCCTGACTGTGGTGCCCAGTTTATTTGTTTAAGACATCAGTCTAGATGCTGTTGTGAAGTAGTTTTTAGATGTTGATTGACATTTAAATCAGAAGATTCTGAATAAAGCAGATTAGCCTACATAATGTGGGTAGGCGTCATCCAATCAGTTGATGGCCTTAAGAGAAAAAGACTAAAGTCCCACAAGAAAAAAGGAATTCAGCTTCCAGACTGCCCTCAGCCTCAAGACTGCTACATCAGCTTTCTTGGATCCCTGGATCTGCAGCTGCCAGTCTGCCTGCAATGGTGTCACCAGTTCCTTAAAATAAGAGTTGGCGGGAGGGAGGGGTAGTGGAGGGGAAGGGGGAGGGGGCGATACACATTATCTTGGCTTTATTTCCCTAATATAGGGCTCCTCATTCTGCTGGACTCCGGGTGGCTCTCTTCTTGCTGTCTTCTGCCACCAGTGATGCTCTTGCAAATCCTGTCCTCCACCTTCCTGATGTCAGGCTCAAAGCTTCTTGTTTTTATTTATTTATTTATTTTTTTGTCGGGAGTGCAATGGGGTGATCTTGGCTCACTACAACCTCCGCCTTCCAGCTTCAAGTGATTCTCCTGCCTCAGCCTCCCAAGTAGCTGGAATTACAGACGCCCACCACCACGCCCAGCTAAATTTTGTATATTTTTAGTAGAGACGAGGTTTCCCATGTTGGCCAGGCTGGTTTCGAACTCCTGACCTCAGGTGATCTGCACATCTCGGCCTCCCAAACAGCTGGGATTACCAGCATGAGCCACTGTGCCCGACTGCTTCTTGGCTTCTTAAATCCTCTCTCTGCTTGATCAGTAGGTCTACCATGAAGTTGAGGCCTCAGGCCCTCTTGCCCTGGTTTTCCCAGGCCCTTTACCTAATTTTGTATTCTTTTCTTTTAAAGAAGACCTTTACATTTTATAAACTTCATGTCCCACAAGCCCTGGACCTGCCCTGCCGCTTGGTGGATTGGTCTGAGCCTCTATGTTGGGTCTGGGATCTGCGCGTGCTGGAGTCTGCTGGCATCACCACACCCCTTCCCACCCAAGACCTGACCCATGGCTGCACTGCTTTCATTCTGCCCTATAGGGAGAACGACACAGGAAGTAAAACACCACTGCTCCTCCAAATCTCAGTTCAAAAGAACTTCAGTTAACATTTACTAGGTTGAGCATGGTGGCTCACTCACACCTGTAATCCCAGAGCTTTGGGAGGCCAAGGCAGACAGATCACAAGATCAGGAGTTCAAGACCAGCCTGGCCAATATGGTGAAACCCTATCTCTACTAAAAATACAGAAATTAGCGGGGCATGGTGGCGGGTGCCCATAGTCCCAGCTACTTGGGAGGCTGAGGCAGGAGAATCACTTGAACCTGGGAGGCGGGGGTTGCAGTAAGCCAAGATCACCCCACTGTACTCCAGCCTGGACAACAGAGCAAGAATCCATCTCAAAACCAAAACAAAAACAAACAAAGAAAAATTTATTAGCCAAAACGTGAACTAGAAGTAACCATAATAAAAATGCCCTCTAAATGGGGTGGGCTGTGTTTAACTGTTTAAGATGTTGCTGTGCATGAGGTGAAAGGGAACACTTTTATGCTGTTTGTAGAAATGTAAACTAGTACAACCGCTATGAAAAACAGTATAACGATCCCTTAAAGAACTAAAAGTGGAACTACCATTTGATCCAGTTATCCCATTGCTGAATATCCACTCAAAGGTAGAGAAGTCTTTACATGAAAAAGACACTTGCACACGCATGTTTATAGCAGCACAAATTGCAATTGCAAAGATATGGAACCAACCTAAGTGCTCATCAACCAATGAGTAGGTAAATAAAATGTGGTATATGTATGCCATGGAATACTCCTAAGCCATAAACAGGAATGAAATAATGTCTTTTGCAGCAACTTGGATGGAGCTGGAGACCATTCTTCTAAGTGAAGTAACTCAGGAATGGAAAACCATATATCATAAGTGGGGGCTAAGGTACGAGGATACAAAGGCATAAGAATGATATAATGGACTTTAGTACTTAGGGAGGTGAAGGCAGGGGGAGGGAGTGAGGGATAAAAGACTACCTACTGGGTGCAGTGTACATTGCCCAGGTGACAGGTGTTCCAGAATACCAGAATTCACCACTTAAGAACTCATCTATGTAACCAAAAACTACTTGTACCTCCAAAACTAAAATAAAAATAAAAATTAATTATTTTAAATATATATATACACATATGAAACACTATGTGCCAGACACTGTTCTAGGAGACAATAGAGCAATAAAAAAGGAGACAAACATTTGTTTTCTGGTAATGTCTACATTATAGTTGGTTTCAGTATCCCTTTTGTGATCCTGTTCTACAGAAATGATTACTCCACTGAATTTCTATAAAAGTTTTCAGTATTTTTATCTTGTCCATGAAAAATGATTATATTGAATAAAATTCTCCTATTTCCTCCTTTTAAAAACTTTTTGATGATGTAATCTCATACAAATTTCTATTCTGGGTCATTTTATGGCTCATCTTTAAATAAAATTAATTTTTTCTAGACCAAAAATAAAAGGCTATGTAGCACACAGTTTACAAAATAAATAAACTCTGTAATATCCCTGATTTTAAACTTCATATATCCAATTCATCCTCCCAGAATGCTTTTTGTTGATTTTGGCCAAACTCCTATATGGGAAGCCATCCTACAGTTGCAATAATGAGTAATAAGTTCTGACATGAATGTTGGTTGATGTGTTTGTTTGCACTGATGGGCAAAATGAAAATGGAGGAATGTGTCCTAGTGAGCATTCCAGTCTGTGCAACACTCACTGGGTGTCTGCCAGCTACCAGGCAGTATGCCGGGCCTGGGGCAGATGAGATGGGCAAGGCATGGGCCTGCCTTCACATTATATGAAAACAAGAAGATTTAAAACAGCAATTATCCTGGTAATAATCTAAGATTACAATTAAATACTGCAATTTTGGGCAGGATTTTGAAATGCTTAGCCAAAATCAGTTCTACCATTTATATAGTCATAACTGATTATTATGACTTCAGCGTAATTTCACATGTGGACTGGACTTTATTCACATAAACAAGATTAAAGTATTTTTCTAAAACATCAAGTGTTTTAGAGCCTAAAGAACCTCTATCATCTCTAAAATGGAAAAAAAAAACCACAACTTATTTTTAAATCCTCAAAAGTTTAAATGTCCTGGGATAACTGAAAAATATATCCTACTTTTCTTATAGAGACCTCTTAGGCCAGAAAGTATCTACAGTAAAGAGGAAAAGGTGTATGTTTTATAAACAGAACACTATTTAGTGTGCTTCAGTCAAGATTGTAGTTTACAACTTTAAATAAAGCTAATTCTAAATGAAAGTAGGTCAAGTTCAGAGGTTAACTTGGATTAACTTGAATCTGTGTTCCACAATTTTATAGTTCCCAGAATAACAGATTAAGACATCAAATAGTAGAAACTGCAAAGAAGGCTGATTATGCAAAACGCCTGGGGCTCAGAACCCTGAATGTGCTTTTTCTCTCTGTGTTTGGGAACCGAGGTCTGGTCCTGCGTCTCACTAATTTCCTCATCTCCACCCCAAGCCATTTGCACCTTTGCTCTCTTCTTTTCAGTTGGTGATTCGGAGCTTTGGAAGGAACTCCCTGTCTGCAAGTTCTGCCTCTCACTGGTGGTTCTGCTTATTAATTACACAAACCTCAACAAGGACCGAAAAGACAAAAAGCAAAACCACAAGCCAGTTGTGGCTGAGGAGGCAGGGACTGGGGCAGGATGGTCTATCTCCAAGATGCTAGGGGAAGGGAAGAGCTGGTTGGCCCCAGAGGGCAATGCCAGCTGCTTCGCTTTGTGCTCCTCTGCATATGGGAGATGAGAACCGGCATGCCCTATCACTGAGAAAAAAGCCATCCTCACCTACCTGCTTTGTGCTGCACACAGACCATGCTCTTCCAAGGTAAATACTGCCAAGTATAATGTCCCCGCACATGGGCAGTGCCTGTGTGCACACGGTGATAAGTTACCGTATTGCCAAAAATCAATTCTCCTCCAGTACCAATGAGTTTCCATCCACATCACCTCCAATGATAGTTCAGAACTAAGGCTAATTATTACTGAACAGGAACCTCAATTACAAAGAACAAATATTGCCCTTTCTGGAGCAAAACCTCTAATACGTTTGTTTGATAGTTCTGATTGGAGTTTAAGCACAGCCTAAATATCAGGGGGATAATAATCTTCAGAACTTAATGTATAATAAAAAAATTAAAAAACCAAAAAAAAAATAGTTTAAGATAAATAAATCCATCATAAGAAAAAGTGCTGAAGAATCCCAACTGCATACAATACTTTTAAATGTCTTCTCAACCAATTTTCAGAACTAAGAAATCTTTTTCACTAACTTTATTCCTATGAACACATCATACAAATCATAAGTATCTCAGTTGCCATTTGCATTGTATAAACCAGAAACCCTGAAAGAACTGTTTTAATGACAATACTCAAAAACAGTTTTATAGTACAAAATATTTGTAAGTGCGCAATTCATTTTTATTGGATATTTTTATCAATGTTCTAAAATGAGAACAACACTAGCAAAACAAGTAGTATGAAAGGCATTAATAGTAAATGAAATGCTTTGCTTAGAGGTGGAGATGAAGTAGGCAGAAAGCAAAAATGACCCAAGGAAATCATTTCTCCTAAGTTTATTCAGCATTTTCTATGAGTGCTATATTCCTTTATGCAAATCTTCTGGAAGGCTTCCTGTGAGGTTGTCTATAATGAATCAATAACAGTGTCCAATCATACTGTATATCTTAGCAACACAAATAAATAGCTCATCTCCACGTATAGTTTATAAGACAATTAAAATTTATACTATTAGCAGGAGAGAAGTTCAATTCTAGAAGATAAATACACCTAAATTACATTTAAATTGGTATTTATCAAATTGTTGGATTAAGATCAATTCAAGTTATTCTTGAATAATACTGTGGTATAGATAAGAATAAAATATATATCTTATTTGATAAGGTTAGAACAATATTTATAATATTTTTAAAATATGATTGCCAACCTATGAAAAATTATTTGATTTACATAAATGTAACTAATACTATTGCACTAGTAGTTTTATCGCTGATATGCCTATGAATAGATCTGCAATTTTCACCTTTAATAAGAGCTAACACTGAATACATAATAGTTTACTAAGTACTTACTATGTACTAAGCACTCAGCTAAGTGCTTTACACATATTTCCTCACTATCCCCAGAACAGTTCTAGGCAGAAGGAAACACGGTTATGCTAGATTTATCAATAAGGAAATAGTGGCAGGGGAAGCTGCAGGAATCTGTGAGGTCACAGAGATCAAAAGTGATGGAGTCAGGACCATGTGAATTGGGAGCCTGAGATTTATTTCATCAATGGGACTGTTCAACCCTTGTTTAGGGGGTTATTCTCTAATAAATGTCATGCAAATATGCAGTGGATTTATGTTCATCTTTTCCAAGCCTACTTAAAGCTATTGTAATATTGACTGCTTCTGCATGTGGTACAAACTGAACTATTTGCGGGAGTTCACTTTCACTAGACAACAATCTAGTTTCATCAGCTGTTGAGCAATTAACCACAGGAAGTCTTATGTTCAAGCTCTAATTCTAACCACATGTGACTGGGATTGACTTAACCACTGACAACATAATTTTCTAAGTCAGGTGGTGCAGCACGGATGTAACTCCTTAGGTCAGTCTTATGGGGAGAACTGCGACCCCGTAAAGTTAATATGCTGAAGTTTTAATCCCCAGTACCTCAGAATGTGACTTTATTTGGAGTCAGGGCCTTTAAAGAGGTGATTAGAGTAAAATAAGGTCACAAGGATGGGTCCCAATACAATATGACTGGTCTCCTTATAAGAAGAGATTAGGACATAGGCAAGATATGGACAGAGGAGTGACCACATGAGGACACAGTAAGAAGGCAGCCACTTGCAAGCTGAGGCACATGGCCTTAGAAGAAACCACACCTGTCAACACCTTGATCTTGGACTTAGCCTCCAGAACTGTGAGAAAATAAAATTCTGTTGTTGAAGCTACTCTGTGGTATTTTGTTATGGCATTCATAGCAAACTAATACAGTTAAATCCATGCTTAACCCTTGTTGGTTTATCCAGTTCCTGAGTGATACGGTTTGGCTCTGTGTCCCCAGCGAATCTCATGCCAAATTGTAATCCCCAGTGTTGGAGGTGGAGCCTGGTGGGAGGTAATCGGGTTCTGGGGTTGGAGTCATCATGAATGATTTAGCAGCCTCCTCCCTTGTATAGTGAGTGAGTTCTCACAAGATCTGGTTGTTTAAAAGTGTGTGGCACACCCCCACACACACGCCCTCTTGCTCCCATTCCTGCCACGTAAGGCACCAGCTCCTGCTTTGCCTTCCACCATGAGTAAAAGCTCCCTGAGGCCTCCCAGGAAGCAGACGCCACCATGCTTCCTATACAGCCTGCAGAACCATGAGCCAATTAAACCTCTTTTCTTTATAAATTACCCAGTTTCTTGAAAGTAACTAACTTGTTTTTGATTTTACAGGCTCACAGGTAAAAGGGACTAGCCTTGTCTCAGATGAGACTTTGGACTTTTGAGTTAATGCTGGAATGAGTTAAGACTTTGGGGGACCGTTGGGAAGGCATGATTGTATTTTGAAATGTGAGAAGGACATGAGATATGGGAGGGGCCGGGGGCCAAATCATATGGTTTGGATATGTGTCCCCACCCAAATCTCATGTTGACTTGCAATGCCCAGTGCTGGAGGTGGGGCCTGGTGGGAGGTGACTGGATCGTGGCGGTGGAGTTCTCATGAATGGTTTGGCACCATGCCTCCTTGGAAAAGCATAGCGAGTTCTCACAAAATTTAGTTGTTTAAAAGTGTGTGGCACCTCCGCCCTTGCTCTCTCTTCCTCCTGCTCTGACCATATTCAGTGCCAGATCACCACTTTGCCTTCCACCATGAGTAAAAGCTCACAGCAGATCTCTCAGTAGAAACCCTACAAGCCAGAAGAGAGTGGGGGCCAATATTCAATATCCTTAAAGAAAATAACTTTCAACCCAGAATTTTACATCCAGCCAAACTAAGCTTCGTAAGATTAGGAAAAATAAAATCTTTTGTGAACAAGCAAGCACTCAGAGATTTCATCACCACCAGGCCTGCTTTACAAGAGCTTCTGAAAGAAGCAATACACATAGAAAGGAACAACCAGTATCAGCCTTTCTAAAGAATATCAAAAAATAAAGACCATCAACTCACATATATTATTATTAATTCTAAATTTAAATTGACTAAATCTCACAATCCAAAGACACAGACAGGTAAAAAGAGCCAAGACCCACTGGTATGCTGCATCCAGATCCATCTCACATGCAAGGATACACAAAGACTCAAAACAAAGGGATGGAGAAAGATTTACGCAATATTACACAGATCAATGAGACAGAAAGTTAACAATGGTATCCAGGACTTGAACTCATATCTGGAACAAGTAGACTTAATTAACACTTATAGAACTCTCCACTTTAAATACACAAAATATGCACTCTTATCAGTACCACATCACACCTATTTACAGGTTTCAATGAAATATTGGTTGGCTGCTTGTTAGTTATTTTCTTCCCTCATTTTTTTTCTCAGGTCTCTATTATTAAGCACAATTATAGGCATACCCATTTTTAGACTACATTCTAGCCCGGACAATAAAGAAACACCCCTGTTCTCTCTCCCTCTTCCTCTTCCTTTTTCTTTTTCTTCTTCTCCTTCATTCTTTTTTTTTTTTTTTTTTTTCAAAAAAAAAAAAAGGAAAAGAAAGTTTCATGAATGAATTAATACATTTGATGTAGGCCATTTAAAAAAAAAAAGAATGTATTGTGGATATATTTTTTTTAATCCTTACCTTTTAGAGATACAAAAATAAAAAATAATAATAAAACAAAAGTATAAGCTCCCTGAGGCCTCCCAGAAGCAGATGTTGCCATGCTTCTTGTACAGCCTGCAGAACCGTGAACCTATTAAACCTCTTTTCTTTATAAACTACGTAGTCTCTGGTATTTCTTTATAACAATGTGAGAACGGACTAGTGCGCTGAATTACATGCCTTTGATCAATAAAAACAGGAAAATGAACTGATTATCACTGGAGCAATGTAGCAAAGTCTTTCAATCTAAAGCTTCAAAGTTGGAGGATAAGGTGGGATACAGTGAAAGGGGTGTCTATGGATAAAACGATTAGGAACTCCTGAAAAGAGAATGGGAAAGAAATCCAAAAATGGTAAAAATATGAAGGAGCTTCATTAAATAAACATGGTTAGGTAACCCTCCAGGTCAATTATATCTGACAGGTCCCAGTTCTGGAATAAATTCTAAACTCATTAGTGCCACAGGGAAGTTCCTCAACAGCCCACCCCAACCCTATGCTTCATTTATACCTCATAACTACTGTCCCCCATCCCATTGCCATCCAAAGCGGACCGCTCACCAATGCACACCTTACACTTTTGTCACTCTGAGATTTTGCTTAGGCTGTTTCATGTATGCATTCATTCAATAAATATTTATAGCAAGGTGCTGAATACACAAAAGCTTATAAATGGACAGTATCCTTGTGGAGTTCACAGTCCAGTTCCCTTAGCTTCTGGTACACAGTCCACACTGTGGCTCTGCCCAGTAAAATCCTACCTACCCTTCACATTCAGTTATTGCTGAAAGATATTCTAAAACCTCAGTCAAAATGAATAGTTCTCTCCTTGGCATTCCCAGAGGTTTGTATTTCATTTTGACATTCATATCACGCTGACATGTTATGTTTATTTACACATATATCTATGAATGGATGGATCTGTGGACGTGTGTGTGTGTGTGTGTGTGTGTGTGTGTGTGTCTTTCTCCAAATTATAATTTCCATTAGGGCACAATTCATACCATTATCACCTTTGAATTCCCCCCATCACACCTACCAGTGTTTTGCACATTCTTAGATTCTGAGGTCCCTTAGCTCAATCCAAAAGAAGTGCTCAATTTATATTTGCTGAATGTAAGTAATAGTAATCATATTATATGCTAAAATGCACTATTAAACACAAATACAAGACTCACCAAATCTAAGCCTATAAAACTCTAAAGTGTGTTCCCTGCAAAACACTGTTCCCATTCCCTCTGCACATACTCACGCTTTTTAGTTGAATTGCAGGAAGCCCAGTTCATTATGTCTGAGCTCTGCCCTAGGAATTCATTTCTAGCAGGCCACTTGAAGAGTGTGGTTGTAGGTGACACTGATGAAGTGTCAAAAGGCAGCCAGGTGTGGCCTCTGTGGTATGTCCAAAGATAATGGCTAGAAGGTTGGGCCTATACCTGCTGCTCACTGAAATTGAAGATTAGTTTGGAGATTGAGATCACCACCACAAAACCATCTAGCTTTCCAGAAGGCATGCTGGCTTTCTTGGTTGCGTTTTTTCTTCTTGTATGTGAACATATCAACAGGCTGATCCTGCTAATGAAGCAGAATTGGTCAAGCACATTCAGGGCCATTGGCAGTAACCAGTGCCTCTCTAATACTGACTGGCAAAGGCTTCTCTCTTCATTAGACTCTGTGGCATAGGTGCTGATTTTGCTCATGCAGTAACCAATCCCCATACCTCACACCTGGATTAAATTCGGAATTACTCTCTTTAGAAGGTTGATGACTGTGATTTAAATTTGGCCTATCCATTGCCAGTAACAACAATGCCAAGTCACAAGTGGGAAAAGTTAGAGTCATTATCCTTGTAACCTCTAGCTACTAATACTTTGGATATCAATTAATAGTGTTTACTAAAAGATTAAGTACTATTTCCACAGATTCCAATCTATTCTTATTTCGCCATGTATTAGTGTCCTATGGACTTTTAAAAATGTACTCCCACTCCAGTCTGGCCAAATTGATGACACACTTGCCTCCAACACACATCTTCAGGGGTCAGCCACACCATCACCTCATCCATGAAAATCTTCCTTCCTGCCATCCTAGACACCCATTCCATCAACCACATAGACACGTCCCACACCTCCTCATCGTACTTACCACAGTCAATGTAAACCCTACTGATTGAGCGGTTATTGCCACAATAAGTTCTTCAGGGCACAGACTGCTAAGTCTTACTCTTTTTTAAAAAATAAAAATCTCTAAAACATACCCACTCCCTATACCAAACCTATATTTCACCAACAGAGAGACAGACAGTTGTCAAATCTTATAAAGCAATGATTTTTGGAGAAATTACACAGTGATGAGAACCATGGCTCTTGGGTCAGCATATGTGGCTTTCAAATGAAATTTTCTAATGATTTGACTTTTCGTAAGTTATTTAAGCTCTATAAGCCACATTTTCCTTGTCTATAAAACAGGAAGGGGAAAAACAATCTCTACCTTCAGGGGCTGCTGTGAGGAGTGAATGAAATAATGTGGTAATGCACTCTTCACAAATGATAATAAATATAAACTTACTATTGTTTTTGCTATTTGACATACTTCAAGGCTTTTTCCTTATGTTATTCATGTATCTGAAGGGACCACCAATAGCATGGAGCTTCTCCCAACTTGTGAAAGTCTTATTTAAAAAGTTAATCCATGTGGGAATGGAAAATAATATTTTACTTTTCTAAATTCCACAGGGAGAATGAGGGAGGTGGTTCAAGCAAGCAGAGAAGTCCCCTCCAGATGTGAAAAGGAATGGCAGACATATCCGTGACTAATTAATGTACAGCTGAATGAAGTAGAAGTCTGATTATTACAATCAATGAAATCAAAGCACAATGAAAAGGTTTTCAGAATAAGGCTTCAGTTCACTATTCCAGGAGCTCTTGCTTTTACAATTTGCCTGCTTTCAAAACACATCATCACTCTTCCCCTCAAATCACTGTTACTATAATTTATCTCGAGCATCCAAAACCAGCTATGTTGGGGATGATCAAGAATATCACACTTGCTGTCAGAGACCAGGTCAAGGGGGTCATGCCACAGAGAACAGATAATGTGGGTCATGACACAGCGTTTGGAGAAGTGATCAGAACAGCAGAAGATTCAATTCACCACCATTTTCAAGGTAAGTATATCATCATGAAGGACCATATTAACAGAGAGAGAAATACACCAGCCCAAACTGCTATGCCAAAAAATGGTAGTAAAATCCCTGACTTAAAATGAAGCTGTAATAAAACTGAAAAGTTAATGTTGCCAACCTAACTCCGACTCTCTACCACCTCTCTGTAATGAAGTAGGTCTCAAGGAGTAAATTCCTTGCATACCCTCTGGCTCAACTCTAATCTATAATGGATTCAATATGCATATCCTGATTTTTTTCCCTACTGCACAAGTCTAAGCAAGCCAGAGATACAATGTGTCTGTGTGATCCCAGAGAGCAACTATCCCACCCTTTCTTCAGATGCCTATAAATAAATGGCTGACTACAGCATCAGCCATGCAGGTGATGAACAAATTAGCAAATTATCAGTTTCTACTTTCAAATTTCACATTTTGCCCCTTAATCTGATCCTGAAGGAAGCAAGTCCTAACAATTGCTCCATGGTTTTTCATGTAAAATATTTTCTCTTCATAAAGCTCATCTTTAGTTTTATTACTTTCTAGCCATGAAAATACTGCTGTTACTTAACACACTACTATTTTTGTCAATCAAGAGCGTCCCAGAGGAGTGCTTCATAATATAGCAGTGTTTCATTCTGTATTGATACATGGTTGTTTAAAGTGGCTATATCTTTATTGCATGATTGGTGGCTACCTTGATTGAGTGCATCCATTTCTGCAAACTCAGCAGAGTTTAGCACCTGATTGAGGTATTTTCTCCAGAAAATACTATTCCTGTACCCTGTTCTTAACCCTTGCTTCAATGACCTTTAAAAAAAATTCACCTATTTGATGTTTCAGGGAATGTTTAAATGTAAATTAAGGATTTGCTATAATAATATTTCTTGTAAAATTTTCAACGTTATCTTTGTTACACATTGAGTTGTTGTTTCTATGCAAAGCCAAAGATTCAAATTGGAATGAATCCCACTTCAATTTATTTTATAAGAGTTTTCCATTTGACATGGCATCTGGCAAGCAGCTCCTAAGTGTATATTTCACTAAAAGGTCTGGGGTGAGGTGGGAGCAGGAAGGGAGCCGACTATGAGGGATTGCGGGGGAGGCGAGTAGAAGAGTGGAGGATGAAGAATAGAATTCCAGAACACGGGAGGAATTTCCTGAAATACACTGAAAAAAAAAAAAAAAGCCCCTCTTTACTGTGCAAACAGTAAAATAAGTAGAGATTCAAGTTAACTCCTTGCCCCCTCACAGTCTCCGTCCCCTGGTTCAAAAACAGAATGTCTGCAAAAGTCAGAAAATGAAATCTTTACCCACAATTATGTGGCTGTTGCCTTTTGAGCAATGAGGGTGCTGGTCCCCACACCCCACTGCTATCAATGCCTCATGTACCTGTCTGGACAGAGACCGAAACTTCCAAACAGTTATTGGCAGGAAATCAACTGTAATGATATCATGGCAACAACTGTCAGAGTGGTTACACAACTGAAGGTAACTGTCAAAAATTATTCATGAAAGAAAATATATATAGTGTCAAAGAATGCATAATGGTCTTAGAGTAAGATTATTATAAATTCCTCATCTCATACCCAGGCTTCTTTAAAAGCTATTGTTTCATTTTTTACTTCTTCTCAGTTATGTAAAAATAGTTTAAGACTAGGAAATATGTGAATGTAATGTGAATACATCACAACATTGGGCCCAGTTAAAAAAGCTCTTATTTTTAAGTGGCCTAAAAGATGGTTCATAGGATTAAGTATTCACTCCCAATAAAAATTCCTACAACATTAGGAAAAGAAGGATGTTTTCCTTAAGGCTTTTCCTTAATATAGTCATGAAAACGATATTAAACTGATAGCCAATGGCAGGATAATAACAAACTACTTCCAGTATTTCCATTAAAATTGGGAAAATTACAAGAATACCTAGTTGTCATTATTATTGAACACAGCTATGTAAATTCTAGCCAATGTAATAACACTAGAAGAAAGAAATAAGAGCTACCAGTCCTGTAAAGTAGGAGATAAGAATATTGTGTGTGTATAACTTTATAACAATAGAGCTTTACCTTATATCACATACCAAAATAAATTTAGAGAGATTAGAAAGATGCATGTAAAAATGAAACCAAAATATTAATGAGAGATATAGGTGAAAACTAATAGATTTTGGACTCAAGAAAAGACTTGTAAAGATAAAAGCAATCACAAAAGAAGATTTGTTTTCTCTAATTAAACAAAGAAAACTAAAAGGCAAATGACAAACTGAACAAATTAATTTTTAATCACTGTAACAGTAAGAAAGTTGTCATTCTTGTTATTTAAAGGATTTTTTAAAATTATGACAAGAACACTCACATCTCTGTAGAACGGCAAAGATATGAATTAATAGTTTAAGATAAGGTTTTCACATTGAGAATAAATTCACAATCGTAAAGTTATGTATAACATTGTAAATATCGGTCAGACGTTCTGTGTGATTATTGTGTGGCAGGCATTATATGAGGTCCTTTACATACTTCTTCATTGATTCCTCACAAATAGTTTTAATAAGTAATATTATACCCATTTTATAGATGAGGCAATTAAGGTTTACAAAGATTAAATAACTTATTCAAGTAAACAGTAAAGAAAGAATTCACAATTCTGTCTGAGACTGTACCCTCTATGTTTCTCCAGTTTGAAAGAAATAGCTGAAAAATTACTGAAAAGGTAGAAAATGTAAGAATTTTAAACTTCTGGACATCTAAAATAACTCAAAATTCTTCAGTAAGTCACATTCTTATGTTTGTGAAAAATACTTGCAAACTCTGTGAAATAATAATTGTTATCTTTAATGCATAAAGAGCTCTTGGAAAGCAATAAGAAGTGGTCTAAGACCAGTAGAAAAATAAGCAAGTACCATGAACAGGTAGTATATAATTATATATAAAAAGCCACAAACATAAAACTACATAAACTGGTATTCTAAGAAATGTAATTCAAAGAATGGTTAAATACCACTTCTCAAACATGACATTTTCAAATAATAAAAATATTATGATAATTATTCATAACATGGGTAAGATTTCAGGCCAATAAGGGTATGCTTAAATTGACTATGTTATTAACTTGAGACTGAATATATATTAGTAGTAAAATCACTTTTCAGGAAGAAAGGAGGATGGGAATATGTTGGTTAAAGAGTATAAAATTTCAACTAGACAGGATGAATAAGTTCTGGAATCTATTATATACCATGGGAACTATAGTTAATACTAATGTGTTTTACACTTGAAAATTGCCAAGAGATTATATCTCAAATGTTCTCATCATTAGAACATAAGTATGTGAGGTAATGGATAAGCTAGCTTGATTTAATCATTTCACACTGTATACATATGTCAAAACATCACACTGCACACCAAAAATATATATACTTTTTATTTGTCAATTATATCTTAATAAAGCTAGGAGAAAATCATTTAGCAAATGACATCTGCTAACAAAAAAATAGCCCGACCTTATCCATTTAGACTGTGATACTAGTTTTGTGTATCTGTATAAAACATATTCTGACACATAAATGATTTTTAAAGAAATATAGTATAATGTTATAAATTATAATATAGGCCATTTAAAATTACCAGTCTGTTTCACTGTTCTCCAAATTTTCTCAATACAATGTGTTTGCTTTTTAACAGAAATAGTTTTCAAATTTTGTTATAAACATAATGGTTTACCCACTATCAGTGAGCACTTAAAATCTGTAAGTTCTCACCTGGGCACAGTGGCTCACACCTGTAATCCCAGCACTTTGGGAGGCCAAGGCAGGTGGATCACCTGAGGTTAGGAACTTGAGGCCAACCTGGCCAACATGGTGAAACCATCTCTACTAAAAATACAAAAATTAGCTGGGCGTGGTAGCAGCACCTGTAGTCTCAGCTACTCAGGAGGCTGAGGCAGGAGAATTGCTTGAACCTTGAAGACAGAGGTTGCAGTGAGCCAAGATCGTGCCGTTGCACTCCAGCCTGAGCACAGAGCAAGACTCAATCTCAGAAAAAAAAAAAAATCTATAAAGTTCTCTTAGAAATTTACAAAGCAACTTCATAAGTATGATCTCATTTGATTCACACTACAGCTCTGTGAGATAGATATTTGCATCACTATGCATACATTATAAACTTCTCTTAAAGTGATCACATTTCTTTACATCTTGCAAGGATCAGGGAGAGGGAAGGGTCACTCCAGTTATAAGAATAAAGGAGTACTTTTTTAAAAATCTTTTTATTATGAACATGTCCTGCTGACAATTTTAAACAATGTCAGTGATAAAACACTTCACCTTGAAAAATATTTTGTTGGCCTAAATTCTAATTGCTGCATGTTAACTTTTCATGCTCTGTACAAGCTTCAAGTCAGTATCTTACTTGTCCTTTAATAGGCATTGTATTCTACACGGAAGTTAATTCAGAGGCCCCCAAACCACAGACTTGGATAAAGAGTACTTTTCAAGAGTAAGTGTGTAAAGCTGCCCTTTCTCCCCCATGAGACTACATATTCTTGAGTTAAACAGTCAAACCGAAACAAATAATAACACCATGACCTGTAAAAATGGGCAAACAAAATTTGAGATACTTTAATTCTCTTATTATTATGTGACCACTTGAAGTTTTTATGTGTGTTGAAGAATTAAAACAGTGAAACAATACAAATTGCAAGGTATAACACTTGAGTTTGCTAAGTGCAAATTCTATTTTGCAGATGAAATATTTTCACTAAATTTCAATACTTTAAAATTAAAATGTATTCCTTTAATTATTAATTACTTTAAAACTAAAGAAGGAATCAGAACAATAATAATTACTGTATATTATTACATGACTATTACTTAAAGTAAATTTTCATATAAAAGTGAAGGTGTTAAAAATGATACATTTTGGTTATCAAATGCATTAGGTACATCTCTAGTCTTATAAGGTTATATTCTAGGGGAAAAACATGTTTAAATTTGTCAAATCTGTGCATTACAACTTTGCTAAATAAAGAATACATACATGCCAGTTGTTTTTCTTATCTTTCTGACATGTTACAGATCAAGGATTTGTTTGCATTTATAACTTTATGGGAATGTAACAGTAAGATTTTAGAGAGCATCAGACCATTTATTTCAGTTAGAAGCAGTAATGAAATCTCTTTAAACTATTAGATGTCACTTAGTCTTTATGTAAGACAGATTGTATGTTTAATGCCTTTTGGCGTGATCCACAGTTATTGGCCCTTAATAGTTTTTATATTGACTGAAAATGAGGACTCCCTCACTGCTCCTCTCACGCCTCCCCCAAGTCCAAATCAGTGGCTGACCTGAAGGAGCATTTTTTCATAAAACTTAGAAAATCACTGATAAAAAATCTCTCAACTCAATACTAGTAGTATCAACAGTAAAAACAAGCCTTTCCCATAGCCAGAAATGCAATGTTGCTTCTAGCTCTGCACACGCTATAACCTTAAGAAGCTGTGTGCTATCAACTACGGTTCCCGGTGTACTTTATTTCAACCTGGACAGTATTCTTTCATTATCAGGGCGTCTTTACCTCAGAATAGCCCTTCTTTACTTCTGGGACCAGCCCTGATCAAGTCCATGTCATCTGATGCACCTTACTTCAGGAAAATTAGTTTCAGAACATATTCTGGTGAACTAGGATCTGAGCACTTAAACAGAATCTGCAAAGAATTGCATTTTAATCAATATATATACACAGTTCTTATTCCTTTTTTTTTTGTTTTTGAGATGGAGTTTCGTTCTTGTTATCCAGGCTGTAGTGCAATGGCGCGATCTCAGCCCGCGGCAACCTCCGTCTCCTGGATTCAAGCAATTCTCCTGCCTTAGCCTCCCAAGTAGCTGGGACTACAGGCATGTGCCACCATGCCCAGCTAATTTTTGTATTTTTTTTTTTTTTTTAGTAGAGACAGGGTTTCACCATGTTGACCAGGATGGTCTCGATCTCTTGACCTTGTGATCCACCCGTCTCAGCCTCCCAAAGTGCTGGGATTACAGGCTTGAACCACCGCGCCTGGCCTATATAGTTCTTATTTCTATCTTACTTTTCATGGGATGCCTTAGATAACTACTGAAGAGCAGACAAAGTTCACGAGGGCAGCCTTAAAATGCTACCCCTGCCTTTGGTACCTTCTGTTTCACTCAAGAGTGGGGAGGAAGGAATGAGTATAGCCATGATGATAAGGCGGAGGAGTAAAGGGCTTTCTAAGAACAGAAGGGTCAGCAAATGAAGAGCCCTAAGAGCACCATCACACCATCCAAATCCTGATTAATCCACTGAGTGCTGCACAGTTTACTGGTATCTGTGCACAACTTACCTAATTCCTCCCCTTTTGGGCCAAAGACACCTTTACACTAAAATTCTATCCGGAGAGACCATAATAGGTGCCTTGCTCTTTGCAAATACATGGGAATTGGCTTTTGTGTTTTGAAAAGCCTTTTGGAAGAATTTGCATATTTACAAACATGGATACCCACTAAGAGCTTTCTTTTTTTTTTTTTTTTTTTTTTTTTTGAGATGGAGTCTCACTCTGTCATCCAGGTTGGAATGCAGTGGTGCAATCTCCGCTCACCGCAACCTCCACCTCCCAGGTTCAAGCAATTCTCCTGCCTCAGCCTCCCGAGTAGCTAGAACTACAGGCATGCACCACCACGTCCAGCTAATTTTTTGGTATTTTTTTTAGTAGAGACCTGGTTTCACCATGTTTGCCAAGATGATCTCAATCTCCTGGCCTTGTCATCCACCTGCCTGGGCCCCTGAAAGTGCTGGGATTACAGGCATGAGCCACAGGCCTGGCTGCATTTTTTAAGGATTTAAAACTAGGGAAATGAAGTATAAGTATCATAAAATCTAAAAACCATTCTATAAGTCATACCAAAAAAAACCCTCATTATTTTGTTGCCAAGATTACATTTTCCATTTCACACTTTACTGAATGTCATTACTCTTAACTGACTGATTTGACTGCACACTACTTTAGGTGTTTACCCCAGACCAGATCCACCTGATAAGAAGAAACGCTTGCCACCACTGAAGATTCTCCCAAGAACGTTCTGCAGACATCAGAGCTCTAGGAATGCTCTGAGTTACAGCAACACTGTAATCTTCCAAGTGACTGTTTTCAAGATTACAACCTAATTTTGAATATATAAATTTTGAAATGTTTATGTTTTTAAAAATCATTTTTGTTATTGTATCCTCCAGTACACAGAAATGACTAGGCATCATTTGCACTAAAAATCTACCACCGATTTATCATCAATGCCCTTATCATTAGGAATAAGATCTGGATCAGCAGACCCTCTGTACACAGCTAACACATGAGCACATGATGGAGGCTGAGATGTCCAAGCAAACCCAGGTACAGAGGAGCTACCACAGGTGAGTACTTACATGAGTCAGGCTCTTCATCTGGCAATTTTTTTTTTCCCTCAACACCTGTTAGTAAAGAACACCAGAATCAGGCTGCTTTCAATTGGAAGGCCAGCAATACACCTTCACTGTCCTATCTCAGGTTTCTCACCTCTCCAGCCCTATGTCACAATTCAACTAGCAGGGCCCCTGATTGCTCTTCTCTTCCATAAGACATCATAGTTGTCCATTACACTGATGACATTATGCTGTTTGGATCTAGTGATTAAAGTGAAGCAATTACTCTGGTCTTACTAATAAGGAATTTGTATGTCAAAAGGTAGAAAATAAATCTGATAAAAAATCAGGGACTTTCTACCTCAGTGAAAATTGCAGAGGTCCAGGGTGTGGGGCAAATCAAGACATCCCTTCTAAAATGAAGAATAGGTTGTTGCATATGGCTTTTCGTACAATCAAGAAAGACATCTAACATCCAGTGAGCCTCTTTGAATTTTGAAGGCAACATATTCCTCATTTGGGTGTGCTACAAAAACCCATTTGAGTGACCCCAAAGCTGCTAATTTTAACTGGAGCCAGAAAAAAAAGAAGGCTCTGCAGTAGGTCCAGGCTGCCGTGCAAGCTGCTTTACCACTTGGGCATGTGACCCAGCAGATCCAATGGTACTTGGAGTAACAGTGGCAGACGTGGATGCTGTTTCAAGCCTTTGCTGGGCCCTTATAGCTGACTCACAGTGCAGACCTCTAGGGTTTTGTGCATGGCTCTGACAACACCTTAACCTTGGAATTAAAGCCTCGAGAACTGTGAAAGAATAAATTTCTCTTGTTTAAAACACCTACTTTGTGGAATTTTTTTATGGCAGCTATAGGAAACATGGAAATTTCAATCTAGTAAGTCTGTGAGTGTTAGCTCATCTCATCTCCATAACAACCCTACGTGGCAGTCACTAGTCTTGCCCATATTTCACAGAGGAGCCAACAGTGACCTAGGATGGAGCATAGCTGGGACTTGAACTGTCTGGTTCTCAGCCTATTGCGCTTAACCACTACACTACAGTGTCAGCAGAAAGCGGTACCACTCTCAAATGAATTTCATGGGCTGCCATAACTCCCAGGAGCCACGTTTTCTTAGTCAGGGAAATGGGCACTGATACAGTTCTCAGCACATTGCTCTTGAGGACAAGTATTAAGCATATAGGAATAGGTGACTTGGTGTATGATATGAGGAATGCCTACAATTCCCCTTAATACCTACTATTTCACAGTAACTAATTTATTTTGTTAATGGTGATCAGCCATCTAGCCCGGCCTGGACTTGCATGAGAATCAGAACCTCCTTCAATTGCGCGTCCTGGGTGTCAGCTCACTTGCTTCACCCTAGTCCTGGCCCTGCGGCAGACAGGTCTTCTTTTAAAATGTCCTACAGGGGTAACATTTTCAATCCCACTTCTTCTTCATTAACACTTAAGGAATAAACATTTTGATTTGAAATGTGATGATTCATTATCTTTACTTGAGTTTTAATCAGAGTTGATTTTTTTAACATTTGAAATAAACACAAGTGTAACATTCTCCAATGCTTCATGTTTCTAGAAATAACTTTCAACTTTGATATGGTACAACTACTACACGTCAGGCATTGGGTTAGGTCTCCACATACAAGCAGAGACCATGTCTGTCTAGTTCCCTGCAATCCTGATCTTAAAGCCTAGCACATGGCATGTGCTCAGTATTTGTTAAGTGGAAGGATGGATGGATAAGTGGATAGATGGATAAATGGATAATTGGATGACTGGATAAATGGAAAGATGGATGAATGGATGGATGGGTAAATGAAAGGATGGGTGGATAGATAAACGGAAGAATGAATGGAAGGATGAATGGATAGATGAATAAATGAATGGATAGATGGATGGATAAATGGAAGATGGATGGATAAATTAAAGAATATATGGAAGGATAGACTGATAAATCAATGAATAGATGGGTGGACAGGCTGTTGGCTGATGGTCCACTTATGTGGAAACTCCACAAGCATTAACTGTGAGGAGCACACATAGGCAGAAGTCCCCGCACCACCAAAGCTCTTGTCTCCTTCCTGCCCCCATTTTTTTCCACAGCATTCCAATCAGGCACTGGAAAAAAAAAAACCTAGAAGGATATAGGTTGAGGATATTTGAGGACACTGATTGAGCTGGAGAAAGCTGAAGTTTTCCAGCTTCCAATCTGTCCCTAGTAATGTCACGAAGGCTAACGGAATTCTTGGGAGGAGGAATATTTATTGTCATTTCAGCTTCTGCCAACACGCAAGGCAAAACTCCAGAGGACACAGGCACATCTTTGCCAATCTCTCTATTTCCTTTCTAAATACTTCACCCTGGCCCCAGTGACCAGAAACCTTCCAACTACCTCTGTCTTTCCAAATTCCTTCATGCCAGGCTATCTCTCTGGAATATGCATAAATACACTTATTAGTATGAGATTCTTGTTACTTCATAAAAGTCACACTAAGGGTATGAATGAAGATGAACACACCGACAACTATTAAATAATGTTATACTAACTCAAACAATTTTAATTGGTAGATGTAGCAAGGAGCAATTTTTCAGTGAAAAAATCTAGATGCCTCCCTCTCACTATTTACCCTAGAGCCTGCCTTTTGCTTTGATAAGTCTGCTAGAAAATAAAATATATTTATAGCCCCATGCCCTTCACATCTCCCACAACCCCAGAAGCATTGCTAGACATGATGGGATTTAACAAAACATCATATCCAACCTGTAACCTGCAGCACAAATATGTGAATGGTGACCGCACCTTCCGTATGTGGGTTACTTAGAATCTTGCACATTCCATCATGTCATGATCATGACCATGCCTAAACACTACATTTAACATCTAACATTTCTATATTAATACAGTGTTCTCCTTAAACCTCTAATCATTCCATCTCCTCCCTCACTGGCACCACTCAGAGGAGACATGAGAACTCTTCGGTATAGCACCTCTAAAGCTCCCAGTCTCCTGGCCCCTTCTTCCCCTGCCTTGACCTGGAGGAGGAGGTCCCTGTCCACCAGAAGCAGAAGCGAATACCCTTCACTTGGGTGCCCTGGGCACAATTTGCTCATACTTCCTCCAGGACCCTGGTCTCTTGGGTTGTCCCCAACATCTCCCTTTCTCTGGCTACTTACCATTAACACTCAGACATACTCCGGATTCTCTCATCCTCAACACAAACAAATCCACAAAACCCTTCCCTTGGCGCAAAGTCTCCCTTCTTCCCTCAGCTGTAACCTTAGTTCTGTCTTCTCATCAAGCTTGGTTTCAAAGTTGTGGGTGCTTGCCATCTGCACTCTCACTGGTCCCATCATCCAAATCTGCTGTGGCAAAGGTACTCGATGGCATGGTTACCGCTTCCCATGAAATGATTCTGCTCTTGTCCTACCTGGCCATTTTCTGACTTCCTCACCTGTCCCTCCTCCTTGAAACCTCATGCTTCCAACTGCTTCCAGAACACCACTGCTTCTTGCTTTCCCTGCTTCTTGCTTTTCCCTGCTTCTTGCTTTCCCTCTGCTTACCCTTTTCAGCCTCTCGACATTATTTACCCTAGAGCTTGCCTTTTGCTTTGACAAGTCTTCTAGAAACTAAAATATACTTACAGCCTCCCTTAGAGCTTCCTCTCCCTCTGCCCACCTCTGAAATCCTGCTGTTCCTCAGGGTTCCATCTTCTTCCTCCTTCCTCTGCTGCTCATTCGTGGTCACAGCTGCAGTGTGCTCTGTGTGATGTAGGGACATTCCACAGGCATCTCACATTCCATATGTTGCAGCTGGAAGGCAATGTCTTTCTCCCACAAACTCGTTGTTTTCCTGGGTCTCCTTCATCACATCACAATCCTAAACCAGAAATCTGCACGTCATCCCAACCTCTCTCCTCTCCCACCCTGTCATCCAAACAATCATTAAGTTCTGTCAACTCTACTTCCATTGCTCCCGCCCTACTGTCGTAAGTGTCCACCAGTGTCTCTCTCCTGACCCTGCAATGATCTCCTATGTGTTCAGCCTGCCTCTGGTCAGGATGCGTCAGTAGCTCCCTTCTGTTCACAAGATACACTCCAAATTCTTTAACAGGACTTCAAGGCCACCAAGGACCAGCCACCTCCTGTCTCTCCATCTCCTGCCACTTTCTCCAGGCATTCAGTGCTTTAACCAGACAGAATTCCTTGGCATTTCTGTTGATGCTAAATTTCCTCCCCTTCCTGGCCTTTGCACACTCTGTTCTCTGCTGAAAACACTCTTCCCCTTAAGACCTTGCTCCTCCTCAGGCTAAATCTGCCCAATCATCAGTACTCAGGTCCTAGGCCTGTTCTGGAAAGACTGGGTTGGATGCACCTGTTCATGGTATCATGTACTTCCCATCAAAGCAATCATCCCGCATTATCATTGTTGTTCATTCTGTTTTAAGTCTTCTCTACTAGATGCTAAGTTCCCAGAGGCAGAGCTTTCACAACCTGCCAACCAGAGTAACCTAGAGCCCAGCAGAAGGCCTGGCCTAGAGAAGCTTGGTAAAAAATTATTTTATCCCCATTTCGCAAAGGTAGAAATCACAGAAGTCAAAGAAGCTACATACAGGGCAGAAGAGGAACTCTTCCAACTATGTTTGATTTCAAGCCTGGTGCTCTCTCCAAGCTCCTGTTTTTTCAAAGCTGTAGACTTCCCTTTGGAAAACAAAAGGCAATTTACTTTTTATTTACGTTTCAACTCACTGATCCCTAAACCACATAACCTTGACCATTGCTGGATCAAATCCTACAAGCCTTTCAGGTGATTCTTAGGAAGACGCCTCAACTTACTTTCCTCTATAAGAGACTCACTCTCCCTATCTGGATCATCTTTGGCATAATTCACTTTTAAGCCATCTAAAATTCTCAGCAAAATACAAAATCACAGGCATCAACGATGCAAATTACTGCAAAGGAGACTGAAGCCGACTCTCCCAAGCAGAATTCCATGCACATCAAAAATACTATACATTCTGGCCAGATGCGGTGGCTCACTCCTGTAATCCCAGCACTTTGGGAGAACGAGGCAGGCGGATTACCTGAGCCCAGGAGTTCGAGAGCACTCTGGCCAACAAGGTGAAACCCTGTCTCTACTAAAAATACAAAAATTAGCCAAGTGTGGTGACAGGTGCCTGTAATCTCAGGCACTTGGGAGGCTGAGGCAGGAGAATTGCTTGATCCCAGGAGGTGGAGTTTGCAGTGAGCCGAGATCTGGCCACTGCACTCCAGCCTGGGCAACAGAGCGAGACTCCATCTCAAACAAACAAAAAATACTACACATTCTGATCATGACAAAGCCAAGGAAAGTGGAGAAATTAGAATGTGGATCACATAAGAAAAGAAAAAGTCCTAGCACTGCTCATGAAGAAACTAGCAACAGCAGAAAACAAATTCTTCAATAATTTAAAATCCAAAACTTAAGATGCAATGTACATATAAGCAACAAATCCAGAATGATCAACGTGTTCTGGTACTAAACATTTGTGTGCTCAGTTTCCTATATATGTATGCTAATTATGTGTGTACATTATATGGTGTACACTAATTATATTTTAATTCCTATTTCAGTGTGTGTTATTCTTTCTTACAGTAAAGTTTGTCAGCACCAGTTTTTTTTTGGTCCTCAACTGGAGCATCAGTGAAGAAGAGAATAAAAACACTTCTGTTTCCATTTTATTCTTCCATCAGTTTAAGGAAAATTAAATATGTATAGAGTGAATAGGAGCATATCTTTGTTATCAAGCATTATTGTTATGGGATTTACCTTAAAGCAAAATTGACTGAAGTAATTATTTACTTAGAAAGTAAATAATATTGCAATGCAGCTTGGCATTTCCTATATAAACTGCACTTATGCAAATGCACCACCATATGACCCACTGATCTAGGCAGGAGTCCACAGTGCAAAGCACATGCATTGACATTTCATCCCTTTCACATCCTTTCTGGCCTCGAAGTTTGCTATGTCGGTCTGTCTTTTGCTCTTTGAGAATCAGAACTAAAATGTGTCACTTCAAGCTTACTCTTCTCACCTCCAGCCCACAGTGCCCCTGCTCTCCCCACCCCATTACACAGCACTTTTCCTGAAGAACAAGCAAGCTCTAGTGACGCACTTTGCTTTCTGCATTCCTTTCTGGCCAGGACTTGAACTATGCCCTCACCGAGTGCCCAGGTACTCACGTTCTCTCAGAATAAGTCCACCTTACTTCTTGGGATGCTAATAACAAACATCCACTGGCTTTGATTTCCTTTGACCTGCTGTGTCCAGATCTCTCTATCCACACCAGACACACATGGAACTCCTACATACATGCAACTGCCTGGGAAAACTCTTCTCTCCTTTCCTGTTTAGCGCACACATCAGTGGCACAGTCGAGTGGGTAACCAGAACACATGTTTAATTTGAAGCACTCTGTCCTCCTAACCTGCCTTCTTTATATCCTTCTTAGAAAACCAATTAACATGGTCAAGCAGGTTATCTGAATTGCTGATATTACCTGCAAGGTAGTAGATAATATTAAACCCCTCATCCCCATCTACCTTAGGTATTGTTATCTACTTTTTACAGAGCTTTCCCTTGAACTTCCTTAAGTCCAGGCAATACAGCCTTTTCTTAAGATTCTACAGCAATACTACCAGGGTCCAAGATGCACACACAACACTGAGGTTATCCACATTTCCTACTAGGGAGTTGGGTTTGTGTTCTCCACCAGCTGAGTATCTTTGCCATCATTTTCTCCCCGGGCTCTTTAAGTTGATGGTTTTAAGCTGAGGTGCTCATATTCCTGTGCACTTTCGCAACCCTGAGGGTTACCTGTGCTGTCTATTTCTCTATCAAGTCAGGACCTTCTACTCTGACAGCCACCTCAACTAGAAACCTAAACGGAACAGACTCCAAGCTAGATGCAGAGCTGATGTGAAGTGCCACTTTCTGTTAATTACCCGGCTCCCAGTCCACATTTCCAAACTTCCAGGCTCTTTCCCGGAGGCCCCTTGTGCAGAGGATTCCTTTAGTTCCCTTCCTGGTGCTAGGTCCTCCTCTCCCAAATGCAGGTCCACTCACACTTTCTGGGAGTCACAGTTGCACCTACTTCACCTCATCTGGCTTAAGAATAAACCAAACTGGTGACAGCACAGACCTCTGAAGCACGTCCTGTGGCCCTATTACCTCCGATGTCCTTAGCACCTTATTGCCTTCAGTATACACGAGTTCAGGAAGTCAAGTGGACTAACACGTGCTTCCTTCACTTTTCCCCTTAAAATATTCGTGTTAATAGTACGCTTCTCAAATTTGCAGCAGTGCTGGGGTTTTTGACGGAATTGCGAGAGACAGGGCCTGACTTCCCACTCTTTAAAGAGAGTTCACCGATTTCCCTTGGGAGTTTCTCAAGACTCAAAAAAGGAAAAGAAAAAGAAGAAGGAAGGTAGAAAGCAACGTAGGTATTAACCATTTTTCTGGTACTCCTCAAACCCAAAACTATTACAGGGGGCATTAGGGATTCCCTTGGCTACCAGGAGAAGCTCCGCGAGTCCGATTCCTGACAGGTGAGCACCAAAGACGAGGTGGAGTTTTGGTTGCTAGTTTAGAGTTAACGTCTGGATGCGGGGGCTTATTTTCCCAACCATTGGAGGCACCAGGAGGGAAGGAATAATAGGCTAATACAGAAAGAGCATAGATTAGGGTCCCAGATACCCAAAGCCTTCAGGCCTCTCCGTCTGTCGTCACCTGGAATGAATGGGCTGCAAAGCCTGCGCACTGGCGGCTGGGCCGTGTCCCCTCCCGCCGCGCGCCCCGGGCCGCCCGGACCGCACCTCCTTACCTTGCGGGAGTACGGGGGCTTGCTCAGGTGGATGCCGTCACGGACGAGCTTATCCCTGATCATGATCTTCAGCTTCAGTTTGGGGTAGCTCACCAGCTCCCTGCTGCGGGGGGCCGTCGTGTGGCCGCGGAAGTCCCCGCGGGTGCCCTGGGCCAGGCCGCTGCACGGCTCCCTCCGGCGGCTGGTGGGAACAGCGTCGGCGGGCGGCCGGAGGGGCGCCGGCTGCGGCTGCGGTTCGAGCGTGAAGTAGAGGCCGGCGGCGTTGGCGTCCTGCTCCCGCAGCCGGCGAACGGCCTCTAGGATGCGGCGGCGGTGCGCGGGCGCCAGGACCCCGATGGCGTCCAGGTCCGGGTCCCCGATCTGCTTGCACACTTCCAGGTCATCGTAGCCGTTATCCACGAAGGACTCCGCGTACTGCGGAAGCTGCAGCGCTTTGAGCCACTCGTAAACTATGTTGGTGCACATGGTGGAACCCGGAACCCCGCCGCCGAGCACCTTCCCAGCGCCCCAACCGCACGGGCGGCACCAGTTCTGGGAACTTTTAATCCTCTCCTCCAAGGGGAAAAGGGTATCGCGGTAAAGTTTTCCTTTTAAAGGAAAGACTCGGGCCGGAGGCAGAAAGCCATCAGAAGAAGCCTGAGGAAGGGAGAAGCGAAAAGCAGCAAAGTGAATTCCCCAAGCAGCCGCGGAGCTCGCAGGCACTGGCTGCTGGGCTGGGCGAGCCGCTCCGCTCCGCGCCGCCCCTGGATGTGCCGCCGCCGCCTCTGCCGCGGGGAGGGGCGCGCGACCGGCACGGGAGGGGGCGGAGGCGGGGGGGGGCCGGGGCACACCCCTCGGACCCGCGCCGGGTCAGCGCCGCGCAGCGCCGCCCGCGAGGATTCCCAGCCAGGACCGTCCCGGAGCTGTGCGCCGCATCTCGCGCTCTGGCCGCCGCTGGTGCGCCCCGCGCTGTGAGGCGACTCCTCCGCGTAGACCCGCGCCGCGTCTCCGCGAGTCAGTCACTGTGCTCCTCCCAGCGGGAAGCCGGTGGCTTCTAGGCTGCCGGGCTCCGCTGGCTGCCCTGGGTTGCTTTTCACATTTCTCTTTAATCCGACTTTACCCGGTGGAAGTCTCCGCGCTCACTTCTTCCCGAGCCTGCCGGACTCCCGTTTGCGCGCCCGCTGGCAGCCCAAGGACATGTTCCGTCGCCCCACCGCGCTGGGGACGCCTCTGGGTTCGGTGTCCCTTCCCGATCCGCGTCTGAATCCCCCTTCCTCGGCGCCCGTACGCAGCCCAGAGCCCGGCGGTCTGGCTTCTTCCGTGGGCTGCCACTCAGTGACCCGAGCGGCGGTGCGTTGGCCCGGCGGGTGGGCGCGACGTGGGGGCCGCCCGAGTCCAGCCGGCGTGCGCGCCGCCCCTCCTCGCTACAACTGGGCACGTTGAGCGGCGGGAGAGGCTGCTGTGCTGCTGGGCTGTCCCCTCCTAAGCTCCCGGGTCTGCGAAAGTTTGGGATGGGTGGTACTTTGTCCTAGGTCGGTGTGTCCCCCCAGGTCCCCCACCCTGCTTTCTGCCGGCCCCTCACACTCGTCTGCGCTGTGCTTCCTCTCCGGGCCCCCCACCTTGTATACTGCACGGGCTCCCTGGTTGGCTCTGCCCCCGGGGACACTGCCAGGCCTTCAGTCCGGGAGCCCGGGAATCCGAGCCCACTCTCTCGCTCCCGCCCCGGGATCGCGTGGAAATCAGTAGAGCACCACCCAGCTCGCGTTGGAAGGGACGCTCAGACACCTCCGCCCACGGCATTTTCCCTCTAGGAGGTAACAAAATCAATCGAGTTTCCCCATCATGCCAATGTCTGAGCAACCGCTTGGGAGTGGGGATCCGAGTGGCAGGTGGATCAGACCAAGCGCCTCGGCCCCATTTCCTGGTGTCTGACCTCTTCCTGGGACTAAGGGAAGGGAGGGACCGTGGGAGCAAGTACTGTCTCCCCTCTTTCCAGAGGACGATTTAGCTTCGCACCTGAGCTGTTTAAGGACCCGATCTGACCCTTTTTCTGAAGATTCCCCTTGGAGCGTGCCAGTCTCTCGCCCGACCTTGGGAGGAGGACAAGGAGTGACTTCAGAGTCGTTTCCGGACCTGCTGTGTGTTTGGCCTTTGGGTGGGTGGTTGGGTGGGCCCTCTTTCTCAAAACCAAGAGAATTTAACCCCCTCTAGGGACACGAACCCCTTAAAGAATCAGATGACAGCTTCAGTCCTTTTGCCCAGGAAAATACCCGACATAAGCGCACCCAAAACGTTCCCTACAGTTGCGGGGGTGGGGGGTGGGGGCGGGGGAGGGTCTGGTTTCCCAAACCCCGGGACTCAGGAATCTCAAATTAAGAACAGCTGGCGGAAAGAACCGTCTGCTCAGGGGGAGGGGAGAGACCAACGTGAAGAGCGTGGAGCTGCGAGCGGCCCCACCCTGGGGTCACCCAAGCCGACGTAGTAGGTGGCGAAGCTCCTGGGTACTGGGAGGCTGGAAGCGCGCAGCCCTCCCCGCCCCGCACGAGTTGCCGCCTCTCGCTCGCCAAAGCGGAATCACAGCGCCCCCTCGCGTCCGCGCGGCCCCATTTTAAGGCGTTGTCCCTGTCCCCCAAACTCATTCTATTCAGCAGAAAGCCGTGGGCTTTACGGTTTTATACTAGTTCCCCTTTTAAGTACAAATGTTTTATCACGTTTATCTTTATATCCCAGTAATATCGCACAAGGACCTTTGATTTTTTTAACAGAAAATATTCCAGCAGTTTGAATGATGCTGCTAAGAAACAGAAATTATCAGCAAATATTTACTGGGAAATTACTATATGTCAGGCATCTATTCACACATCTGTATACATATGATAAGTAGTAGTATTATCCCATATCTTACAGAAGAAGAAACTGACACGTCAAAGCTCATTTGCCCAGGATCTCACTGTTCCCAATGGAGCAAGGGTTTAGAATTCTGGGGGAGGGGGATACATTCAGCATCAGCCTTCAGCCTTTCAACTACTGTGCAACATGCAGGGGGGAAAAATGGGCAGATTGTAGGAGGTGAGGTTTTGTTTGTTTGTTTGTTTTGGAGTTTTTTGTTTTCGAACTGAAAAACTTAACGCTCAGGCATTTTTTTTTTTTTTTTAAACAGTCTCACTCTGTCACCCAGGCTGAGTGTAGTGGGGTAATCTTGGCTCACTGCAGCATCTGCCTCCCGGGTTCAAGCGATTTTCCTGCCTCAGCCTCCCCAGTAGCTGGGACTACTGGTGCCTGCCACCACACCTGGCTAATTTTTGTATTTTTAGTAGAGATTTCGGGGTTTCGTCATGTTACCCAGATTGGTCTGGAACTCCTGACCTCAGGTGATCTGCCTATGTCAACCTCCCGAACTGCTGGGATGACAGGCATGAGCGGATTACAGGCATGAGCCACCTGGCCTGGCCCAAAGCTCAAGAGTTTTATTTTGTTTTTTTCTTTCCCAAGTTGTATGAAAAGTCCAACAACACTATTCTGTAGTTTTTTGCTTTCTTATATATGGCCTTTTCCCCTCTGGGGGCTTAAGAACATTCATCTTGTCTTATTAATCCTCAGTGAAGGCAGAATCCTCAGAGTATTTTTATTTCCATTTTACCATTAGGGATACTGATTGGAGGAAGATGAACGACTTGGCCAAGGTCATACAGTAAATCAGGACACAGATAAGAACAAGCTTGCCCTGTCAAAGTGCTTCCCTGACAAGCAGTGGCAATTCTCCTTTATTTATGTGCAAAGCACTCTCCAATTAGGAAATAAAGCATCCTGGTGCTCTCTTCGGAAGGAAAGCCTTTTATAAAGTAATCACTTGTTAATCAGTTATAAATAAAACATACTTACTTTTGACCTCTAGAGGAAACCTGCTATCTGGAGATTTCACTAGTCTGAGCTATAGAGACTTTTTTTTCTGCAGGTTTCCCTTCTATTTCTCATGTATACTTCTACACTTACTCGAGTCCTGTTTGGGTGAACCATTGAGGTTTGTGTTCCACTGCTTGCCTTATCATACTGAACCTCTTAATAGATTTCATTCTAGAAGCTACTGTGCTAAATGTGTCTATCTCCTCTGGAGACTAATGGCTAAAGTTCAAAGTGACTCTGGCAAGAACAATTGGCTGCAGCCTTTTAGAACTAGAAGGCCACTGGAGATCATCCCCAGCATCCAGATTTACAAGGAGGAAGCCGAGGCTCAGAGAGGTCAAGTTCCTTACCTAAAGTGACACAGCTAGTTCCTGACAGAACTGGGTTGAGAACCCAGATCTGCTCCCTCACATTGCTCTTTGCAATGTACTGCATTACCTCATTTTTGCTGCAAGTCCTTGGCTACTGTCAAAATCATTCATTTACTCATCAAATGTTTATTAAGTAAGCACTTCACTGCCAGGCAGTGAAGCAAAAAAAGAATAGTTTTTCTTCATTAATTGGAACTGGAGAGACTTCACATTTTAAATAGGTAGAGAATAAACTGATCACTTTTTTTACGTTAGTTCATGAATTATAAAGATTACAAAGATACAAAGCAATGTTTCTTCTATCTGTAATATTATCCAAATGCTGTGATAATATTAGCCAGAATTTCAAATTAAATTATATTTGAAACCCAGACAAAAATGTACTTTAAAAACACAAGTGGCTATTCTGCTTCTGGTTGCAGGCTTAGAACACACAATTTACTCAGAATACATTGTCATCTTGTCAACTACCTCTCATTTTGTGTCACTTTTGAGTAGTATTGCTTTGTTAGAGTTTTTTTCTTTATACAAAATTTGTCAAAATATTTATCATGTTGATTATTATTTATTACGTTTGGGGACACACTTAATTTTGCAGGGGAATGACTTGCCTAATGAAAATCAATGGAATAATAGATGATGGAGAAAGTTTCTTTTTAGGCACCATTTTAGAACTGTTTTGCAATGGTAATCACTATGGCAAAATGCCTGTTGATCCTCTCCATGTAATTAATTAATGATAATTATATTCAGGTTTTAAATTCTAACTATCAGAAAACAGCTTTTCTACTTCACTCAGTAACTCAATTTAAGGAGATAGAGTGAAAAATAATTTGTTATGGAATTTTCTTGGTGCCGCTCTAGGTTTCAGACTATTTTAGAAGATAAATGCTCACACCTAGTGCCTGTAAAAATTAAATTCCATTAACATCTATTAAATGTCAGTCCCTAGGGTGTCTAGCCTTGTAAAAGTCAAAGATATATAATATTAATCTTAAAATGCAAAATATGTCTTGCCTCTGCTTAAACCATGAGCTAAAAAGCATCCAGAAGGAGTAGATGCCACAGGGAGAAATGAGAATAATGGGCTTGAGTGATGTAACAGGCAATCTCTTCCCCGGTGGCTGGGAGTGAGGTGCTGGGTTGGCAACTTAATTGGGGGCAGGCAGGGTGGGGGTGTCTGCTAATATGTCTGAGCTGTGTACATTAGACTTGTGTGTGACAACACACATATGAAAGAAGAAAAGACAAGGAGCAGTGGGGAGTGCCAGCAGGATTCATTAGATTATTCACTGCTGTTATAACAGGCCTTTCTTTCTTTAAAGAAGGAACAAAGGGGAAGAAGTGCACGTTCAGGAAGTCATCCACTTAGAGGTCACTAACAGAAAGAGAGCCAAGATACAGACTAGGTTTGCGATAGAAAATAAAACACGATTCATTTTTCAAAATTTGTATTCTCTCATCTTTGGTAATCCCCAAAAGTTCTATATTTTAAAAAGCACTCCAGAAGAGGAGGAAAGGGTTAATCTAGTGTCTCCTGAGGTAAAAATGATAGGTGCAGTATTTTGTTAGATAACAATGTGCAGCTTTTAGGAGTACCTTTTCTTTTTCTTTTTTTTTTTTTTTTTTGAGACGGAGTTTCGCTCTTGTTACCCAGGCTGGAGTGCAATGGCGCGATCTCGGCTCACCGCAACCTCCGCCTCCTGGGTTCAGGCAATTCTCCTGCCTCAGCCTCCTGAGTAGCTGGGACTACAGACACGCACCACCATGCCCAGCTGATTTTTTGTAGTTTTAGTAGAGACGGGGTTTCACCATGTTGACCATGATGGTCTCGATCTCTTGACCTCGTGATCCACCCGCCTTGGCCTCCCAAAGTGCTGGGATTACAGGCGTGAGCCACCGCGCCCGGCCCACCTTTTATTTTTTATTCTACATCACAAAACGATTATAATTTAACACCTAAATGTTAGGTTATATAACCCCATACAAGTGAAATTATGTTGATCAGTGCTATTTCAGACAAGTATAAATCATGTATATAATCACAACCATGAAATCACTCAAGTTATGACCAGTGCAAATTGACTAAACAACAGTTTTTCCATCTGACAGTTTCTCCCCATTCTGGAGTGAGGACGAATGATCCCGTAGAGACTACTTCCTGAGGCCTGCATAGCTACTGATGACAGGGAGGTGGTTGGTTTTCTTTCTTTAGGCAACGTAATTTTATGTATTTTATGTTTTAAATCTTTAGTGCTTCTTGTCTTGTTTAAACTTGCTATTGGAATATATACTTTATAACTCTTGAATTCTTCATTTGTAAGAACCTGCATAATTAGAGCTCTTAGTAAAGTCTGAGATCTTGCCTCTTTGCAGCTTTGGAGCAAGGCAGCGTGGAGTACATCCCAGTTTTGAAACTATCTCTAACCTTGAAGGCAATACACACACACACACACACAGCCTCTTAGACCCTACTCATAAATGTGCAAATACAAGAACTAGGTGAGGCGTCAGATACCCACATCAGAAAAGCCCAGTTCCTAGAAATAAGGCTGACAACCTGAAAATAGGAGATGTTTTGAATATTTCTTCAAAACTTTTGAGCTTAACAGTTTATGAAAGCCCAATTTCAGGCCCTTTCTTGGAGCTATTCAGCTGTCTTGTCTGAGTGAGCCCTGTGCCCACAGCTTGGACCAGGGCTGTGGCTTGGGGCAATATGTTCTCAGCCAGCATGCTGTGGCCCTAGAGGACTTGCTGGGATCATGAGCAAGGAGAAAGGGTCTTCAGAGACCTGCCCAGAAGAGTAGGAGAGATGGCATTTTCTTCATGCTTTATAATAGGATAAATTCCACATGTTTCAGAAATGTAAAGATTAAGATGAAACAATATACTTAATTAAAAGGTAACATGGGTTTATTCCGCTATAATCTGGGAGTGAAGAAAACTTTCCTAACTTTGATTCAACTTCCTGAAGCAGTGGGGAAAAAGCTTGATACTTTTGATCATATAAATATAAACCTTTGCATGGGAACAAAAATCTCTATTAGCAAAGTAAGCAGACAACAGCTTGTCCTTGTGGGAAGGTATTTAGAATTTATATGGTAATCATAGATTGGTATAGCTAATACAGAAAAAGCATTTAAAAATAGAGAAAATAAAAGGCCAGCAGGTCTATGGAAAGATGGGTCAGAGAGTTCTCAGAAAAAAACAGACAAACGAACAGACCCTCATTTGAAACAATTCTCAAGTAGCCTCAAAGTAAGAAAAATTCAGGTTAGGAGGCCAAAGTGGGAGGATCACTTGAGGCCAGGAGTTCAAGATCAACCTGAGCAACATAGCAAGATCCCATTTATATTGAAAAAAAAAAAAATGGTGGGCATGGTGGTGCAGGCCTGTAGTCCCAACTACTGGGGAGTCTGAGGCAGGAGATCTCTTGAGTCCAGGAATTTGAGATTGCAGTGAGCTATGATCATGCCACAGTACTCTAGCCTGGGTGACAGAGCAAGACCCTATCTCAAAAAAGAAACAGAAAAAAGAAAAGAAAAATGGACATTCAAACTCCACTGAGAGACTATTTCCTACTTATCCGATTAGCCCAAATTATAAGGTTTAAATTGAGGGTAAAAGTAAAGAGAAAATGGTTAAAAGTAAAAGTAAATGGTAAAACTAAAGAGAAAATGGTTAAGCATTCTCATAAATTGAGGGTAAAAGTAAGAGATAATCCCTCTGCTAGCCAAATAGCATTCATATGATTTAATTTAATAGAAACAGAATTATTGAAGAGTCTGAAAGACAAAGTACACTCTGAAGTATCCCAGATGTAGTAACCTTAGGAAGTATTATGTTAACTTTAGGAAGCATTATGTTGGTGCAAAAGTCATTGTGGTCTTTGCCCTTGAAAGCAATGGATTATTAATTATCCTTAAAGATTTGAGAAACAAAGGAAGAAGGTTGAGATTATCAGAACATAGAAACTTGGAGGAGGTGCCCTTCTGAGCTGGGACCCAGAATTCTGAGAAGGGAATTCTTTCTACTTGGTTAGGAGAAAAAAAACCCATGAGGCTGGGCCCAGACCTCCAAGGAAAGGACACCATCTGGACGTACAGGAGCCCCAGGAGGCCCTGCAGAGCAGAGGCTCAGGAAGCTGGGCTGCCGACTGGCTGGTGTGGATACTGAGAGAGAGTTCTAGAAAGGTAGAAAATTGGAAACTGTAACCTACCCCTACTGGGTGAAAACTTGTGGCTAGGGTGACACTGGCAGGAAGAGGAAATAAAGCAGAAAGCAGCTAGTCTCCTGGTCATTCTTTTTCCTGCTGTTTGGTCTACCTCTTACATGCTTTTGGCAAAACTCTACAAGGCGCCAACTAGTAAGGCAGAAACATGTGCAGAGTCCTAGCCCCAGCTTCTCAAAGTGGAGGGTGTGGAGACAAAAGTAACTCCATCTTTGATGCTGATTCACCGTGTTCACTTCTAATTAATCCCAGTGCCATGAATGCCTCCTTGTTTCCACTTTAGGTACTATCCCTAGTGAAAGGACAAAGCAACCTTGATGTTATCACACAAATTATAGCTATGATGCAGGTAGCATTCTTGCCTGTTCTGGAAGGTGCCTTTAATTGTCTTGCTGGTGCACACATGTTCTTCCCCTATGGTATAGAAGCCCCAGGTCTGGGGAGTAACACTGTAGAGGTCTACCTATCTTGCAGCTGACCAAGACCATGCTTCTGTCTGTAAACTCCCCCAATAAAACACCCTAGACTAATAAACTAGATTTATTATATTTGCCTTGTTCTTTGCTTGCTCGACTCCTTCAGCATTTGGAGGTCATTTTGCACATACGGCCCTTTCACAGAGCAGAGGATAAAATGGAAAGTATAGAAATGAGAGAAAAAAAAAGAAAGAACAGAATACCCAGCACAATGCCTATGCTGTGGGATTTGTCAATATTCAGCAAATTTCATGTGCACTTTCCCTTGGATTTAGCAATTCCACTTTCGGGATTCTATCCCAAAGATACACTAGCAAAAATTTTAGAAATAAAATAATAGTATGCATAAGACTATTCATCACAGCCCTCTATAATAACTAAATATTGGATCCAACCCAAATATCCGTCAATAAAGGACTGATGGAATACACCATGGTACATCAACATAATAAAGTACTTGGCAATTGTTGAAAGAATTGAAGACTATTTCTATACACTAGAATGCAGTGATCTCCAGGATATATCACTACAGTTAACTCTTGAACAACACCAGTTTGTACTGTGCCAGTCTGCTTAAACAAGGACTTTCTTCCACCTCTGGCACCCCTGAAACAGCAAGACCAACCCTCATTTTTCAGACTCCTCAACATGAAGACAACAAAGGTGAAGATCTTTATGACAATTCACTTCCATTTAAGAAATAGTAAATGCATTTTCCCTTTCTTATGATTTTCTTAATAACAGTTTCTTTTCTCCAGTTTGCTTTATTGTAAGAATATAGTATATAATACATATAACCTACAAAATATGTGTTAATCTACTCTTTATGTTTTCAGTAAGGCTTCCAGTCAACAGTAGGCTATTAGTAGTTACATTTCTGCAGATTCAAAAGTTTCACTTTAGAGTTTTGACTGCGTGAAGGTTGGCACTCATAGCCCCTGCATTCTTCAAGGTTTGGAGGGAAATAAAGCAAGATGGAGGAAAGTATGTATAGCATGCTACTCTTCATTTAAGGAGGAGGTAGGAATATGTAATTAAAATAAAACAATGGAAGGATAAGCATTTAAGAAATGATTACCTAAAAAGGGATGGGCAGAATAGAGTAGAGGGGTTGGGTACAGGATGGAGACTTCTTTAAATGTATATTTTGTGGATTTGACTGTGGAACATGAAAACATTTTACATAATCACACAACAAAATGAAATTTTAAAAACACCCTCCCAAAATTAGAAGTAAAATCAAACAAATGAACTTCAGTCTTAGAGTGGCATGATCAAACTGAGAGGAGCTATTCCAAGAGACTTTTAAAAATAATAATTTATTTTACACGCCTGATGGAGTTACTGATATGCAGTGGCTCTTTGTCCCCATCCAAATCTCATCTTGAATTGTAATCCAAATTTTAATCCCCAGGTGTTGCAGGACGGATGTGGTGGCAGGTGACGGGATTATAGGGGCGATTTCTCCCATGCTGTTCTCCTGATAGTGAGTTCTCACAAGATTTGGTTGTTTGATAAGTGTCTACGCTTCCCTACTCTCCCTCACTCTCCTGCAGCCTGTGAAGAAGGTGCCTGCTTCCCCTTCTGCCATGATTGTAAGTTTCCTGAGGCCTCCCCAGACACACAGAACTGTGAGTCAATTAAACTCCCTTTGTTTGTTAATGATCCAGTCTCAGGTAGTATCTTCATAGCAGTGCGAAAACTGTGGAACAATAGTGGAAAAAAGAACAGCAACAAATCGTAAACTGTTTTCAGTAGTGTGACTGTTGGCAGTAGTATGGGAATGATACTGAGACTGTTATGTGTGTAATACAGTATAAATAAAATGAATCGTTGTTAGTGGAGAGCCAAGATTTTTGGCATAATTGAGAGGAGATATAGTTGTAAGATCAATGGGTTTAAAAAAATACTCTATAATCCTAAATTTTAATTTAAAATATCAGTATGAGCTCAAAATGTATTTTTATCTTTTTAAAAAACTCATAATTTTTAGCTCTATGACAAGATTTAGAGCAATAATTGACCTGATTGTAATGAGATCTCTAGCACCCAAATTTGTTCTCTAATGCCATTTTCCACTAAAAGGAACTAGGGCTCATTGAAAAAAATGCCTAATTCTAGGTTTAAAATCCTGTTTGTCAATAACAGCAATAAATGAACAAAATGGACCTGGAAAATTTTTTCATATCAGAAAGCAAGGAATTTATCAACGATGGCTAGGATCATGCCAAAAAAATCTCAGTGGCCAACCTGAATGAGTTCTCACTGGGCAAAGATGGAATAATTTGAGTTTCACCAATAAGGATGATAATTGAATTGAGTTGAAACCCATCACATATATGTAAACTCATAAGCTCATCTAATATTTTAATAAAACCTTAACTGGCAACCTTTAAAGAATATTAGAGAACCAATTCCTTATTCTGAAAACTGGTACATAAAAAAACTGTATCAAATACTTTTTATGTTTTTCTATATGATCTGTACCTTAGGAAACAAAATCATTCAGGAGGAGGGTTTTTTTTTTATAGACATATTCCAGCTAAATAAATTACAGTATCACTGATGCAATGTCTAATAAAATAAAGAATCTCAGCTGGCAGATTTCTAGGTATGGAATGCTGAATGTCCCTAGGATTCTTTTAGGGAGATCACAAGTTCAATATTATTTTCATGCCAATACTAAGACATTATTGGCCTTTTCCCCTTTGTTCACATTTATATTGGTGTTATAAAAGCAATCATGGACAAAAAAGCTGGTGCCTTAGCACAAATCAAGGCAGTGGCATCAACTGTGCTACTGGCAGTTATATTCTCTACTACCACATGCTGCAGGAGGAAAGGCCAGTTTAATGTAATAATTTCCTTCATGAAGCAGTAAAAATTATGATTGTATTGAATCTTGAAATTCGAGTATGTAAAAAGAAAAAAATCCATGTAATAAAATGACAAATACACATGAAGCACTTGTGCTGCATTCTGACCTATGCTGGTCATCTCCTTGAAAACCACTTGTGTAATTGAGTTGCCAGCTAAACTAGCCACATTTTTCATGGTACACCATTTTCACTGTAAGAAGTGACTGACCATAAAATTATGGTTATACAGATTTGGACCTGGCAGATATAATTTTGAAAATGAGTAGAATAAGCCTGACACTTTAAATAAACAACTGACAGTACTTGCTGCTCATGGTAAGATTCAAGCTTTCAAATAAAAATTTGAATTTTGGAAAACTACCATTTGCACCCATTATTTGGACAGCTTCCTAATATTGACAGGTTTTTCTGTCTAATAACATTGATAGTTACTAATGCATGTGGGGTTTCTTTGACACTGAATAAAGAAATAGTTCCACATTTGTAAGATCACATATATGAGTGACTCAATATTTTCCAAATAATGTCACAAAAGATTAAGATATCTATTAAAATAGCAAGATAAACCAAGGGATTTTAATGTAACAAAATAAAAAACTTTGTTGACATGGTTTCAGGTTATACCCTACAACTAATCTTTAATAAATTACTGTTTGTCAAGTTGTGGTAAAGAAGAATATGTACAATTAACTGAAAAAGGTGTTAAAATAATTTTGAAACTTTCAATTGTACATCTTTGTGAGGTTGAAGTTCTTTAGATACTTCAACTAAAGTAGCAGATTAAATGTAGAAGCAGAAAGGAGAATACAAATGTCTACTATTAAATAGAAAGTAAAGAGACTTGTAAAAAATCTAAAACCATGTCCCTCTTCTTAAACATTTTTTATTTTGGAAAATAGTTATTCTTGATAAAAATATTTATGTAATCTTACAAGGGCTTGTTGTTAGTTTAAATTAATAAATATTTTAAAGTTCATTCTTCTTTAATTCCTAATATAATAAATATCAATAGATAAAACCCACATTTTTTAAAAAAAGCTCTGTAGGACACTCAGTAATTTTTAAGAATGTAATACACTCATAAGAAAAAGTTTGATAACTGCTGATCTAAGTAATATCATCAATGGCTGACAACATGAAAAAAAGAGAGAAATTCAGACATTATTATTACTTTCTACTGAAAGTAGGTAACACCACTATGAAGTAGTCTTGTTGGAAGTTATATTGAGGCCTGAATCTGATCAAAGTTGTGCATGTAACTACCAAATTATAGGAAATACAACAAATGAACACATGGGAAGTGCAATCAGCAAAATCCAGACTGAGGGAGACTGTAAAGAAAAAATGGCCTGGTTTATTCAAAAAAATGGGAGCATTAGGGAAAGAGGAACTGAGAGAGAAAGCGAATTCCACAGGAGACATAAAAGACAGACCAGTCAATTTTTAAAATGTGTAACTTTTCTGGAACCTGATTCAAACAAACATTTTTTTAAATTGTTATAAAAACAAAATAATGTATACGCTGACCAGAAATTTGTTGGTATTTATGAAATAATTGTTAATGTTTAACTGTGATCATTGTTTTATAGTTATGCACATTTTCCTTTTTTGATAAATGTAGAGAATCCTTATACATTAAAGATAAAACTTTTATAGATTAAGTCATATAATGATTAGGATTTGCTGCAAAATAATCCCAGAAGGAAGTAAGTGATAATACATGAAGATTAGCCATGGTTCATTGTTGAAGCTGAGTGATATATTGGGTTCATGATACCATTCTCTTTACTAGTTTATGTGTTTGCAAAGTTCCATAATATGTTAAACAGATCTATATGTGATGAAAACTCCACATTGCCCTATGGGACGACCTGCAACCCTGTAGATAGGCACAAGATAACCTATTATAGTTAAAACAAAAAACTTACTCTCTCAGGGGAGTGATATTGATGATAACAAAGATCAGACATGTCATGTATAGGTCAGCACTGAGGAGTCCTAGAACTAGAGCTATGAAAGGAGCTGCTATGGGCTAAATGTGTGGGTGCTGCCCCAAAATTTATATGTTGATGCCCTAACCCCATATGTGATATACTATGAGGTAGGGCCTTTGGAAGGTCATTAGGTTTAGGTGAGGGCATGGAGCCCGTACCATGGGATTAGTACTACTATAAGGAGACCAGAGAGTACTCCTGTTTGGCTTCTCTCTCTCTCCCTGTCTATCTTCCTGACTCCCACCACGCGAGGACACAGCAAAAAGTCAGCCATCTGCAAGCCAGGAAGAAGACTCTACCCAGGCTCTTGCTGGCACCCTGATCTTTGACTTCCCAGCCTCCAGAACTGTGAAAAATACATTTCTGTTGTTTAAGCCACACAGTCACTGCCACAAAAAACTATAGTTTTTTGTACTATCAGCCTGATATGGTTTGGCTGTGTCTCCACGCAAATCTCATCTTGAATTGTAGTTCCCACAGTCCCCATGTGTTGTGGGAGGGACCCAATGGAAGGTAATTGAATCATGGGGGAAGGTTCCCCCATGCTGTTCTCATGAGAGCAAGTGAGTTCTCATGATAGCAAGTGAGTTCTCACAAGACTTGGTGGGTTATAAGGGGCTTGCCTTTTCACTCCATTTTCATTCTTCTCTCTCTTGCCACCATGTGAATAAGGATGTGTTTGCTTCCCTTTCTGCAATAGTTGCAAGTTTCCTGAGGCCTCCCCAGCCTTGCAAAACTCTGAGTCAATTAAACCTCTTTCCTTTATAAATCACCCAGTCTTGGGCATGTCTTTACTAGCAGCATGAGAATGGCCTGATACACAGCCCAAGCAGAAAAATACGGGAGCACTATATAAAAGAATATGACTGATATCCAGTGCACCAGAGGGGTGGAACCAGAATTGAAAATTCCAAAAACACCTTATGCCATTGACAGCCTTGTCACTTAATATCTACTGAGCGCCTGTCATTACTTCAAGCACTTCTCTCAGCATAGAGTTACAGCAGTGCCCAAGAGAGACAACGTTTCTGTCCTCATGGAGCTCAGATAAATATATCATTTCAGGTGATGAAAGACAGAAAAAAAATAAGTGGAGAAAGGAACAAAACATGTCCTGAAATACCCGGAGGAAGGAGTGTTCTGCATCGAAGGAACAGCATACCTCAGGGTACTCAGGCAGCCCTGAGCATGGTGTGCTTGGGGAGCAGCAAGAAGGCCTATGTGCTGGAGCAAAGTGAGGGTGGTAGCACTCAGTATTGGGGAGATAAAGCCAAATCACTGTAAGGGCATTGGCCCTTGTTCCAAATGTGTTGGGAGCCACTGGAAGGTTTTAAGCAGGAGAGCGATATGAGCTGATTCATAATTTAACAGGACTACTCTGGCTGCCAGGTGGAATAGAGACCACAGGGATAGAGAACAGAACCAGCGAGGCCACTTAGGAAGCTGCTTCATAGGCCAGGCAAGAGATGAGAGTGACCAGGACTCCGGTATGATGACAGCAGTACAGTTAGTAAGAAGCAAACAGAATTTATGATACACTGTGATATGTGCTGGAAGCAGACTGAGAAAAAGAGCAAAAAAGAAGAGCGATGACTTCTAAATTTTTGGCATGAGCAAGTGAGTAAATGGATTGCCACATCCTAAGGTAGAGAAGGTAGAAAATGAGTGAGTTTGGGGGTCGGAGTGGGGAGGAACAAGCGTGTTCTTTCCAACACAGACCCTCAGATGGAGTTATCCAGATGAGCCTGTCGCTAGAGTAGACAGGTTGCAGAGATAGAAACTTGGGCCATTTCAGCATATAGTTGGTGTTTAAAGTCACAGGACAAAATAACTAGATTGAACAAAGCCGAGACTAAAACTTAGGGCACTTCAACATGCAGAACCTAAAAGGGACTCTGAGGAGTAGGGGAGGGAAGGAAAAAGAGCAGCCTGTGAGGTAGAGACCTAGAATCTGTGAATAAAGCTGTTTCAAGAAGGGAATGGGCCCGTGTATCCAATGCTGCTGAGAGTGCCTGAGAGGCGAGAACAGAAATTGACTTTAAGTCAGTTTCTGGCTTTGTCAGGAGTAGTTTCAGCTGGAGCAGGCTCAAGAGAGACTCAGCGGAGAAAGTGGAGGTGGCAATATGGGCAATTGTTCTTAGGAGTCATGCTGTAAGGGATATGAGAAATGGGGCAAGGGCTGGAGAAGGATGAGCAGCAAAGGAAGACTCTCTTCTACTGGTGGTAGAAATGACCCCATGTGGATCTACAGAAAGGAACAGGGAAGAGGAAGAGCTGGTGGTGCAGGAACAAAGTCTTTGGGTGGCTGGGAGGGGATGGACTCCAAGGCATGAGTGGAGGATCTGGCCTTGGGCAGGAGCCCAGGTGGTCCATGCATTTGTAATGGCTGGGAAGGTGAGTACAGATGTCTGTGAGTAGAGATGCAAAGTGAGTTTGTAGATTTGTTGATGGGAGGATGTGGAAGTTCTATTTTGATTGGTGACCAGCAAGGTCATCTGCTGAGAGAGCAGGAGGACAAGGGAACTGGAGATGGTGTAGAAACAGTCATCCCAGGGAGAGTGAAGGGCTAGATAAACGGAGCAGGGGTGCCAGGAATCTGGGGGTCACATTTGAGGCTGGTGATCATCAGCTCTATTGAGACCAGCTAGCAGGATTGTGTGTCTCATTCAGTTACATCAACATGCTCAGGTGAGGTGCAGAGCTAGTGGAGGGTTGACTCTCACCAAACCTTGATTCAGAAGAAAACACAGAGTAAAATGCAAGAGAGGATTTTCACGTAGGAAATGAAAAACTGGAACAGTCACACAAACCAGCTTAGAACAGTCTTTCTGTTACTCAGCAGAGAGCAAAGGAAGAGTTATCTAGTTCACCAAACAATCTGATGAATAAAATCTTCATAATACAGGATCATAACTTTTTTTCCCCTTGATATAGAGTCTCACTCTGTCGCCCAAACTGGAGTGCAGTGGCATGATCTCAGCTCACTACAACTGCTGCCTCCCAGGTTCAAGTGATTCTCCTATCTTAGCCTCCCGAGTAGCTGGGAGTACAGGTGTGTGCCACCACCCCCTGCTAATTTTTGTATTTTTAGTAGAGATGGAGTTTCACCATGTTGTCCAGGCTGGTCTCGAACTCCTGACCTTAAGCAATCCACCCGCCCCAGTTTCCCAAAGTGCTGGGATTACAGGGGTGAACCACCACGCCTGGCCGAGGATCATAACTTTTTAATGATTTAGCATGTTAAAGTACCTACTAAAAGCATTCTGGCAACCTTCTTGATGATTCTGAAGACCACTGGTACCTTGGGGTTATGAGCACCAATTCATGCACTAGTGAAAGAAGTACCTGTCCTGATATTAGAGAGGTGAAGAAAGCTTGACTATACTTAATGGAAGTCCAGAGAACCCAACATACATTCTAATCACAATCACCTTGATATCCCCTACCACCTTGAAATGCTTTAGGAAAGGAAATCACAGGCCTCAAGAAATCTTTTTCCAGGGCTTGAGATCAATGGTGTAGATGGGCAAAGACAATTTACAAGTACTGACTGTAGGTGCAGAGAGACATAAATTTCAGACACAAAAGGAATGAAAGAGGTGAGCACAAAAGCTATATGAAAGGATGAATTTCTTCTTTAAGTTTTATTGCATTAATTTAATTCTAATCCTGGAAATAATGGAAAATGACATAAGGCAATTTTTTTCTTTCCAGAAAATTCTGAAAGACTATGCTTTTGATTGGTAAAAGGAAAGCGGGAATTACTTATAAAAATCACCATGAAAGATTTATAAAATATAAAAGCTATAAAGTAGACTTTTTCTCTGAAGCGTAGAAATTTAAGATCTCTGAAAAAAGCTGTGTTCTCCAAGAAGTTCTACAAGATTAATACAGAAAAGATTTAAATTTTTTTGACAAAAAACTTAAGGTCCACATGAAAAATGGAAATTTGCTGAGGAAGGTATGAGAGGATAAATAAGATAAATTATATAACCTTGAAAGAACTTAACATTCACATATTTTCCAGTTCCTTATGGAATCGTTAGGTAAGAGCAGGTTTCTTTGAAGCAAATGGTGTCAATGTAATGTGTGGTGGAAAGATACAGGATTGTGCCTTTCCTTAATATTACACCTAGCTCCTTAAAAAGAAAAATGCACAGAACTCCTATACTTTCAAAGGAACTCTTATGTGATATGATGAACTAAGGGAGTTAGCTAATTTTTTTTTGTAAAAGCCTTGCACGGTACAGGCAAAAATTTGCTTTTGCAATCTATAAGCAAAAGACTTTAATTTGCCTGTATTTCAGTAGGATTCCATTTGTCCTCAATACATTACATTCAGAATTTCTTTCGTATAGGCATGTCACATGTCCTACAATCGAGTTAAGACAAAAAGGATGAATGAAATATTTTCTACAGACAAAAGAAAAACAGAGGTTTTACATTTCCTACTACCCATACAAACTAATAGCCTCTGTTGAAGATATTGATAAAATACAAACTCAGACCTGGCAGCCTCTGCTTGGTTTTGTCTGACCCTAACACCCTGCAGTCTAGGACACCAGTCCTTTCTGTTATCCCCCCACTTGGCCTTGGTGACCCTCCGCTGATTTCCCTCGTGCAGCTACTCTTTTCTGAGCCTCCTCCTGCAGCCCCTCTCAAGAAGAGGACCCTTCTTCACTTACTGCTAAATCTACTTCTTTTCTGTAGTGCTCTCAATAAACTTCCTCCCCATGCAATTCATTGATTTGCTAGTAACAGCTCAAAAGCTACAACTAACTGCAACTGAGTCCCTGAACTATCCCTTTTGCTTTAAAATCCAAGGTTTTAGGTTTCTGGAAGAAAAAATATACATGACTCTCTCACTATCAATTAAATTGATAATTCATTTCCATTTGCCCAAAATATAATCATCCTTCTTCCCAAACTGATTCTTCAACCCTCTGTTCTGTCTCTCTCTCTTTTGCTTTTTTGAAACAGGGTCTTATTCTGTTGCCCAGGCTGGAAAGCAGTGGTGTCATGACATCAGCTCACTGTAGCCTCAACCTCCCCAGGCTCAGGTGATCCTCCCACCTCAACCTCCTAAATATCGGGGACCACAGGCATGTGCCACTACACCTGGCTAATTTTTGTATTTTTTGTAGAGATGGGGTTTCACCCCCTTGCCCCACCTTGGCCTCTGAAAGTGCTAAGATTACGTACATAAGCCACCGCATCAGGCCTGTTCTCTCTTTAGTAAACAACCACGTAGTGAGTGCCCTGTGAGAGGCCCTGTTGATATAAAAGGTGAGTAACACTCGCTCACTGCCCTTGAAGACTTACAATAGGAAGCAGAGATACCTGGATCCTGATGATGATACAATGAATACGTGCTTGGCTGGTTATGAGAATGAAGAACTGTGGGTTCCTAGCCAGTTGCATGCCAAGAAGCTTGGTCTTCATCCTGTATGTAGAGATGAACTATCTGACATGTGGTTGGTCTTAGATGCTGCCATGACTATGTGAAGAATATGCTGGAAAATGCCAGATATTACCTTGCTAAGTATAACAAAATGCCAAGTATAATGCCAAGTATATTGTATAGATAGATGATAGGTAGATAGGTAGATTAGATAGATGATAGCTAGATAGACAGGTGATAGATAGACCGACAGACAGACAGACAGACAAATAGATAGCTAGACAGAAGACTTCATGTATTGCTGGGAGGTGGAGTAAAGACCCATTTAAAGATTCAACAATTCCACTGCAGCGTGTGTGTGTGTGTGTGTGTGTGTGTGTGTGTGTGTGTGTGTGTGTATCCCAAATATGTTCTTGCAGAAGCATATAAGGATATTCATTGCAATGTTACTTGTGATGATGGGGCCTCAGAGGCAACCTGCTGTTCATCCTGGGGCGGGGGTGGATAGGTAAAGATGTGGGGTTTGCACAGCATGGGGTAACATCCATAGTTAGTTAGACTGTGTGATGGAAGTAACACATTCTGTTGCCACTCAGAATGGAAGGCACCGATAAGGAGCTGGGGGTAGAGAAAAGACAACTTAAACTTAGCATCTCTACTATAAGCATAATACAGAAGAAATGGAGAGACGGAGACTGCGATGCTCTTAATGTATTTTCCCACTTGAAGAGGATTTGTTAAGAGACTAGGTCAAGCTAAGCCTGTATCTTAGGCTGTGGCTGAGAATTTAAAAGGGTGAAATGTGTCCTCCCACCACTACCCTTAAGTCCTGTTTATCACTCTAGACTCTGGAAAGGTCTCTCTGGTAACCCCACCCTTCCTAGAGAGTTTTACGATGGATCCCCCCCTGTTGGAGCACCTACCACACAGGGCTGGAATCTTTGGGGAGATGGCAGACAGAATGGTGAGGTATCTGAACTTTTAGTGACACTGTCTGGTTTAGTGTACCGACTAAATACTTACAGTTGCGCGCCTTAGGCAAGTTATTGAACCTCTCTGAGCCACAGGATTTCCTCTTTCAAATGGTGCTTATGGTACCCACTTCACAGGGCTGCCCACAGAACAAATTAGATAATCCAGGGAAAGTACTCGGAATGGAGTCTGGCCCGTAGTAAAAGCTCCATAAATGTTGATGATTATCATAATTATTATTAAGCTTACTTAAGACACAAACTAGACTTTTATAGCTTTGTATACACAGCAGCAACCCAAGTTCACTTAACATCTGTTGATGAAGATGAAACTTATTTGTGTATTTACCCAATGGTATATGAGTTTTGTACCTATATTTTTCACAATATAGTTAAGTTATAGGAACAAATGAAGTCTTAAGAAAACGTTATACAACAGACTACATGCCTTCTTTCTTTTTTTTCTTTCTTTCTTTTTTTTGAAATAGAGTTTATTGCCCAGGCTGGAGTGCCGTGGTGCGATCTTGACTCACTGCAACCCCTGCCTCCTGGATTCAACCAATTCTCCTGCCTTAGCCTCCTGAGTGGCTAGGATTACAGGCACTTGCCATGATGCCTGGCTAATTTTTTGTATTTTTAGTAGAGATGGTGTTTCACCATGTTGGCCAGGCTGGTCTCGAACTCCTGAACTCAGGTAATTCGCCAGCCTCAGCCTCCCAAAGTGCTGGGATTACAGGCATGAGCCACCATGCCCGGTCCACGTGCTTTCTTTCAAAGTCATTTGCTCTGGGTTTTGTGTGCGTGCGTGCGTGATTCCAGTGTCCTATCCCTGCGTGATATCTCCAATTCCCAGACACTTTCGTAATGGATAATGTATAAGGTCATTACTTTATATCAGTAACTAGCAACAATTTACTTTTTAATTAATTCAAATGCTTATGGTGCCATATCCACTATCAACTTGTAATAAGCTGTGGCATAAATAAACAATTATCTCCATGAGAACATGGGCAACTGGGGCAGGGATTGTCAACCTTTTTCTATAAAAGACCAGATAGTAAATGTTTCAGGCTTTGTGTTCTGCACAAGTATCTGAACATACTCGAGCTGATCATTCCACAAAGTCAAGGGTCCAAAATGCATTTCCCCCTTTAAAAAGAAATGTCAATCTGCATACATTTGCATTGTATCTTTCACACAAGTATCTCTGATGCAAATGCAGTGAAAATATGTTCACCTGAGTCCATGATCCAAAGTCAGCCTTCTTTTGATGCGCCAGGAGGGGGTTTACTGGGGACCACCTTGAGAACCAAGGTCTTTCAAGGTCCTTGCACACTGGGGCTTTCTTTGCAACACCCGTGGCAGTGACTACCTTTGCCTTATGGTAGAGCTAACCCCATTCAGTCTATAGCGGAACTATGTGAGTTGATATTTACTATATAGAGTACAGTGAAACAGATATAAGCAAGGAAGACTAGGAAACAGGCAAGACAAGACAGAAAGTTCCTTTTCTGCTTTTCTCCTGAATGGTAGTAATAAAAAGTAATTTGAGATACACCAGTCAGGAGTTTTGAAAAGGTAGAGTTGTAGGGATAAATAGATCCCACTCTGTGAGTCTTTAAAGCATCATTGTCAAACCTCCTTGAAAATTTTTAAACAGGAAACTTTGTGATTCTGTTTGAATTTAACAAGTTCTTCAAGCACCTGAAACATAGAAGTGGTGAAAGAATGTGGATTTCCAAATGTACATTGTATTCTTTGCAGAGTGAGGTGGAACCATTCCTCCTTTGGTGATTTTTAGCTCTGTAGACACACCAAACCAGGTCAAGTTAAAATTCCAGCAGTTTCTTGACAGAAAAATGAAAATAGATGTGGTAAAAATAACACTTCTCTAACAAAGAAATACAGATTTGCAAGCTTTTACAAAGCATAGTAGTTTCAGTTCTGTTTTCTTAAAAAAAAATAAAATAGGCTTAAAGCAACACCAGAGATGGTAGGGAAAATTGAATAGGAATGTTAACTTTCCTATATAAAAACTTTAAAAAGCATGATTGTACCAAGATTTCATGGACAAAAAGGTACATGTAAAGTAACTGAAGTTACTAAAATGTACACCAGAAAAAAATTTGTTATCATTTTTTAAATACTTTTTTTTCCCCCAAGACAGAGTCTTACTCTGTCACCCAGGCTGGAGTACAGTGGCACAATCTTGGCTCACTGTAACCTCTGCCTCCTGGGTTCAAATGATTCTCCTGCCTCAGCCTCCTGAGTAGCTGGAATTAAGGGCATATGCCACCACACCCGGCTCATGTTTGTATTCTTAGTAGAGACGGAGATTCACAGTGTTGGCCAGGCTGGTCTTGAACTCTTGACCTTGTGATCTCCCCACATCAGCCTCCCAAAGTGCTGGGATTACAGGTGTGAGCCACCGCATCGGCCTCAATTTTTTTTTCTTTTTTCTTTTTTTTTGTTTTTGAGACAGAGTCTCACCCTGTTGCCCAAGCTGGAGTGGAGTGCATTGGCACGATCTCAGATTACTGCAATCTCCACTTCCCAGGTTCAAGTGATTCTCCTGCCTCCTTCTGAGTAGCTGAGATTACAGGCACCTGCCACCACATCTGACTAATTTTTGTATTTTTAGTGGAGACGGGATTTTGCCATGTTGGCCAGGGTTGTCTCAAACTCCTGACCTCATGTGATCCACTCGCCTCTGCCTCCCAAAGTGCTGGGATTACAGGCACGAGCCTCTGTACCAGCCATAAATTATTTTTTTCTAATTATCCAAACAGGAAGAAACAAAAATATTAACAGTGATTGCCTTAGGATGGTGAGGCCATGAGTGAATTTTCATTTCTGTGTTATACTTAGCTGTATTTTTAATTTTTTTCAATTACCATGGGTTTGTAAGCAAATATAAACAATAATAAAGAAATACGCGTTTCTTAAGATTCATATTACTTCTGGCATAATTTTCTCCAGAAAAGCTTCCTAATCACACTCAACGCTTCTGAAAGGAATTAGAGACTATAAGAGAGAGTCTGGATCCAGTGTTGATGACTGACTGCTGACCGCTTTGACGCCTCACCTGCTCCTTTTCCCCTTGTGAGTCACAACTAGCCAGGCTGATATGAACTAGTCTCCCTCCTTTGGATGCAGTGGGAGATTCAAACTCAGCCCCTAACCACGATAAAAACCCAGAGCTAGCCTCCTTTCCTTGCCTCATCAAACCATTTTGGGACTGCTTAAGGGGCTGCCTTGCTCTCACCAGAGACCTGTGTCATGTAAGTAATAAAGCTTCCCATTCCCATTTGGGGTGTGTGGTGTCATCGCTCTTGACATCTTATCCAAAATTTGGCTGGTTGGGGGGGTCCCTCCTGCTCTTTCAGACGAGCCACAACAGGGAAAGCCCCTTTATTCTGTATTCCCGTAATACCATGTACTCACATCTATCATTGCACTTATTAAACTGTATATTACCTATTTATGTGTCTGTATGCTGTCTGTATGCCCTGCTACTGTGAACAGGGGTATTTACCATTCTTTTTTATTCTTTATCTGGCAGTCTCAGGGTTATAGTAGGTATTTGTAAATGGACAACAGTTAGGAATTGCTCCACAAATTTCAGTCCTATGATAAGAATAAGAAACTTTCAAAATGTTTTCCAAAGTGACTGAATAACTTTGCATTCCAACCAGTGATGTGGGAGAGTTTGATTGGCTACACATCGTCCACATCACTCATCATTGTCAGCCCTTTTAACTTTAGCTGAATGTATCTAATTTCAACTGGATGTGTAGTTGCATTTCTGTCACGAATTATGATATTGACCATATTTTCCTGTACTTATATCCTTTTTGGTGAAGTGCCAAATTTTTGCCCATTTTATTTTATCAAGTTGTTTCAATACGAAGTAACAAGAATTCTTATAATATCTGGATACATGATTTTTTATCAGATATATATATACTTTACAAATAATTTTTCTCACTATGTGGCTTATCTTTTTATTTTCTTTACATAGCTTTTTTTTTTAGGACAAAATTCTTAAATTTTGTCTAATTTATCAATTTTTTTCCCTTGGGGTCCATGCTTTTTTGTGTCTTTTGATGGTTAATTTTTTTTTTTTTTTTTGAGACAGAGTCTCACTCTGTCACCCAGGCTGGAGTGCAATGGCACAATCTCAGCTCACTGCAACCTCCGTCTCCAGCGTTTAAGTGATTCCCGTGCTTCGGCCTCCCAAGAAGCTGAGATTCAGGTGTGCACCACCATGCCTGGCTAATTTTTGTATTTTTAGTAGAGACAGGGTTTCACCATGTTGCCCAGGCTGGTCTTGAACTCCTGACCTCAGGCGATCCACCCACCTTGGCCTCCCGAAGTGCTGGGGTTACAAGTGTGAGCCACCAGCTGTGACTGTTAATTTTATGCATCAACTTGACTGGGCTAAGAGATGCCCAGATAGCTGGTAAAACATTATTTCTGGTGTGTCTGTGAGGGTGTTTCTGGGAGAGATTAGCATTTAAATCAATACACTGAGTAAAAACTATACACCTCACTAATGTGGGCAGGTGGACATGATTCAATCTGTTGAGGGCCTAAATAGAACGTACTATACGTGAGCCTTTAAACATCATCTAGCTCCTGGTTCTCACAGACTGAAAAACTCAATATGTTAAAATTCAACTTTTCCCAATTTGATTGATAGATTCAGGCCTCATTACTATTATTATTATTTGTAGAGACTGACAAGTTCATTCTAACATGTACACAAAATCGCAAAAAATTTAGAATATCCATGACAACTTAGGAAAAGGGGAATAAACCAGAAGTCAATCTGATTTCAAGGCTTTCCATATAGCAACAGTAATTAAAAAAAAAAAAAAGTTTAGTATTGGCCTAGATATCGACATATAGATCAATGGAACAGAATAGATAGTTCAGAAATGAAGCCACATATATATGACCCATTGATTTTCAACAAGAATATCATGACATTTTAATGGAGAAAGAATCGTATTTTCAATAAATGTAGTCTTCAATGTACAGTTCCTGTAAACTTTGGTAAAAGTTTATTCCTAAGTGTTTCATATTTATCTACCTATTGTAAACATTGCTTTAAAAATTTCAACTTCTGATAATTTATTGGCCTTATAAAGAAATAAAATTGATTTTTTCACCTTGACTTTGTATCCTTTGACCTTGCTAAATTCACTTCTTAGTTGGAATAGAGATTTCTGTTTATTCCTTTGTCTGTTTGCAGGTTTCCTAGAATTTTTACATAGACAACTATGTTATCTGATTATAAGTTGAAGCTTTACTTCTTTTGCAAATTGTTTTTTCCGGTTTTATTGCTCTGGGTAGGACATCTAGTACAAGGTTGAACATAAGGGGTGAAAGCAAACATCCTTGCCTTGCTGCCTCAGGAGAAGAGAACAGCTTCTTGGTTTCTCTTCCTGCTTTAGATTTCCAGCAGAGGCCTAGGTCTCCTACCACTTCAAAACTAGGCTTGGTTTGCTCTGAGGATTCCTCTTCCTCCTCTTACCTTATTTAATAAAAAGGCTTCAGGCTGGGTATGGTGGCTCATACTTGCAATCCCAGCACTTAGGGAAGCAGAGGCGGGTGGATCACTTGACGTCAGGAGTTCGAGACCAGCCTGGCCAACATTATGAAACACCATCTCTGCTAAAAATACAAAATTAGTTGGACGTAGTGGTGGGCTCTTGTAATCCCAGCTACGTGGAAGGCTGAGGCAGAAGAACCATTTGAACCTGGGAGGTGGAGGTTGCAGTGTGCCAAGATCACGCCATTGCACTCAAGCCTGGGTGACAGAGTGAGATTCCATCTCAAAAAAAAAAAAAAAAGAAGGCTTTCTGAATTGCATTCCCACCGCCACTCCTTTGGATGATTGTCATGATAGATCTTATGCATAGTTTTTTAACACTTTTGGGTGACCTCAGAATCACTATTCTGGCCCAAACTTTTGTCATTTCCTGCCAAGATGATGACAGTAGCTCCTAACTGGTCCCCTTGCTTCTGCCCTAGCTACCCTTCTGTTCCTCTCCAGCAGCCACGGCAATCTTCTTAAGATGTAAGTCAGGTCATGTCTAGCCTCTGCTCAGTGCCCACCATTTTTGCTTTTCTGTTAGAGTAGAAGCCAATGGTCTCACAAAGTTCTACGCAGCCGTAAAAGATGCTACCCCACCTAGCTCCACCAGCCTTCTCACGTCCTTACTCCATGCGGAGACACTTGTCTCACTGCTGATCCTCAAAGGCGACTGGCATACATGCTGCCCCCTCTGAATCTTTACTCTTGCTGCCTCCACCACCTGGAACGTTCTTCCCCCAGGTATCTGCAGGGCCCATTCCTTCACTTCCTTCTTGGAGTCTTTTCTTAAATGGGATTTCCCTAACCAGCCTCATAACCAAACAAACAAATAAATAAAAAACCTAACCCCACCACCTCACACCCTTTGCCCCTTCTTGGCTTTTATTTTTCTTACTGGAACTTACTATCATCTAACGTAATACTTAATGCAGGTTCAATGACAGATTTCTTTGGGGTGGGGAAGAATGTGACTGTTTCGTGTACTGCTGTATACTCACGGCCTAGAGCACTAGCACATAGTAAGTGTTCAATGGATATTTTTTGAGTGAATGAAGGGTGATAAGCCATGGCAGATGTTCTTAAATAGATCAGGAGAGACATGTTTGGTGTTAAAATCCACAGAAGGATTCTTAGGTTCTTCTAGACCTAAGAAGCTAGTGTGAAAGAGTTTGTACAATTTCTGCAAATTCTTGTTAAAGAAAACACTTTCATTAAGTGCAGAATGAGCAACATTACTCCAATTATTTGGAAACCCAAACATAGCAGAAGTCGAAGACACTTATTTACTATGATTTTAAAAGGCCTCTATTTACGTTATCTGACTCTCTTATCTATTCCTCTAAATTAATTTATACATGTGGTACCTATTATGTTTACAGATTTACAGCAGAATAATTATAGCAGCTTCAAAGAACTTTGTAATAAAATAAAAATCAGTCTCTTTCTTACTAGCTCTTTGTAACACTTTTCTAATTTATCTCCGTTGCTTCATTGTTGAGTCTAGTGTGCCAAGTTGGATGCTCCTCTGCCGAGAACCTGTACCCCACAGATAAACCGGAAGAGAATAAGGTACTACAGTGGGGGCTCCAGAGCATGGCTGAATTTGGGTTTTAGCATAAACTCAGAATATTAACAAAGGCAAAATAGCAGATTCAATTATAGATGTGGAAAGCCTCAGAGACACTAGGAGGAAGGGAAGACAAAGAAACATTCAGTCTTAAAATAACAATAGTGTTAGTATTTCGCTGTACAAAGCACTGTTGAGAACTTTATCTTTTGTGAACCCCATTCACTACTTGAAATAAGCATTTTTATCCTTTTAAAGATGTGGGAACTAAAGCTCACAGAGGCTGTGAGTCCTTAACAGCCACATAACTATTAAGCGACAAAGGATTACCAACTCCACGTCAAACAGCTCTAAATTATACGCTCTTTTCACTGCATTAGGTTCACATACTAATTGATCCTTGATCAAAAATTATTAAAGCGCCTGAAATAAAATGATTTCTAAAAAGCAGTACAAAAGCAGTAAAAGAGATAGCACAAAACCTCACAAAGAGGAGGTCTCCTGTAATAATTTTAAGTAAAGGGAAGAGGTTGAAATACAGCAAGGAAACCAATGGTCAGTGTCAAGATGAAAAGAAATGTAAAAATAAAGTAAAAACCAGAGGTAAAACAGAAACAGTGATAGTAACAGTGGAGATAAATGGCATCTCATGTGCTGTCTGCATTTCTGTGGAGCCACTATGAAAAGAGGGTTCTATTGAGCTGAAGAACTTCCTGAGCACTCGGAAAATGATTGCCATTATTATTAAAGGCAGGAAGGAGCTTAAAGTTAAATGAGCCCCTCTGTGTGGTCGATTGTTAAGCAGTCTTAATAATGCCACAATCTACGATGTTATTTTTTTATAGCAGTCTCATAAAATATTTCCTAATGTATTTTTTTACATTATAAAGATTTTTTTCCTGGTTTTCTGCTATCACACTGGAGGGCAATGCTTAAAAAAATAGTAGACACATGTTATAGATTTGGATATAATCAAAATGTCAGAAACACAGCCGGTTCTTTGATGATGTGGAGAATATTTCATTAGTGAATTCAATGTTTTGTGAATTTTTTAAAATACAAGAAAATAAATAACTTATAAAATATAAAGCAGCAGATCCTGCAGCTGGAGTAAGTTATACAACCAATATAATATCTTTCTTCTTTAATATTTCAGGGAGAAAAAAACAGTTGTTCTAGAAGGTAAGAATAAAAATTAAATTAAATATAAAACCATTGTGTTTTTTGCAAGACCATTTATAATATAAATGAGTTTATGAGATATGGATGAAAGAAAGACTGAGCTTATTTCAGATTTTTCAAAGCAGAGTGTATAACAAATTAATTATCTACAAAGATAAATTACATTTTTGTATTCGATGCATTTATTTTGTCACCAACTTGATAGATTCTAGATCTAAGTTTTAAGCTGGACAAACTGCAAGATCATAGAATTATTACACTTAATATTTCTTAAACATTTGGTTCACACACTTTTGGTTTACCACAAGGCATTTCATTTTATCATAATTTATATACCTAATGTAATTTTTATGAATATGCATAAATCAGTTGATTGAGTTGTATATTCATATGCAATAACTGCAGGTTCAGAAATAAGGCAAGCTATTCCCTTTAAAAAAAAACATGGCCTATAATTTCATTTTTTTAATCTTCAAAATTATAAACTAGGTTTTGGAATAAACATTATTGTCTTAAAAATGGTGAATATAGAAAGTCAAAACTTTTATAGACATATGACTTTTCTGGCCATACTGCACTTTCATCCATGAATGAGAATGCTCTTTTTCCTCTTCGAACTATATTTAGGAGATAATTATCATGAGGAATGATATTAGCACATGTTTGATGAAGCTTTTGATACATTCACCTATTTAAAAAGAAAATGCTTCACCTAAACTTACAATTTTTAAATTTCAATAGTTTGGGGGGTACAGGTGGTTTTTGGTTACACTGATAAGTTCTTTAGCAGCAATTTCTGAGATTTTGGTGCACTCATCATCCAGGCAGTGTACACTGTACCCAATAGGCAGCCTTTTATTTCTCATTCCCTCACCCTCCTTCCCCACTTGAATCTCCAAAGTCCATTATAGCATTCTTATGCCTTTGGATCCTCTTAGCTTAGCTTTCACTTGTAAGTGAGAACATATGATATTTGATTTTCCATTCCTGAATTACTTCACTTAGAATAATGGTCTCCAGCTCCATTCAAATTGCAAAAGACATTATTTCATTCCTTTTTATGGCAGAGTAGTATTCTATGGTATATATACGCACCATTTTCTTTATTAACTCATTGATTGATGAGCATTTAGGTTGGTTTAATATTTTTGCAATGGTGAGTTGTGCTGCTATAAACATGAGTGTGCATGTGTCTTTTTCATATTTCTTTTCCTTTGGGTAGATACCCAGCAGTGGGATTACTGGATCACACGGTAATTCTGCTTTTTGTTCTTTAAGGAATCTCCATACCATTGCCCACGGTGGTTGTACTAGTTTATATTCCCACCAGCAGAGGAAAAGTGTTCCCTTTTCATCCCATTCACACCAACATCTATTATTTTTTGACTTTTTGATTACGACTATTTTGCAGGAGTAAGATGGTATCTCATTGTGGTTTTAATTTGCAGTTCCCTGATAACTAGTGAGGTTGAGCATGTTTTCATATGTTTGTCAGCTGTTTGTATATTCTCTTTTGCGAATTATCTATTCATGTTCTTTGTCCACTTTGTAATGGGATTTTATTCTCTCACTGATTTGTTTGAGTTCCTTGTAGTTCCTGTATAGTAGTCCTTTGTGGGATGCATAGTTTGTGAATATTTCCTCCTAATCTGTGGGTTGTCTGTTTACTCTGCTGATTATCTCTTTTGCTGTGCAGAAGCTTTTTAGTTTAATTAGATCCCATTTATTTCTTTTTGGTTTTGTTGCGTTTGCTTTTAGGGTTTTGGTATGAATTCTTTGCCTAAGCCAATGTCTAAAGGAGTTTTTCTGATGTTATCTTCTAGAATTTTTGTGGTTTCAGGTTTTAGATTTAAGTCTTTGATTCATCTTGAGTTAATTTTTGTGTAAGGTGAGAGATAAACATCCAATTTCATTCTGCCACACGTAGCTTGCCAGTTTTCCAGCACCATTTATTGAATAAGGTGTCTTTTCTACACTTTATATTTTTGTATGTTTTGTCAAAGATCAGTTGGCTGTAAGTATTTGGCTTTACTTCTCGGTTCTCTATTCTGATCCATTGGTCTACATGCCTATTTTTATACCAGTACTGTGCTGTTTTGATAATAATAGCCTTGTAGTATAATTTGGAGTCAAGTAATGTGATGCCTTCATTTATTATTTTTGGCTTAATTATTTTGCTTAGTATTGCTTTGGCTATGAAGGCTCCTTTTTGGTTCCATATAAATTTTAGGATTGCTTTTTCTAGTTCTGTGAAGAATGATAATGGTATTTTGATGGGAATTGCATTGAATCTGTAGATTTGTTTAGGTAGTATGGACATTTTCGCAATATTGATTCTATCCATCCATGAGCATAACATGTATTTCCATTTGTTTGGGTCATCTATGATTTATTTCGGCAGTGTTTGGTAGTTTTCCTTGTAGAGATCTTTCACCTCCTTGGTTAAGTATATTACTCAGTATTTTATTTTGTTTTTGTTTTTTGAAGCTGTTGTAAAAGGGGTTGAGTCTTTTGTTTGCTTCTCAGCTTGGTCGTTGTTGGTATACAGCACATTTATCAGCAGAAACCTTACAGGCCAGAAGGAATTGGGGCCCTATGTTTAGCCTCCTTAAACAAAATAATTGTCAGCCAAGAATTTTTTATCAATCAAAACTAAATTTCCTAAATGAAGGAAAGATCTTTTTCAGAAAAACAAATGCTAGAGAAATTTGCCACTACCAAACCAGCACTACAAGAAATGCTAAAAGGGATTCTAAAGTTTGAAACAAAAGCTTGATACACACCAAAATAGAACCTCCTTAAAGCATACATTTCATAGGGCCTATAAAACAATAACAAAATGAAAAAAAGCGAAGTATCTAGACAACAACTAAGATGATGAATAGAACAGTACCTCATATCTCAATATTAACATTGACCATAAATGACCTAAATGCTCCACTTAAAAAATACAGAATGGCAGAATGGACCAAAAAAAAAAAAAAAAAAAAACCAACCAAATATCTTCTGTCTTTAAGAGATTCACCTAACACATGAGAGCTCACATAAACTTAAGGTAAAGGGTTGGAAAAATATATTCAACTCAGGGTTTGGCATGATGGCTCACGCCTATAATCCCAGCACTTTGGGAGGCTGAAGCGGGCAGATTACCTGAGGTCAGGCATTTGAGACCAGTCTGGACAACATGGTGAAGCCCCATCTCTATTAAAAATACTAAAATTAGCTTGGCATGGTGACAGGTGCCGGTAATTCCAGCTACTCAGGAGGCTGAGGCAGGAGAATCACTTGAACCTGGGAGGCAGAGGCTTTAGTGAGCCGAGATTACACCATTGTGCTCGAGCCTGAGAGACAAGAGCAAAACTCCATCTCAAAAAGGAGAAAACTCCACATAAATGGAAACCAAAAGCAAGCGGGAGTATCTATTCTTAAATCAGACAAAACAGATTTTAAAGCAACAGCAGTTAAAAAAAAAAAAAAGGAAAAGAGGGCCATTATATAATGATAAAAGGATTAGTCCAACAGGAAGATATTACAATCCTAAATTTATATGCACCTAACACTGGAGCTCGCAAATGTATAAAGCAATTACTACTAGACGTAGGAAACGAGATAGGCAGCAACACAATAATAGTGAAGGACTTTAATACTCCACTGACAGCGCTAGACAGATCATCAAGACAGAACGTCAACGAAGAAGCAATGGACTTGAAGTATACTCTAGAACAAATGAACTTAACAGACATTTACAGAACATTTTTCCTAACCACCGCAGAATATACATTCTTCTCATCGACACATATAGCATTCTCCAAGATAGACTATATGATAGGCCACAAAACAAGTCTCAATAAACTTAAAAAATCAAAATCATATCAAGTGTCTTCTCAGATCACGATGAAATAAAACTGAAAGTCAATTCCAAAAGGAATCCTAAAAACTATACAAATACATGGAAATTAAATAATCTGCTCTTGGACGATTTTGGGGTCAACAATGAAATCAAGGTAGAAATCTAAAAATTCTTTGAAATGAATAATAACAGTGACACAAATCACCAAAACTTCTGAAATACAGCAAAAGTGGTGCGAAGAAAAAAGTTTAGCTTACATTAAAAGAAACATACACTTTTGTTGAAAATCTAGATAATAGATGACAAAGAAGAAAATAGGATTTCTTTATAATCTCATCAACCATGGATCAACACTGTTAATATTTTGGTACATTTTCTTCCCACTTTTATATGCATATATAACATGTAAAGTTTTTTCCACTAGTATAAACATATCATTAATATCTTTATACATTCCTCTTTGTTTACATTTCTGATTATTTTCTTAGGTTAAATTCCTAAAAAAGGAATTACACTGCTAAAGTGGCTGATACATATTGCTAAAATTACCTTCAATGGGGATTCTGCCAATTTCCCCTCCACCAAAGGTGCATATGTCTTACTCAGTTCTAGGCAACATAAATAATTTTTAAAAAAATTTTGATAACCAAAATTAACATACTAATATTGTTTATATTTTTATCTCTGATTACTAGAGCAGTTACATTCTTCAAAATATTTAGTAATAATTTGCATTTGTTCTTGGTAAACTATCTGTTCATATACTTGATCTATTTTTACCAACTGGTACTTTTAAAACTGATGTTACAGAGTACTTTATTTATTTATGATATTGTACCCAGTTTATCTTTTCATTTTACCTATAGTTTTTTTTGAAATAAAAATTTAACACTTTATGTAGTCAAATCATTTATTCTCTCTTTGCTTTGAGATTAGGAAGTCATTTCCCAGTCAAAGATAAGCTAACTAGATAGACTCTCTTATCGCTTTTATATGATTTGATTTCCTATGCTTAACTCTTTAATTCGTCTTAAATTTGGTTATAGTATATTGTTAAATGAGAATATAATTTAAAAAATAATAACTAGCAATTTTCTTAGCTTATCTATTTGATAATCCTTCTTTCTTTACTAGCTTGTGATGCCAATATTTTCTAATTTGGTGTCTACTTTGACACTGTTTTCTGCTCTGTTCATTAGCTTATCTGTTCTTGTGCCAATACTAAACAAGCTTAATTTGTATAATCTTTTAATCTGTTTAGAATTTGTCTTAAATAGAAAATTTTAACCAAGCCTATATATTCTTCCCAGTACATTTTACAATCATTTTGTTAAGCTCCTTTTAAAATGTAATTTTTTTAAATATAATAGCCTTAAATCAGTCTTCTAATTCAGGAATAGAGTATAGAGACTATCTTACTTTTTCTTTTAGTCACTTTCAGTAACAGTTTTGTATTTTTCTTCGAATGGTTTCCCAAACTTTCTGGAATGAGTTTACCTTACCCTCTTGAAGTCTTTTTCTGTTGTCAGCAAAATTGACCTCCCTGAAGTATTAAACCCAAAACCCTATTTATCTTACTATTTTTAATGCAAATTCCTTCATTGCTTTGATTCACCCAATCATTTACATATGTAAATAAGTTTCTTTCCATTTTAGGAGCATCTTATTTAATAATTAAAATCCTTCTAGTTCATACTGTTGTTTTACTGCACTCATCTTTAGTAGAAGTTGCTTTTTTCTCTGATAAGCCTCAAGAACTAGGGCTCAGAAATAATGTAAGTATCCACCTTGCCTCCCTCAATTCCTTGCAAAAATAGGTACAATTAGCTGAGACCCTCACATCTACCACAATTTGCCAACCTACCTGTCTCCCCCTCTATTTTAGTGGGAGAAGCACTCATGTCCTGACCTCCACCAACTTCTCCACCAGGGTGATGGCAGTCCATTCCTCCATTGTCTACAAGAATTTGCTCCTGCAGTTTTACCTTCTCTTTCCTATGTCAGTTTCTCTATCTCAATTGAGTTATTCTCATCTGCATACAAACTTCTCTAATATTTCCTTTTTAAAATACTTTCTGGACTCTATGGCCTGCTCTGGGTACCGCACTATTTCCTGTTACTCTTTTAGTAGAACTATCAAAGTCTTTTGTCTAGTCTCCATTTTCTCCTCTCTCCTTAACTTCTCCAAGGCAAAAACACCTTTTCTCTTCACTCTCCTGAAAGGTTACCAATGATTTCCGTGTTGTGCAATCCAAAGGGCTCCTCTCTGTTCTCTCAGCAGAACAAAGTTAACCACTCCTTCCTCTGGAAATAGGTCTTTTCTCAGTTTCTGTATCACTGAAGCATCCCAGAAAACACACAGCAGGTTGTATATCATGCTTTCTAAATCTGGGCAAAGAGGGATGGGATTTCCCCCCACCCTTTTATTTTTTAATTATACTTTAAGTTCTGGGCTACATGTGCCAAACGTGTAGGTTTGTTACATAGGTATACATGTGCCATGATGGTGTGCTGCATCCATCACTCCATCATCTACATTAGGTATTTCTCCTAATGCTATTCCTCCCCTGTCCCCCAACACCCTGCTATCCCTTCCCTAGATCCCCAACCCCCAACCTGCCACAGGCCCTGGTGTGTAATGTTCCCCTGAGGGATGTAATTTAAGGAATTTAAGCCCTGGGCTTTCCCCCAAGTGACTACTGGTGTAGGACTAGAGAACTTCCGTCTCACTCCCGTGTCTCAGTCCACAGTGCCAGGCATGTTGGAGGCAGGTTAGAAAGCAGATAAGCCACTTTCCTCCCTGAGCTCATCATATTTGTTGAAAATAAATAGTTCCACTAAAACTACCTTGGAAAAATAAACAGTCAAATTTTTACTTTTGTCAAAAGCCTCATTAACCAAATATGGCAAAATAAGTCTTTAAGGCTTTACAGACAGATGACAATCTTGCAAGAGTTGGATACAGTCATAGACTTTGCCCAGAATGTCCTTTGAGCATTAACCATAATTCATGTTCAAAATCATTTGCTGAATCCACATAGTCTTAGGCCTTATCATTATATACTGTTTATATTAGATCCTGTTATTGCTGTAATATATCCTAGAAGCAAACTAATTAAGTGCCTTTTGATTTGAGTGAAGTGAGAACAGTTAGAGAGGCTAGATTCTAATTTGTTTTTAAAGTTAATGGAGTCATGGACTGGTGGGAAGTAAAGGTGTTGAAGGAGAAACTCAGCAGGGAGAGAGAGCAGAAAGACCCCCATCCTCCTCCCAAATTAGGCTACTTTCTTTGTCAGAGAGGAACACTTGTTAATTATGAAATACTCATAAATCTGCCTCAACTTAAGTGCCCAAGAGCCGAGGATAATGGAATGAAAAACAATTTAAATCACATTATATAGCAAGCAACTGAATAATGTATTTTTGTACCGTCTCAGTGCATTTCATTACTTCAAGGCCACAGAGTCGCTCCTGCAGCTTCAAACGGCAGAAGGAAACACACTTGGGTTATATTGTTCTTTATGATTCATGGATTCTCAGCAGTAAACAGAGTGTTTGCTTCCAGAGGATTTTTCCTTTTCAGTGCCTGCTACGAATTTATGGGTTGTTTTCTGAAAGGCTTTGAAAGTGTTGAATCTGCTGAAAATATAGTTATCTTGGAATGTTATCAAAAAATTTTAGAATTTTTATGACTAACAACTCTTTTAAGGAAATCCAAACCATATATTAAAGAGAAAAAAAAGTAATAGTTATAAATTATTTTCAAGGACACACATTGTTATTTTACCTCTTCTGGGTACTTTTAAAATCTGCAAGAAGAAAAAACACTTTTTACTTTGGTATATTTTGTTTTACTTTTATGATATTTTTAAATGGAGTTACGGTAGTCGTTAATCAGATGTACAGGCCCCAGTGAAAGAACTCCCACTATCTAAGAGAAAATGAATGAGCCACTCAGGTCAGAGAAAAGCTATACATTTGAGTAGAACTATCTCATCCTTACTGATATAACTCTCTGAATGCGATTAATAACAAAGATTCCACGCAATTAAAACTTATTGCACCTAAGAGTCATGGACATTTATTGCCAGAAAGGCCCATAGAGGTCATTTGGTCTAACCTCTTCATTTTTCACAGATGAAGTTACTAAGACACAGAGACAAAGACTTACCAAAGGCCAATACTGCTAGAACCAAGACCGAATCCAATACTTTAAACTTCAATTGGAGTGATATTAAAGAGACATTAATTAGGTTCCATTGCATCCAGGCAACCTTGTAAACTAAATGTCCAAAAGAAAGGAAAATTGCTCTAAAAAGTGTTAAAGTATCTTACAGTGAATGGTTGAGCTGGCAGAAAAGTACAAATAATAAAAATGGCCCACATGATAAGAAAGTTCAAATTTAGAGATGCATATAAATGCTGGAGTTGAATTTGTTCATGGTCTTTGCCAATCCCTGGGATCCACAGTCCTAGAATTTAAGAAGTCACATGCAAAATCTGGAGCTTGAGCTGGTTGGGGTTTGGGGCAGCTGACTGCCATGTAAAGTAGCAACGTTAAAGATGATAACCTCAGCTACAGGGTAAAGTAGAAAAATAACACCTCATGATGGGAGCAAGTTAAGAAATTTACCTTTTGTCAAATTTGGCTCTGGAAGTCAGTGGGGGAAACATAGGTTTTCCTGGAAGATTCCTTTCAGGAAACTGTCACTCAGTGGTGTTTGGAACAGGAATGCATGCACTTTCACTGTGGCAAATCTTCACCTAAAAATGTAGCTCCAAGCAATCATAGTTTGGCAGCATTTCCAAGGACCTGGCAGAAGCAAACCCACATACTCTCGAACACTTTCAAATAACCTTCACATCAGACCTGCAAGTAAAGTTCTAAGAAACCAAACAAAAGCTGAGCCTCAGCCTTTTGAGATTATGCCTCTTTGATATGTAAAAAGAGAAAACACAAGAAAAATATACCTGTGAAGGCTTCAGATATTAAAACGATCAGAAACTGAGTAAGTTCTGTGTCTATGAGTCTCAATCTGCGGTCTTTTTAAAAATAATAGAATGTATTTTTTAGAGCAGTTTGGGTTCACAGCAAAACTGAGCAGAAGAGACGGAGATTTGCTGTATATCCTTGCACCCACACATGCACAGCCCCCCTCCCTACAAACACCCAACTACCACCAGAATGGTACATTCATTACAATTAATGAACCTACATTTACACGTCACTACCACCTAAAGTCTATAGTTTACATTAGGATTCATCCTTGTGTTGTACACTCTATGGGTTTAAGCCTATGTCTAACTACATGTATCTACCATTATAATAACATACAGAGTATTTTCACGGCCTCCAAAGATCCTCTTTACTCCTCCTTTTTATCTCCCCTTCCTCACTGACTTTTAGCAACCACTGATCTTTTTACTGTCTCCACTGTTTTGCCTTTTCCAGAAGATCATATGGTTGGAATGATACAGTATGTAGCCTTTTCTTATTGGCTTCTTTCAGTAGATGATATGCATTTAGGTTTTCTCAATGTCTTTTCATAGTTTGGTAGCTCATTTCTTTTTAGAACTGAATAATATTCCATTGTCTAGATGTGCTATGGTTTATTTATCATTTACCTACTAAAGGGCATCTTCGTTGCTTCCAAGTTTGGGCTATTCTGAGTAAAACTGCTGTACATTTTGTGTGGGCATAAGTTTTTAGTTCCTTTGGGTGAACACCAAGGAGTACAATGGTTAGATTGTATGGTAATAGTATGTTCAGTTTTGTAAGAAACTTCCAAATTGTTTTCTAAAGTGGCTGTACCATTTTGCATTCTCACCAGCAATGTTGTTCCATATTCTAGTAAGTATTTAGTATCTTCAGTGTTCCGGACTTTGGCCATTTCAATAGATGTGTAATAGTATCTTTCGTTGTTTTAATTTGCATTTCCCTGATGATATATGATGTGGATCATCTTTTCATGTGCTTATTTGTCAGCTGTATATATTCTTTGGTAAGGTATCTGTTAAAGTCTTTGGTCAATTTTTTAGTTGAGTTGTTTGCTTTCTTATTATTGAGTTTTAAATGTTCTTTGTATATTTTGGATAACAGTCTTATCAGATATGTGTTATAAATATATTTTCTCCCTGTCTGTGGTTTGTCTTTTTATTCTCTTAACAGTGTGTCTTGCAGAGCAGAAAATTTAATTTCAATGAAGTCTGGCTTATCAATCTCTCTTTTATACATCATGCCTCTGGTGCTGTATCTAAAGAATCATTGCCAGATCCAAGGTCATCTACACTTTATGCTATCTTCCAGGAGTTTTATAGTTTTGTGTTTCACATGTAGGTCTGTGATCTGATCATATTTCATATTAAGAAAAAGTATTAAAGCATGAACAATTAAGCCAGTATGGAAAAAAATACTAACAGGACTTTAAGGAATGAAAAAATACAGTAACTGAAGTTAAAATGCAGTTGATGGAATGAACAGTGAAAAAATGAAATTATAAAAACAATCCTATTTATGATAGCATAAAAATAAGAAAATTATTTGAAATAAATGTAATAAAAGTACAAAAAGTTGCCGAGAAACAGCTTGGTTGAGAGACCCCCACCCAGGTGGCGCTGAAGGTATTTGAGAGGCAGACATCCAGATAGCATAGTGGATCTAATCCGGTGGGAACATACAGCCTGAGAGCCTGTGGGGCTGACAGCTCTCCAGACTGAAGGCCCCGAGCAGATTTTCATCGACATATTTATTTACTCTTTGACAGGCGAGTCTCATTAATACACAGGTGTTCTACATACACACATAAGAATATACCAGGTAGGCAGCTGTTACACACCTAACACTAATTACAAACTGAAAGTACCTTTTACAAGGGAACCATGGGGACAGGGTACACTTAATGTTTCTCAACAAAAAGTTATATTCTGAAAATTGTAAAACATTGCTTAAGGAAATTAAGGAAGATCTAATTAACTGGAAAGATATCACATGCTTGTGAATCAGAAGACTTAGCATTGTTAAGATGACAATATTCCCCAAATTGGTATCCAGATTCCACATAGTCTTTATTAGAATTCCAGCTGACTTCTTGAAGAAATTGGTAAGATGATTATAAAAGTCATATGTGAATTCAAAGAATAGGGAGAAGAAGGAAGAGAGGAAGGAAAGGAGAAAAAAAGAGACAGTGAAGAAAAAGAACAGAAAGATTCTCCTTTCTTGATTTCAAAAGTTACTACAAAGTTACAATGACAGTGTGGCATAAAGATAGACATGGAGATTCATGGTCTAGAATTGAGCATGTAACAAGAAACTCCTTATGTTTATGGTCTCTTGATTTTTGACAAGGATGCCAAGACCATCCAATAGGGGGAGAGAATAGTCTTTTCAACAAATGGTACTGGAACAACTGCATATGCACATTCGATTGAATAAAATTGAACCTTTACTTTACACTATACACAAAAGTCAACTCAAAATCAAAGACCTTGGAGAAGAAGAGATAAAACTATAGAAGTCTTAAAACAAAACATAGACACAAACTTTTCATTACCTTGGTTTAGATCACAGTTTCTTAAATATGACACTAAGCATATAAACAACCAAATAAAAAATAAATAAGTTAGATTTCTTCAAAATTAAAAAATATATATGCTTCAAAAGACACATCACAAAAAATAAAAAAGATAACAGAATGGAAAAAAATTGTGAATCATTTTCTGATAAGAGACCAGTATCTACAATATGTAAAGTACACTTAAAATTTGATAACAGAAGGAAAAATAACCCAGTTTTTAAAAAGGCCAGATATTTGAACAGACTGTTCGCCAAACAAGATACATGAATATACATGCCACTTTCTTCAGCCAGCAATTGTGAACATTCTGGAAATGAATGAAAAAATAGAAATCCTGGGGATCGATCCAAGGTGGCCGTTTAAAACAGCTCAGGATTGCAGCGCCCAGTAAAAGCACAGAGGGTGAGTGGATGCCGCATTTTTATTGCCCACAGACTAGGAAATTCCCAGGCGGAGGAGCTCCACAGGTCACCAGCGCAGCTGTTTCAGCCAGCGCGGCTGTGCCAGCCGGCGCCGCTGCTTTGCCCCACGCGGCTGCTTTGTCAGCGCCCCGGAGCAGCGGTTCTCCATACAAAATACACCGGTCCGGGTGCCCTTTTGGCTGGCGACTGGAGCCATGGGAAGTCGCCCATTCGTCTGCTTAAAAAGGGGACTGAACAGGGAACCAGGACAGTAGATTCAAGGGCAAAAAAAGCGCCACGAATCTCAGTGCCACTGTTTAAACCAGCGCAGTGACTTGCCGCAGGGGAAAACACACAGACCTCCGCACCTCTTCAACAGGTGACTGGAACACCAACTTAAAAAAAAAAAAAAAAGGTTCTGAGGCAGGGAACCAGGCGATCAGGCTCAGCTGGTCCCACCCCCGCAAAAGAACAGCAATCAGAAACTCTCTGGATTGAGAGTTTCAAAGCAAGCGCAGCTGAACCCAGGACGGTCCAGCTCTGTGGGGGAGGGGCATCCGCCATTACCGAGGCAGTCCGCCACGACGGAGGTAGTCAGCCAATGCTGCGGCAGCCTGCTGTTGCCAAGGCAACCCACCATTGCTGAGGCAGCCCACCACTGCAGAGAGACTCCATCTTAAGAGAGGCGGGACACCATTGCCAAGGCAGTTCTAACTACACCCATATAAACAGGACTGCAGGGAAGTTCACTCAGCAGCTGGGTGGAACCCACAGCAGCTCAGCAAAGCCTCTACGGGCAGACAGTGACTAGGCTGCCTCCTTGCTGGGCAGGGCAGGTCTGAAGGAAAAAAAAGAAGGCAGCAGCATAATGGAAACTCATAAAGCCCGAAATCCATGGGACAGAGTGCCTGGGAACAAAAACCGGTTTATGAGTTCTGCTGCAGCAGACCTAAACGTACCTGCCCAGCAGCTCTGAATGAACAACAGAGCTCACAGCTCACCATTTGAGCTCCTATGAAGAAGAGACCATCTCCCCAAGCAGCTCCCTGACTCTTGCATATCCAAAGAGCCACCTTGTAAAGGAAAGATCAGAATGACACTTGGCGGGTATCCTTCTGGGACAAAGATAGCAGAAGAAGAAAACTGGTAACAACCGTTACTGTTCAGCAGCTGCTGCAGGTGATCCCCAGGCAAGCAGGGCCTGGAGTGGACCTCAGCAGACCTACAGCAGAGGGGCCAGACTGTCAGAAGGAAAACCAAGAAACAGAAATAACCTCATCATCAACAAACAGAACGTCTACTCAGAGACCCAATCTGAAAGCCAGCAAATACAAAGACGGCAGGTGGATAAATCCATAAAGATGGGAAGAAACCAGTGCAAAAAGGATGAAAACACCCGAAACCAGAACACCTCTCCTCCTACAAGGGATCACAACTCCTCACCAGCAAGGGAACAAGGTTGGATGGAGAACGAGTGTGATGAAATGACAGAACCAGGCTTCAGAAGGTGGGTAGTAAGAAATTTCTGTGAACTGAAAGAACATGTCCTAACCCAATGCAAAGAAACTAAGAACGTTGAAAAAAGATTTGATGAAATGCTAATGAGAATGGACAAAATAGAAAGGAATATAAGTGAATTGATGAAGCTGAAAAACACAACACGAGAACTTCGTGAAGCATGCACAAGTATCAACAGCCGAATTGACCAAGCAGAAGAAAGGATATCAGAGGTTGAAGATCAACTCAATGAAATAAAACGGGAAGGCAAGAATAGAGAAAAAAGGGTAAAAAGGAATGAACAAAATCTCCAAGAAATGTGGGACTATGTGAAAAGACCTAATCTACGTTTGATAGGCGTACCTGAATGTGATGAAGAGAATGAATCCAAGCTGGAAAGTATTCTTCAGGATATTATCCAGGAAAACTTCCCCAACCTAGCAAGGCAGGCAAATATTCAAGTCCAGGAAATACAGAGACCACCACAAAGATATTTGTCAAGAAGAGTAACCCCAAGGCACATAATCATCAGATTCACCAGGGTTGAAATGAAGGAGAAAATACTAAGGGCAGCCAGAGAGAAAGGTTGGGTTACCCACAAAGGGAAGTCCATCAGACTCACAGCAGATCTTTCAGCAGAAAGCCTACAAGCCAGAAGAGAGTGGGGGCCAATATTCAACATCCTTAAAGAAAAGAACTTTCAACCCAGTATCTCTTATCCAGCCAAACTAAGCTTCATAAGTGAAGGAAAAATAAAATCTTTTGTGAACATGCAAGTGCCCAGAGATTTCGTCACCACCAGGCCAGCTTTACAAGAGCTCCTGAAAGAGGCTGTACACATATAAAGGAACAACCAGTACCAGCCGCTCCAAAAACATGCCAAATGGTAAAGAGAATCAACACAATGAAGGATCTTCGTCAACTAACGGGCAAAACAGCCAGCTAGCACCAAAATGGCAGTATCAAATGCACACATAACAATATTAACCCTAAATGTAAATGGACTAAGTGCCCCAATCAAAAGACACAGACTGGCAAATTGGATAAAAAGCCAAAACCCATCCATGTGCTGTATCCAGGAAACCCATCTCACATGCAAGGATATACAAAGGCTCAAAATAAAGGGATGGAGGAAGATTTACCAAGCAAATGGAGAGCAAAAAAAACAGGAGTTGCAATTCCCATCTCTGATAAATTAGACTTTAAATCAACAAGGATCAAAAGAGACAAAGAAGGACATTACATAATGGTAAAAGGATCAATGCAACAAGAAGAGCTAACGATCCTAAATATATGCACACCCAATACAGGAGCACCCGGATACATAAGGCAAGTTCATAATGACTTACAAAGAGACTTAGACTCCCACACAATTATAGTGGGAGACTTTAAAACCCCATTGTCAGTATTAGACAGATCAACCAGACAGAAAATTAACAAGGATATCCAGGACTTGAACTCAGACCTGGACCAAGCAAACCTAGTAGACAATTACAGAACTCTCCACCCCAAATCCACAGAATATACATTCGTCTCAGCACCACATCACACCTACTCTAAAATTGACCACATAATTGGGAGTAAATCACTCCACAGCAAATGCAAAAGAATGGAAAATCATAACAAACAGTCTCTCAGACCACAGTGCAATCAAGTTAGCACTCAAAATTCAAAAACTAACCCAGAACCACACAGCTTCATGGAAACTTAACAACTTGCTCTTGAATGTTGGCTGGATAAACAATGAAATGAAGACAGGAATAAAGATGTTCTTCGAAACTAACGAGAATGAAGACACAACATACCAGAATCTCTGGGACACATTTAAAGCAGTCTCTAGAGGAAAATATATAGCAATAAGTGCCCACATGAGAAGCCAGGAGAGATCAAAAATTGACACCCTATCATCAAAACTGAAAGAGCTAGAGGAGCAAGATCAAAAAAACTCAAAGTCTAGCAGAAGACAAGAAATAGCTAAGATCAGAGCAGAACTGAAGGAGATAGAGACACAAAAAACCCTTCAAAAAATCAATAAATCCAGGAGCTGGTTTTTTGAAAAGATCAACAAAATAGACAAATCAATAGCCAGATTAATAAAAAAGAAAAGAGAGAATAACCAAATTGATGCAATAAAAAACGATAAAGGGGATATCACCACAGATTCCACAGAAATTCAAACCATCATCAGAGATTATTACAAACAACTCTATGCACACAAACTAGTAAACCTGAAAGAAATGGATAAATTCCTGGACACTTGCCTCCTCCCAAGCCTAAATCAGGAAGAAGCCGAAACCCTGAACAGACCCATAACAAGGTCTGAAGTTGAGGCAGCAATTAAGAGCTTACCACCCAAAAAAAGCCCAGGTCCAGACGGGTTCACAGCTGAATTCTACCAGACATACAAAGAGGAGCTGGTACCATTCCTTCTGAAACTATTCCAAACAATACAAAAAGAGGGAATTCTTCCCAAATCATTTTATGAAACCAACATCATCCTGATTCCAAAACCCGGCAGAGACTCAACAAGAAAAGAAAACTTCAGGCCAATATCCATGATGAAAATAGATGCAAAAATCTTCAATAAAATACTGACAAGCCGATTGCAACAGCACATCATAAAGCTTATCCACCATGATCAAGTAGGCTTCATCTCGGGGATGCAAGGCTGGTTCAATATTTGCAAGTCTATAAACGTAATTCACCACATAAACAGAGCCAAAGACAAAAACCACATGATTATCTCGATTGATGCAGAGAAGGCCTTTGACAAAGTTCAACAGCCCTTTATGCTAAAAACCCTCAATAAGCTAGGTATTGACGGAACGTATCTCAAAATAATAAAAGCTATTTATGACAAACCAACAGCCAATATCATACTGAATGGGCAAAAACTGGAAGCAGTCCCCTTGAAATGTGGCACTAGACAAGGATGCCCTCTCTCACCACTCCTATTCAATATAGTACTAGAAGTTCTAGCCAGAGCAATCAGGCAAGAAAAAGAAATAATGGGTATTCAAATAGGAAAGGAGGAAGTCAAATTGTCTCTATTTGCTGATGACATGATTGTTTATCTAGAAGACCCCATCATCTCAGCCCCAAATCTCCTGAAACTGATAAGCAACTTCAGCAAAGTCTCAGGATACAAAATCAATGTGCAAAAATCACATGCATTCCTATACACCAATAACAGACTTAAAGAGAGCCAAATCAAGAACAAACTTCCATTCACAATTGCCACAAAGAGAATAAAATACCTAGGAATACAACTAACAAGGAACATAAAGGACCTCTTCAAGGAGAACTACAAGCCACTGCTGAACGAAATAAGAGAGGACACAGACAGATGGAGAAACATTCCATGTTCATGGTTAGGAAGAATCGATATCATGAAAATGACCATACTGCCCAAAGTAATTTACAGATTCAATGCTATCCCCATCAAGCTACCAATGACCTTTTTCATAGAACTGGAAAAAACCACCTTAAACTTCATATGGAACCAAAAGAGAGCCCGCATAGCCAAGTCAATTCTAAGCAAAAAGAACAAAGCGGGAGGCATCACACTACCAGACTTCAAACTATACTACAAGGCTACAGTAATCAAAACAGCATGGTACTGGTACCAAAACAGAGATATAGACCAATGGAACAGAACAGAGGTCTCGGAGTCAACGCAACATATCTACAACCATCTGATCTTTGACAAACCAGACAAAAACAAGCAATGGGGAAAGGATTCCCTGTTTAATAAATGGTGTTGGGAAAACTGGCTAGCCATGTGCAGAAAGCAGAACCTGGACCTCTTCCTGACACCTTACACTAAAATTAACTCCAGATGGATTAAAGACTTAAACATAAGACCTAACACCATAAAAACCCTAGAAGAAAATCTAGGCAAAACCATTCAGGACGTAGGTGTAGGTAAAGACTTCATGACCAAAACACCAAAAGCATTGACAACAAAAGCCAAAATAGACAAATGGGACCTAATCAAACTCCACAGCTTCTGCACGGCAAAAGAAACAGTCATCAGAGTGAATCGGCAACCAACAGAATGGGAAAAAAATTTTGCTGTTTACCCATCTAACAAAGGGCTGATATCCAGAATTTACAAAGAACTAAAACAGATTTACAAGAAAAAAACTAACAAGCCCATTCAAAAGTGGGCAAAGGATATGAACAGATACTTTACAAAAGAAGACATACATGAGGGCAACAAACATATGAAAAAATGCTCATCATCATTGGTCGTCAGAGAAACGCAAATCAAAACAACATTGAGATACCATCTCACGCCAGTTAGAATGGCGATCATTAAAAAATCTGGAGACAACAGATGCTGGAGAGGATGTGGAGAAATAGGAACACTTTTACACTGTTGGTGGGAGTGTAAATTAGTTCAACCATTGTGGAAGACAGTGTGGCGATTCCTCAAGGACCTAGAAATAGAAATTCCATTTGACCCTTCAATCCCATTACTGGGTATATATCCAAAGGATTGTAAATCATTCTACTATAAGGACACACGCACACGAATGTTCATTGCAGCACTGTTTACAATAGCAAAGACCTGGAACCAACCCAAATGCCCATCGATGATAGACTGGACAGGGAAAATGTGGCACATATACACCATGGAATATTATGCAGCCATTAAAAACGATAAGTTTTTGTCCTTTGTAGGGACATGGATGAACCTGGAAACCATCATTCTCAGGAAACTGACAGAAGAGCAGAAGATCAAACACCACATGTTCTCACTCATAGGCGGGTGTTGAACAATGAGAACACATGGACACAGGGAGGGGAGCACTACACACTGGGGTCAGTTGGGGGGAAATAGGGGAGGGATGGTGGGGGGTGGGGAGCTGGGGAGAGATAGCAAGGGGAGAGATGCCAGATGCAGGTGATGGGGAGGAAGGCAGCAAGTCACACTGCCACGTGTGTGCCTATGCAACAATCTTGCATGTTCTTCACATGTACCCCAAAACCTAAAATGCAATAAAATAAATAAATAGGAATAAATAAATAAATAAATAAATAAGAAATCCTTAGCAAAGAAATAGAAAATATAAAAAAAGAACCAAGCTGAAAATTTAAAATTAAAAAAGAAAATAACCAAGATCAGGAACAAGGCAAGGATGTTCACCCTTATCATTCCTATTGACCAAAGCACAGAAAGTCTTAGCCAGTACAATAAGGCAAAATGATAGATAAATGGATGGATGGATGGAGATAGATAGATAGATAGATGAATGGATAGATGGTTAGATGGATGGACATAGATAGATAGACAGATAGACAGATAGATAGATAGATAGATAGATAGATAGATAGATAGATAGATAGATGATAGAAAACATACTAATAGAAAGGGAGCAATAAGAGTGTCCCAATTTGCAGAAGATATGATTATCAACACAAATTATCCCAAGAAATGTACATGAAACACTTCTTTATTATTATACTTTAGTACATGTGCAGATACATGTGCAGAAAATGCAGGTTTGTTACATAGGTATATACCTGCCATGGTGGTTTGCTGCACCCATCAACCCATCATCGACATTAGGTATTTCTACTAATGCCATCCCTCCTCTAGCCCCCCAGTCCCTGCAGGCCCCAGTATGTGATGTTCACTCCTTGTTTCCATGTGTTCTCATTGTTGAACTCCCACTTATGAATGAGAACATGACTGTTTGGATTTCTGTTCCCGTGTTATTTTGCTGAGAATGATGGCTTCCAGCTTCATCCATGTCCCTGCAAAGGACATGAACTCATCCTTTTTTATGGCTGCATAGTATTCCATGATGTCTATATGCCACATTTTCTTTATCCATTCTATTACTGATGGACATTTGGGTTGGTTTTAAGTCTTTGCTAGTGTGAATAGTGCTCCTATAAATAAATGTGTGCATGTGTCTTTGGAGTAGAATGATTTATAATCCTTTGGGTATATAGCCATATAATCCTTTGGGTATATACCATTTGCTGGGTCAAATGGTATTTATAGTTTTAGATCCTTGAGGAATCACCACACTGTCTTCCACAATGGTTGAACTAGTTTACACTGCCACCAATGGTGTAAAAGTGTTCCTATTTTTCCACATCCTCTCCACATCTGTTGTCTCCTGACTCTTAAATGATCGCCTTTCTAACTGTCATGAGATGGTATCTCATTGTGGTTTTGTTTTGCGTTTCTCTAATGACCAGTGATGATGAGCTTTTTTTCATATGTTTCTTGGCTGCATAACATCTTCTTTTGAGAAGTGACTGTTCATATCCTTCACCCCCTTTTTGATGTTTTTTTTTTCTTGTAAATTTGTTTAAGTTCCTTGCAGATTTTGGATATTAGCCTTTTGTCAGATGGATAGATTGCAAAATTTTCTCCCATTCTGTAGGTTGCCTGTTCACTCTGATGACAGTTTCTTTTGTTGTGCAGGGCTGTTTAGTTTAATTAGATCCCAATTGTCAAATTAGCCTTTTGTTGCCATTGCTTTTGGTGTTTTAGTCATGAAGTCTTTGCCCATGCCTATATCCTGAATGGTATTGCTTAGGTTTTCTTGTAGGGTTTTTATGGTTTTAGGTCTTACATTTAAATCTTTAATCCATCTTGAGATAATTTTCATATAAGGTGTAAGGAAGGAGTCCAGTTTCAGTTTTCTGCATATGGCTAGCCAGTTTCCCCAACACCATTTATTAAATAGGAAATTCTTTTCCCACTGCTTGTTTTTATCAGGTTTGTCAAAGATCAGATGTGTGGGGTTATTTCTGAGGCCTCCCATTAATCTATATATCTGTTTTGGTAACAGTAGTATGCTGTTTTGGTTACTGTAGCTTTGTAGTATAGTTTGAAGTTGGGTAGCATGATGCTTCCAGCTTTGTTCTTTTTGCTTAGGATTGTCTTGGCTATACAAGCTCTTTTTTGGTTCCTTATGAAATTTAAAGTAGTTTTTTCTAATTCTGTGAAGAAAGTCAATGGTAGCTTGATGAGAATAGCATTGAATCTATAAATTACTTTAGGCAGTATGGCCATTTTCATGATATTGATTCTTCCTATCCATGAGCATGGAATGTTTTTCCATTTGTTTGTCTTCTCTCTTATTTCCTTGAGCAGTGGTTTGTAGTTCTTGAAGAGGTCCTTCACATTCTGTGTTTCACATTTAGGTTTGTGTAAGTTGTATTCCCAGGTATTTTATTCTCTTTGTAGCAATTGTGAATAGGAGTTTACTCATAATTTGGATCTCTGTATATTATTGGTAAATAGGAATGCTTTTGATTTTTGCACATTGATTTTTTTATCCTGAGACTTTGCTGAAGTTGCTTATCAGCTTAAGAAGATTTTGAGCTAAGACAATGGGGTTTTCTAAATATACAATCATGTCATCTGCAAACAGAGACAATTTGACTTCCTTTCTTCCTATTTGAATACCCTTTATTTCTTTCTCTTGCCTGATTGCCCTATCCAGAACTCCCAATACTACGCTGAATAGGAGTGGCGAGAGAAGAGTGGTGAGAGAGGTCCACAGTCAAGGTTCTGGCAGATCCAATGTCTCCTTAGGTCCTCTTTCCTGATTTGCAGACAGCTGTCTTCTCTTTTATCCTCATGTGATGCAGAACAGAGAGAGAAAGGAAGGAAGCAAGCTCTCTTGCATTTCTTCTTATAACAGCATTAATTTTATTTGCAAAGCTTTACCCTCATGACCTAATCACCTCCAAAGGCCCCACCTCCAAATACCATCAAATGGGGGATCAGACTTCAACTTATGAATTTTGGGGAGATGCAAACCTTGTTAGTCAGGATTCTCCAGAGACAGAGACCACAGTCAAGATGACACATAAATTAACCATCAAAAAAAAAAAATCCAGCCCATACCAACAGGTTTTTACAAAATTGAAATACTGTTATACAACCCAACAATCTCATCAAATATTAGAAAGCACTGTTCTAGATTACAAACACAAATATTCAACCAAAACAGTCAGACACTCCCTGGCAAGAAAACAACCAAAAAGGAAATCTGGTTCATTCTCAGATGTATAATCACTAGACTGACTTCCCAACTTAATTTAATTTAGTCATTTTCTCTCTAGAGATGATTATATGCTATGACGATAACATGAATGTTGGGAATTATTGACAATTGTGTTTCTCATTTCAAATTATCCACTACGTTTCTACTTTACCACTCTGTCTATGTCAATGTACTTGCCTGATGACTTTTGGGTCAATGAATTAAACCATTTCTGAAACTCAAAATTGAGATTTGAGACCTATAAGACACAGCCTGACAACTAGTGATTCTGTACTAAACCACGGTTCTCCAAGATCATGTTAGATGCCAGGAATCTTTAATCCATGGGACACATAAGACAGACTTCATATATGGAAGGACAACTGCTAAATCCAATTGATCAATGTTAACAAATGTTTGAATAAGTATCTATAAAATATAAAATTATGTCAATTAATCACCTGCATGTAAACTCAGCACTTGTAAAGACACAGGCTATGAATAATCATAAGAGATGTGGGGTCCTTGGAGGAGTGCCTACGCCCCATAGAAATTGTTTTGTTTGGTACTATGAATAATATTAAAAAGAACATTTCCCTAATTTCTTATGTTCCCTGAGCTTCAGTTTTCTCATCTGCATATTGGGTTTGAATTATAATCCCACTGAGATTCCTCCCGTCATAATGGAAGGTCCAACATCCCAGTCATGCTGGGAAGGCAACTGGGATGTTGGACTTTCCATTAAACTCATTAAAGTGCCATGAATTCCAAGCTCGGTGAGAACTCTGTGGTGGTGGCACTGTGTACCCTGGTAGCCGTGGCTTCCTAGGCAGCATTTCTCAGACCTTGACCTGAGAATCACCTTTCTTTAAAATGCAGATTTTATAGCTCCTCTCCTAGATATTTGAATTCGGTAAATCTTGAATTGAGTCCAAGAATTGCACTTTAAGCAAACACTCCAGGTAATTCTGATGCAGGTCATCTGTTTGAAACCACTAAGATACCAAGGTTAATAATACCATAAATTGGTTGTATTAATGTAGGTTAATAATACAAATTGGCTACATTAATGGAGGTTAAGGTTTGATACCACTAAGACATCAAGGTTAATAGTACTATAAATTGGCTGCATTAATGTAGATGGTGGAAGATCACTGTATCACTATACTGTGTCCTTTATTTTGGAGAAAAATAATCAGAGCAAACCTTCATGCAAGGCATTTTGAGTCTGTAAGATTTCTTTAGGAAAGGAATTTAGAGGAAGGGGTTAGACAGCAGAAAGACCAAAGAGTTTTCTCTTTAAACAGATTTTCTGAGTTTAATTTTCTGTAAATCCATCCCAAAACTAGGAAATGTGCATTCTAGGCTGAAACTTCCTAAAATAAGTCCACTGCTGCACTTGATGAGATCCAGAGGCAACTCCCTTTTATTACTGTGAAGATGGGATAGAAAGCAGGGACAGCCATGTGAGTGCAAGAGAAAATTATATAATTCAAAGGGAAGAAAAGACAGAAGGAGTTAGGGAGAAGATAATGGGTTGTGGTTTGAGTCCAATTCAGAGGTTAGAGAAGATTCCCATGTGTGAGTCAAAGTAGATCTGCTCATTCAGAATTCAGGTGTTGTAATTTATCATGAGATGAAGTGTGAGGAGTAAACAGTGATGTCTTGAGAATTGGAGTGATCCAAGTTCATTGTGTACAATTTCAGCTCTGACATTTCCAGACTGTATGACCTGGGGAAAGCTGCTCAAACTGTCTGACCTTTGTTTTTTTCAGCCTTACGATGGCATAATAGCAACCCACATCATGGGTTTGTTGTAAAAATTAAGTAAACGGACACAGGCAAAAATCCATTGTGAAATGTAAGGTTGACTAAAATGAAGGAATAATTACTTGCATGAAATAATTTTTGATTTATGCTAGGTAAGATAATTAAATTGTATTTTCTTATAACTATAGCAAAAACAGCACCAAAACTTAAAATTATAAACCCTACAAACCGATGGCTAGTTTGCTCTACCTAAATCTGAAATTTTAGACAGCCAATAAGAAATGAGAGCTCTCAAGAAATGGGCTTTTGTTGCTCATTGGGAAAAAGAATTGAAAACTTTTCTTGGAAGCAATATCAAAAACAATTTTAAAAAAATCACACTTATTATATAACTAAATAAGTGCCAAAAGTTTCTGAAAAGCAATCAAAGCCCTGCATTTCAGAGACCACTGAGCCAAAGAAGCTTGGGTATAATTGTATGAGTTTAATAGATGGGCCAACATCTCAGTCACCTTTCTCAAAAATTCTGACTCTCAGTGCAGAGATTTCCAAGAGTTTATTCTGCGGAACAAAATTTCCATTTGACCTCAGAGTGTCTTCATTCTATGAAGCATTTTATAGCTGTCATCGAACGCATTGTCTGATCAACATTTTGGTTGCTAAGAGAAAGACTTTTGGTCTGTGATTCATTTAGAAAGTCTTGACAACTCACCATAGTATAAGCTATAAGAAAAGATGAACATTTTAGCAGTACAGAACCCAATTTCAATACTGATATAAGAGGATGCAAAGTTGTTCAGGCCAATTGAAAAGATCATAGGAGTCATGAATGGGAGATGTGGGTATGCAGGAGGGTGTACTTTGGGTAGGGGGTGAAAATGGACAGGAATCCATAAGCTACACGGTGTCCTGGCATAATTAGTAATTAAACTACTTTCAATCTCTAAAGCATCCTCAACTGTGCAATTAGTCACTTTAGTGATAGGCCAAATTGGAGCTGTGATTTTACTCTGCCCAATGTGATCAATCAGGTGCTGAATTTTCCTTATCCCAACTGTGGCCTTTTTACTCCCGGTCTGTTTACTCCCTTTATGACTCTTTCAAGAAGATCCCTGGCTCCTGAAACATCAGCCTTCAACACTGCCCCCAAGTAACCTGATAATGGTTTAGACCTTCCTAAGAACCTGCTGCCAACTCTTGGTAGTATTCGGATTCCAAGCACACAGCAAGAATCAGCAGGGCCAGTGTAGCAAAGACACAACAGAGCACTCACTGCCACCCACAAGATACAGCTCTGAACCTTAAAAGAATCTGTTCCTCTGGATTAGGATTCTCCGTGTTTTATTTGTCTCTTTGCTTGCTTGTGTTTAAGAAGGTTAGAGGCACTTCTCCAGCTCTGTGCAGGTTTACGGGAGGTTAGAAGAATGCTGGAATCTTCCACTCCCCACTTTACCAGAGAAACCTCGTTCATATTTGTTTCTTGTGTGGGGCATTGTATGTAGGATTTTGTATTGGAAATAAAGTGTTTCACTGCTTTAAAAAAGTTGCCACTGTGTAATTGAAAGGTGCCTCTATTAGATGGAGTTGAGACTCAGTATTCTACTGACCACTCCTACTTCCTTACTACCAACCATGATAGGAATGCAGCTAGACACGGAGGCAGTTCCCAGGTAAAGGCATCACTGACTAACAATGAGGTCCTTTCCCTGGTGGCTCCCTGTTTGGGAGACTGTCATAATAAGGTTCCTGGTAATCATATCACTTTTGTAGTGATGCCTTTCGGGTTCTGCTCATGTGATTAGCCCTTTCTAATCATAAAAACTCATAAAATGACTGAATGGGGAAATGGGTTTACTTGGACTTAAATATTTCTTCAAGAAATTAAATAAAAATTCTTTTCGTGATCATTGGAGAACATACAAATTTCCAGGTGTTCTTTTTTTTTTTAATGGAACATGATTACATTTGAACTTTATATCCTAGGAGACAATTGCTTATTATGTGTTAATTCCTGTTCTAAATACTTTACATATAATAACGGATTCAGTCCTCCAACAATCTTATTAGGTAGGCAGTTTGTAAATTTTAGTTTTTTCCCTCTACAAATCAGAAAAGGAGCTATACAGAGTGTAAGTAGCTTCCCAGAGGTCACAATGCTAGTTAGGGGAAGAGCTGAGACTTAAATTCAGCCAGTATAGCTCCAAGGCTTGAGTTCTCACTGCTGTCCTGTGCCACCCCTAGGGTGAAATGATTGGGTGGTGCGGTGTGAAGAAATTGGCCAACCCTATCGCATTCCCGTCCTTCTTCCTCTGTAACAGAACCTCGATTGTCTTCGACTTTCACTCTATCTTAAGTCTCCTCAGAGAAGGCTCACCTCATCCTCTGGAAAGAACCTAATCTAAGAGTAATCCATTACCCATTATAGTGTTCAGACTGGGCATGTGCCTTACACACTGAGATTTGATGTGATATTTGTTATGACTAGAAATGTTGTTTTTTAATATCAACCTTATGAAAAGTTGTAAAAATAGAAACAGTACACTCATATATTCTTTACTTAAATGTGCCTATTGTTAACATTTACCCCATTTGTTTAACTTTTAAGTTCAGGTTTGTGATATAGGTAAACTTATGTCACGGGGCTTTGTTGTACAGATTATTTCATCACCCAGGAATTCAGCCTAGTACCCATTAGTTATTTTTTTCTGATCCTCTCCCTCCTCCCATCCTCTGCCCTCCAATAGGCCCCAGTGTGTGTTGTTCCTTTCTGTGTGTCCATGTGTTCTCATTATTTAGCTCCCACTTATAAGTGAGAACATGTGGTATTTGGTTTTCTGTCTCTGCATTAGTTTGCTAAGGATAATGGCCTCCAGCCCCATTCATGTTCCTGCAAAGGACATAATGTCATTCTTTTTTATGGCTGCATAGTATTCCAGAGGGTATATGTACCACATTTTCTTTATTCAGTCTACCATTGATGGACATGTAGTTCTTTCTCACTCTTCTGCAGAGAGCCTATTGAAGCCCCATGTGGCTGTGAATAGATATGAACCCCGGAAATGTTGCAATCATCTGGCTTTTCATTCCAGAAGGAAATCTGTATATGGAGTTGCACAAAGTCAGAGAAACTACGGAGAAATAGAGCCACTGGTTTACATCCACCTTGTTGAATATCCTAATCCTGGATGTCTAATTATGTGAATCAACGAATTTCCTTCTTCAACATGACATCAAGTCAATCCCTGGCTGTTTTATACCTTACTATATACTGAGATATTTTCTTTCAATGATTAATTCATGTTCGAACATTTTCACTGTAGCAAAAAGAATCTGTTCCAAATTATTTTAAGAGGAAGATGACATTCATGATAAGGTTTGAGTTACTGGAATAAGAAATTATGATGAATAAAAGTTTTCAACAAATAACATCTTCCATATTTATTAACATGCTGAATCATCTATTTTAAGTCGTATGTTAAATGCTGATGGAGAGAAACTTTTTACGGATGTAATCTATGGACCACTGAGTTCTGACAGTGATGAAAGTTAATGCAGTAAGAGTTGAAATAGTGTCCCTAAAATTTACTTGTTTCTTGATCGATATATTAGTTTGCTAGTGCTGCCATAACAAAGTGCCACTGAATGGGTGGCTTAAATAACAGAAATATATTGTATGTCTCAAGTTCAGGAAGCTGGAAGTTTGAGACCAAAGTGTCAGCAGGTTTGGTTTTTCTGAGACCTCTCTCCTCGGTTTGGAGATGGTTGTCTTCTCTGGGCATCTTCACATGGTCTTCCCTTTACACTTGTCTATGTCATAACGTCCTCTTCTTATAAGGACACCAGTGATATTAGATCAGGGCACACTCCAATGATCTTATTTAACTTTAATTTCCTCTTTAAAGAGCGTATCTCTAAGTACGGTCACATTCTGAGATAATGGAAGTTAGGACTTCAACATACGCATTTTGGGGGTAATAAAATTCAGGCTAAAACAATTGGCAGCAAGGAAAGCTTTTATAAATTTTTTAAAACAAAGCACACTAAAATCTAATTTAAGCATAAGCTCTGAGTGAAGTCATTTGTCAACAATAAATAGTCTTCAGGAAGTGAGGCTTTTCATTTTTTTCTACTTTTTAAAATGTTTGCTATGGGTTGATAAACTCTATGTTTCGAATTTACTAAAACTAAGTGGCAAATAGGGATCACACTGAGGAAAAATAAGATATCATTTTAATTAACAATTTTTAGGGCATCAGTGTCATTCTAATTTAAATCTGCAATCCCTCCTTGCTAACAATTTAATAGTCTTGAGACTCTGAGGCTGTGCCAATGCTTTCAATCTGCCTCTGCTCCTCAGAGCCTCATCTACTGTGCACAGGATGCATCTGGGTGGTGTGCTAGGCGGTTCACGTGGAAGGTCTGGGAACGCCAAAGTGCAGGAATCTCACAGCAGAAATAAGTTGAATGTGTTCAGGTTTTTGAAGCTGCAGATGCAACTTATGAATCTGAATGGCTTTAGAGTCAGTAGTGCTTATCCTTTTTATCACTCGCCTTTGATAAATAGTTCTGGAGTGCCCGACCCCATGCAAAAAAAACTTATTTATACATTTATAAATGGCACAGAAATAAGACATTTAGAAGACAATTGCATGCAGTTAATCTATTATTTTCTTGCTGCCCCTCTTTGTTCTGTCATGCACATTTCCTGGGGAGTTGAAGCCCCATTTTGGAGACCATTGACTTAGATGCCTTTTGATATTTGCAAGCACCTGTGGATACATACCTGGAAGATACATAAAAGTTCTTTTAGGGGAAGCTGGAATGAATGTGCGGGATTTCTTTTTTATTAAAACTTATTTATTATACTTTAAGTTCTGGTGTACATGTGCAGATCATGCAGGTTTGTTCCATAGGTATACATGTGCCAACATAGGCAATGGTTTCTGCATCCATTGACCTGTCATCTACATTAGGTATTTCTCCCAATGCTATATCTCCCCAATCCCCCACCCCCTGTCCCCCACCTCCCAGGCCCCGGTGTGTGATGTTCCCCTCCCTGTGTCCGTGTGTTCTCATTATTCAACACCCACTTATGAGTGAGAACATGCAGTGTTTGGTTTTCTGTTCTTGTGTCAGTTTGCTGAGAATGATGGTTTCCAGTTTCATCCATGTTCCTGCAAAGGACATAAACACATCCTTTTTTTATGGCTGCATAGTATTCCATGGTGTATATATGCCACATGTGCAGGTTTTCTCACAGTCCATCTGGCTTTCTCCAGATGCAAAGATTGCACAGATTGATGGGACCAAATAATTGCTGGTTGTCAATGGTCTTTCCACATTTTCTTACCTTTGAACACACATCTTTAAAATAAAGTTAATTTTTTATTTGTTTAATAATAAAACTGTTAAGACCTGTGGGAGATCAGTCGGGATGGTGGGAGAAATTGTAAAGTTATAGAAAATAGTCACAAACCATATTGCAAGGCTGGGGGTGGCGGTTGCATAGCTTCAGTAAAAGGTTTGGCTGAAGGCAGCCTAATCCTCTTTACCTTGAGTTAATAGCAGAAAAGCAAATAACATGAGAATGTGGGAGAGTTTGTCTAAATAGCTTGTTTACTCTTATGGTCCTAAGACTAAACTTTAACCCTCTGTGGGTGGATAATTGCTCTCTACTCAGGAGGTTGGCAATGTTAATCACCTTCTAGTGGTGTTTACTCGCAACCTTTGTCATTGAATCTATACTAAAACAATGCAAACTTGGCAGACTAATTGAGGTGATGCTGCAGACTGAGGCAGTAGATTCCCTTAGTCAGACTGACAGGTAAGAAATCTGTGTCATTGTATGTTATTCACCCATAATACAAACCTTGGTCTCCTGGGTCACCACCTAGCAGGTGGTGATCCTGATGTGACAAGTTGGTCCCCGCATGATGAATGCTACAGAGGATCATGACAGAACCCTAGAAAATGAAAGGTGAAGAGGGTTACACAGTCGGTGAGTCAGTTTGTGTCTGCTTGGAATCTCCAAGTTCAAGGGAATTGTTCAGGCTACAGTTTCATCATGGGACAGCAGTTATCAGCTCAACAGAAACAGTATATAAAAGTATTAAAACAGTGGCTTAAAGCTAGTGGAGCCTCGGTTTTGTAGGCTCAATTAAGAGGCCTAATGCAAACTCTTGTAACCCATAACCCATCTTCCAGTTCCCAGAAAGCATGCTAGACATAGAGCTCTGGGAACAAGTGGGGAGAAATCTTAAACAGCATCATGCATAAGGGCAACAGGTCTCAGTAACATCATCACCAGACCAAAATAACAAAGAGGAAATGGAGGTTTTGCTTGATCCCCCTCCTCCAATAAATAGGAAAAAATACAAGGAATACGCAATAACTATGGGACTCTGTCTTAAGCAAGCAGCATTAGAAGGGGAGCTCTTAACCTGCCTGGTAATGCAAGATCAACAAGGCAATCAGGTGTATACTTTATAAAAAGATAAGAATAAAGGCATTAGAGGCCGAAACTGTGAGGCCAAGTAGGCAGTAGGTGGAAGAAAGGGCTCAGTGGCAGGGAAGCTCCTGGGACCCAGGCTGATAGAAACCACCCAGGCCAGCAGCATCTGCCCAGTAGTGGGAGGAGGGAGTGGAGAAAACAAAAAGTAGCACAGACAAAAGGCAGTGCCTAGGTGAGTGCAACGCAGCTGCCACCCCAGTATCCACACTGCTGCCCTCTGGCTCCACGGGCAGCCCACAGCAAAATTTCGTATGTTCCTTATTTACAAGCAGCATCCCAGATTATGGTTCTCCGCTAAGATTTAAGTAAAATTTAAGAGTGTGAAAGACTCCTTTCTCATAATGGCCACTATTGTTATTCCAACCCTACCCCTGCCCTGATATAGCTCTCTCCAAATCCAACTTAAATAGAACAGTAACCTCTGAAGGGAGAGAAATTACAAATAGCCCTTGAATTAGTTAAGGAACAATTGCCCTGTCTTGGGCATAACACTTATAAGTTGCAAAACCCATTTTTCTATCTGAAAGGTCAATATAGCCCTGGATTATCCCAGATTTTTAACCCCTGCAGCAAAGAGGGAAATTGAGGACATAGAACAAGCTATCTCTCAAAGGCAACTAGATCACATTGATCCACAATTAAATTCAATTTAATTGTTTATTTTTCCCACCAAACACTTCCATACAGGGTTAATAGGACAGATGACCCCAGGACTGTGCTTTCTAGAATGGGATTTTTGCTCACATGTCAGGACTAAAACATGATCTCCCTATATCCAGTTAATCAGTGAAGTCATGTATTCAGGCCACAGATGATGCAATCAGTTGCTAGGTTACGATCTTGATATCCTTAGGATTCCTTTAAATAAAAAGCAATTTGAAGCAGTTTTGTCCCTATCATTAGATCTGCAAATAGCACGCTCTGATTACACAGATCAAATAGAGAATGCCCTTCCTGCTGATAAACTACTTCAGTTCTTATCTCACACTTCTGTGATCTTACCTACAAAAATAGTTCACTCCCCGATACCTAATGCTTTAACACTGTTTACTGATGGTTTGAGTACACATGGAAAAGTGGCAGTGTGGTGGAGACCACATAATTTTCTCATTTCATCTGGATTTACTAGCACTTAGAGAGCTGAGACTGGGGCTCTGTTATTGGCTTTGGAAACTTTTTCCACTCAGCCCATCAACATTGTTAGTGACTCTGCTCACTCTGTTTATTTATTGCAGAACTTTGGAACAGCCCTCATAAAGTCTACTCTTGAGCCTAGCCTGTGTGCGCATTTTCTTTGACTTCAGCGATTGCTGGATCGATGCACACATCCTATTTTTATCACATGTATTCGAGCCCACAGCTCACTGCCTGGCCTATTGGCTTATGGCAATGATCAAGCAGCCCTACAAGTTATGACATCACCGCTTGACTAAGCCACCGAATCACATCAATAATTCCACCAAAATTGGAGAAACTTATTTAAACAATTTCAACTTACCCAAAGACTGGCTAAACAAATTATCCTGCAATGCCCAGATTGCCAGCTCACAGGCACATCCCCTCCTTCAACAGGTATTAATCTTCGAGGACTAGAACCTAATCAGTTATGGCAAACAGATGTTACACGCATCCTTGAGTTTGGAAAATTAAGATATGTACATTTATCCGTTGATACCAACACTCATCTAATTAGTGCCCATGCTCTTCCTAGAGAGTCTACTTGATATGTCATTAAACATCTTAACTTTTGCATTTATGAGGCAGCCCACAAAAATTAAATCTGATAATGGTCCAGCTTATGCCAGCTCACAATTTCAACAACTTTGTCACACGTGGACCACCCAACATTCCACAGTCAACCGGTATAACCCCCAAGGACAGGCCATAGTAGAATGTGCCCACTCCACCCTTAAAAATATGCTCTGAAAACAGAAAATGAAGACTATGAGTCAGGACCCTGCAACACTACTAGCAGACGACTTAGTTACCTTTAATTTTTTAAATTTAGATGACAGATTTCAATCAGCTATAGAAAAGCACTTTGCTAAAACCTCTTGAGATATAAAACATCCAGTTTTATGGAAAGTTATAAAAAGGAATGTATGGTGTGGTCCAAATGATTTGCTAACATGAGGAAGAGGATATGCTTGTGTTCACACCCCTTCAGGTCCACTTTGGATTCCAGCACGACACATCAAACCTTACCATGTTGTGGCTAGAACACAACCCAGTTCCAGAAATGAAGAAACTGACCCTGCGGCACCCGGTGTTCCCAGGCAGTCTCCCATCCAAGTGCTGACTAGGCCCAACCCTGCTTGGCTTCTGAGATCAGACAAAAACAGAAAGATTGGAAAGATAAATAGAGAGAAAAAATGAGTAAGAGAGAAACTAGAAGAGACAGAGACCAGAGAGAGGCACAAAAAGTAAGAAAAAGGAAAGAGATAAAGTAGGAAGCAGAGAAAGAAATATTAAGAAAGTTAAAGATATAAGAATTCCCAATTAGTAAGGAAGGTTATAAAACAAAGTTTGAAAGCTAAGGCATGTTGAAGATTGTGAAAGTCATGAAAAATATTATAAAAAGGAATTTATGCAAGAAAGGTAGTATAATTTTTGTTTTGAAGGTCTAAGCAAATTTTAAAATGTTAATTGTAAAATAAATTCTGTGTGTAAATATATTGTCTAAAGTTAAAGAAGTATCATCCAGTTTTTCTGTAAACTAGACATTAAAATAAAGCACAACAGGTTTTTCTTAAAGCACAGAACTGCTCTTTAACAAAGGTTATAAAAGGTCTCTTAGCACAAGCACCAACCCTAGAATTTCCAGTACACCAGCACCAGCCTGGAGACTATGTCTTCATCAAAAGATTGAAAGAAATAAAAACTCAAGCCAGCCTAGGAAAAACCCTACAGGACCAGCAGCCCCAGATGATACCCCTTCTGCAGACAACACAGGTCCCAAACATTCTGAAGAGGGCAACTCAGGAGGTGGAGCGAATCTTACTGTGGATGCAGGCACCATTTCCTCCACAGAATTTGTTTCTTTTTTATTCTCTCATTCTGCCTTCTGTACCTACTACACTCTATTGAACCCATCTTCTAATCTGCCTTTTCTCCACCTGTTATTTAGGCAGACACTCCCTCTCTAGCCTCTAACAACAAGACTGCTTGGCTAGGAGGAATTAACATGGGGGTATGTTAGTAATGGCATACAGTGAACTGAGGTGCCAAGTAACACTACAGGTCACTCCTTGATTGGAAAAGAATGCTGCCAATTATACTCATACCTGTCTTATGTTATTTGCTAATTCTAGGATACAAAGCCGGAATAAGAGCAATAACTGCCTCACCTGACAGACCTGTTGCAGCACACATATGCACCCTCCAGTCAACAAGAGAGCCTGATGCAGAAAACAGAAAAGGGGACGATGTAGGGGTTTAGTCAGGTTGGTGGGAGAAATTGTAAAGTTATAGAAAATAGTCACAAACCCTCTTGGAGGCTGGTGGCAGGGGGGAGTTCCATAGTTTCAGTAAAAGGATTGGCTGAAGGCAGCCTAATTCTCTTTACCTTGAGTCAATAGCAGAAAAGCAAATAACAAGAGAATGTGGGAGAGTTTGTCTAAATAGCTTGTTTACTCACGTGGTCCTAAGACTAACCTTTAACCACCCATGGGTGCGGGTGCATGATTGCTCTCTACTCAGGGGGTTGGCAATGTTAATTACCTTCTAGTTGTGTTTACTCGCAACCTTTGTCATTGAATCTATACTAAATAAATACAAACTTGGTGGACTAATTGAGGTGATGCTGCAGACTGAGGTAGCAGATTCCCTTAGTTAGACTGACAGGCAAAAGATCTGTTTCAGTGTATGTTATTCATCCATCATGCAAGCCTGGGTCTGCAGGTCAGACCCTGACAGGTGGTGATCCTGACATAATAAAGAGCCACCTCCCAAAACTGTGTGGATCTATTTCCTGGCTGTTACCTCCTGCAAAACCTGCTGCACCTGCCATTTCTCTTAAGACTACCACTGTGCAGCCTCCTACACGGATGGGCTTGGAAAGAGCTTTTTCCAAAGTCGGCAAGGGAGGAGGCATGATTTTTATCATCCTTCCAACTTGGGAAAATATCCCATTGGAATCTTATGTTTGCTCAGAGGCCAAGAAAACAGACATCAACAGAGGGGCTGCTGGCTCTGCTGCTCACTCCAGGTTTACAGAACCAGGGTAATTCTTATCAGAAGCTGCATGTTGACCGACCAGGCAGATAAATAGCCTCTCCTTAGTAACTTACCTTGTGCTTTTTTTCTTATCATTAGAGGAAATAGTTGGCCTTCCCTTTGGCCATATGGATTTTAGTAATTTGAAGACAAGTCATAGAACCTGTACACATTCATTGCAGTATGTATTTGTGTGCATAGGCACACACATATAGTTGACCCTTGAACAATATGGATTGAACTGGGCAGGTCCAATTACATGTATATTTATTTTCACCTGTGCTACTCCTGAGACGACAAGGTCCACTCCTTCTCTTACTCTTCCTCATGCTACTCAAAGTGAAGACAATAAGGGTGAAGATCTTTATGATGATCCACTCCCAACTCAATGAATAGTCAATATATTTTGTTTCCTTTATGATTTTCTTAATAACATTTTCTTTTCTGTACCTTACTTCATTGTAAGAATACAGCATATAGTACATATAACATACAAATCATGTTAATTGACTGTTTACGTTGTTGCTAAGGCTTCCACGCTGCAGTAGGCTATTTGTAGTTAAGTTTTTGGGGAGTCAAAAGTTATATATAGATCTTCAGCTGTGTTCAGGGTTAGCAACCCTACCCCTGCATTGTTCAAGGATCAACTGCACATATCTGTTATACATAGAATGTCACATATGTAAAACGGGGTTATACATTCTCTGCATTTATTTGCTTTGTAGTCATTTTACTTCTTTTTTTAAATTACTTTTTATTTTCCAAGACAGAGTCTCACTCTGCTGCCCAGGCTTGAGTGCAGTGGTGCAATCTCTCAGCTCACTGCAACCTCTGCCTCCCAGGTTTAAGTGATTTTCCTGCCTCAGCCTCGTAAGTAGCTGGGATTACAGGTGTGCATCACCATACCTGGCTAATTTTTGTATTTTTAGTAGAGTCGGGGTTTCACCATGTTGGTCAAGCTGGTCTCAAACTCCTGACCTCAGGTGATCCACCTGCCTCAGCCTCCCAAAGTGCTGGAACTACAGGCATGAGCCACCATGCCTGGCCTAGTCATTTTACTTCTCTGGTTTTTCTACTGTAAACTACAGATGTTTTCTTTTGCCAAAGAGGTAAGTAGCCCATAGAGCTGTAGTTTTAAGATAATTAGGATTTCTTATGCCTCAGGATGAGTACTTTTTATCATGCTGCCCTCTGGTAGGTTCCTTTTTTCTGGTGCTCCCTTCCCACTGCTGCCAGAGGTAGAGAATTAGGAACTGGCTCCCAGGGATACCTCCCCTAGCTGGATGTTCAGGATGATTGGCCTTATTGGTTACATTATCTCTTCTTCATTGTCACCCAAAGCTACCCCAGTTGTCTGATCATTCCTGTATTGTCACATCTCCACATACTGACCATTGCTTACCCCGCTCTTCTGAGTGAAATGTTCTGGGTGATGCCATTATAACGTAAAGGCAATGGGTTTGGAGGGTTTTTGTTTATTATGTTTTCACTTGTTTGTCTTATTTTTGTTTTTCATAGCTATCATATTTCCAGAACTCTTTCATGTTTGAGAAATTCGGTTGTCTTTTGGTTTAATGAAAAGTTGACTGTGTATAATAATCTTGGATCACTCTTCCTTTCTCTTGGGACTTTAAAATTTCCATCAAATATTGCTGCGAAGTCTAAGGCCAGCCTCCTGTTTCTACTCATGTTAGTAAATTATTTTTTCTTCCTGTGTGTCTAAAGAATGTTTACTTCATCCTTGATTTTTAATAATTTGGCTATTTTTCCCCAAAATACAGCATATAGTATTTTTTTCAATCTGTATATTCAGAGGCGTGTGTGTGTGCCTGTTTTGATTTCAGGAAAATTTCCTCATATTACTCTTTTAAAAATCTCTTCTTTGTGCTATTTGTTTCTCTGCTTCAGATATAACTGTTGTCTTTATGTTGACTCTCCAGTCCCAGAACTGTCAGTTTTCACTAACCACTTTCAAAATTTCCTTGACTTTGATTATAATCATGATTATAAGCATGCGTTTCACTCATGCTTATTGTCCATGCTAGGAATTCAATTTTTTGTTGTGTCTATCTGTTCTTCTCTGTTTTTCATATATTTATTAATTCTGTAAAACTGTTTTCAATTTGTTTCCTATGATCTGCAAAGTTTTTCTTCTCAATTCTATTATCATCTTATCTTTCAGCTTTGGTTTTATAAATGCTGTGTTTTAAGCTGTATATAAAATATTATAAACACATCTAATATTTGTAATGTTACTATTATGCTGTTTCCTTCCCTCCTTATTGATTTCTGTGGCCTGTTTTTGTGCTGCTGACAAGGTTCTTCCTGCCCACTGCATAAAGAGCACAGTGTCAGAGGCATTTGAACCAGAGTGCCTACATCTTGAATGGGGGCTGGGTAAAAAGAGGCTGAGAGCTACGGGGCTGCATTCCTAGGAGGTTAGGCATTCTAAGTCACAGGACGAGATGGGAGGTCAGCTCGAGATAGAAGTCATAAAGACCTTGCTGATAAAACAGCTTGCAGTAAAGAAGCTGGTTAAAACCCACCAAAACCAAGATGGCAGTCAGAGTGACTTCTGGTCGTTCTCACTGCTACACTCCCACCAGTGCCGCGACAGTTAACACATGCCATGGCAACGTAAGGAAGTTACCCTATATTGCCTAAAAACGTAAGGCATGAGTAATCCGCCTTTGGTTTAGCATATAATCAAGAAAGAACTGTATAAATGGGCAACTAGCAGCCCTTGGGGCTGCTCTGTCTATGAATAGCCATTCTTTATTTCTTCACTTTCTTAATAAACTTGCTTTCACTTTATTGTACTGACTCACCTTGAATTCTTTCTTGTGTGAGATCCAAGAACCCTCTCCTGGGGTCTGGATCCAGACCCCTTTCCAGTTGTAGCAGAGAAAGAGTTTAATAGACATTAGGCCAGCCACACCACATGGGAGATGGAGTTCCTACTCAAAGCATCTTATTCAAAGCTCGTAGGTTAGGGGTTTTTCAAAGACGGTTTGCGGAAGGTGGTGGGGGTGACCAGGTAACAGGTACTTGCTGCTGATTGGTTGGGGTAGAGATAAAATCATAAGGGGTTGATGCTTTCCTGATGCCAGCTGAATGGCTTCAGGGTGGGGCTGCAGGAGTGGGGTTGTCTCTCCAGGTGCAGCCATCAGTTCCAGGTGGAGCCATGGCTGTCAGACATGCAGAAAACCTGGAAAGGAATCTCCAAAGGCCAATCTACAGTAGTGATGTTATTTGCAGGAGTAACTGGGGAAGTCATATATCTTATAACCTCTGGAGCAATGTCTGCACTTTAGCAGAAGGCACGCACCATCCTCCCCTCAGCCCGATGGCCTCTTATTAGTTTTACAAAGGCGATTGACTTTTGGGCAAGACCTATTATCATTATTATTATATATTTTTTGAGTTGGAGTTTCACTCTTGTTGCCCAGGTTGAAGTGCCATGGTGCTATCTTGGCTCACTGCAACCGCCACCTCCCAGGTTCAATCAATTCTCCTGCCTCAGCCTCCCCGCCTATTACTGAAACAGCTCTGATGAGTGGAGAACACCAGGTTTTCTGTCTGGAGTCAAATTAGAAAAAAAGGACAGGGACACACATAGAGTAGTTTTAAGGAACAGGGAGTTGAACAGGCAAGAAAGAAGGGGAAAGAAAGAAGCTCTCCTGTACAGAGACAGAGGGGGAGAGGGGTCTCTAAAGCCAAGAGAGGGAACCCCACCTGCCATGGTACCCTAAATGTCTTCCAAAGTTAGCTTGGCCCAGTAGCCCAGGAATAATTAAGGTAAAGGCAAGATGGGGGTTTGGTTAGTTTCACTTACTGTTCTAAGTTTCTCACTGATACAACTTTTGCAAGGGTGGTTTCATTTTCATAGCTGCCATGCCATTTCTTGTCAGTTTGCTCCTGCTTCACCTGAGCAACTATATTCAGATCTTTGCTTTGCCCTTGCATAATATGGGTGAATTCTCCCTGATTTCCTTCCCACCTTTTTGGAAACTTCATCTCTCCCTACCCCATCTTACCTATAGCCTGAGCTACAAACGAAAAACCGACTTGTATGTACTTGCTTGTGGGCTGAGGGTGTAGGAGGTGGCAGGGAAGGCTCTTTGGGGCTGGACACACTCTTTGTTGGATGCCTTGGGCTGTGCTGTTAGATGTCCTGGGCCAGTGCCTACCCATCCAGGCAGGAGGTTTAACACTCTCCAGTTGAGAAAGAACCTCAAGAACTGGGAATAATGAGTAGTATTTACCTTTGTAGAGATTCTAGAAGTTTTTTTATTGACTTTTCTCTAGTATGCTTACTTAGCCCTTTAGATTATTTCTCTATAAATTAGGATACTGTGGGCAGTGTGTGGAAATGGGGCATGCTAGGGAAACAGGTAGAATTCTTTAAGAGTTTATAAAGGAATCTCTCTTCATTGCCACTTCAGAGTTCTAAGAATGCCCCGCTGTGCCAGAATATTTCTCTTTCTCTGCTTGTCATACTTTGAAATTTGAAGGGTAAGGCTCTTTTTTTCTTAGGAAGGCTCTACTGATAATTGGGGGCTGGGGACAAGATAGAGGGGCCCTTCTCTGTTCACTTCTATAGGTGTTCAGGATGGGAGATGCTGTGATCTATTTCTTCTGTCACCTTTATCTGAGATCCTGCATGGAGATTATCTTTTCACTTTGGTTATTGTGATGCCCTGAGACAATTAACACATCTGCTCTGATAACATCCTAGGGAACCTGGGTGAAATACTCCACATCAAAGATCATTAATATCTTTATTCCTTAGTATTCTAGGGAAGTGAATTTTATGTGCTCTAACATATCAAATTGGAAACAAAATGAAAAAAAAAATAAAGCCATTCCTTTAGTTCCTTGACTATGTCATAGTTATTTAATTCACTAGAAATTGAGTTATTTTATTTACTTATTTTGCCAAAGCTTGACAGCTGTTGGTCAGCTTTGTCATTAGGCACTTTACATGTAGTAGAATCTTTAAGCTTTTGTTCAATTTTATAAATTTGAAATTTCAAGTAATTTCAAACTTACAGAAAAGTTGCCAGAAGAGTACAGCCTTTCCAGTACAAATGTGAACAACTGTTCACATTTTGCCCCACCTGCAATCTCATTTTTTTTACCCTAAAAATGTCATTATGTATTTCTTAAGAACAAGGACATTCTCTTCTGTGACAGTGTAATTATCAAAATTCTAGAGAGAATATTGATATCATCATCTAAACAAGATACCGTATTCAAATTTTGCCAGTGGTCCTAATAATGCTCTTTATAGAAAAAGGAAAAGAAGAAAGAAATTAAAGTAATTTTCTTTTCCTGGCCTAGGATCCAAACTGAAATTATATATTACATTTAGTTGTCATGTCTCTTTCATCTTTTATAATCAGGAACAGCTACTTATCTTTAAAAAGATGTGGTTTTGTCTTTTATGACCTTGATGTTTTTGAAAAGTAAAGACTAGTTACTTTGTAGAATGTTCCTCATTTGGGGTTTGTCTTCTGTTTCCTCTTGATTTTACATTTTTGGCAGGGATACCTCAGGAAGGATGATTTGATCACTTTGCTAAGGTGGTGTCTGCCAGCCAGGTTTTCCCACTATAAAGTTATTATTTTTTCTAACTATTAAGTAATTTACAGAAGATGCTTTCATACTATGTAAATCTTCTCTTCCCCATCAAACTTTCACCTACTGGTTTTAACATCCTTTGATACTTCTTAACCTAAGTCATGGTTACTATGATGGGTGTCAAATAGCAACCTTCTAATTCCATCATTCCTTCTGTATTCATTAGTTGGCATCTGAGAGCTTCGGTAACAAAGGGCTTTCTTTCTCACCTACTTATATATTTATTCATTTATTTACATCAGTCTGAACTCATGAGTTCTTATTTTATTCAATGGTATATTATCTGTTACTACCATTGTTTATTTTGGTGTCCATGTGTCCATTTGTCGATGGTGTCATGGTGTGCAGATGTGGCCTTCACTTTATCTTCTGTGTCTTTTTGACTGGCCCCCAGTCATCCTCTGAGCACACTCTTACTTTTCAGTGTCACAAAATAGTCCAGATTCATCTTCTACTTTCCCAGTCACTGCCCTGGATTCAGTCATTTTGCTGAGAAGCCTGGCCCCATTAGTGGAAAAGGGTTTTTAAAACCAAGATGTGGGCATTAGGTCTGCTAATTACCGTCAGAGGATTGCTGTTTCTAGGGCTTCTAAAAGGACAGAAATAGGAAATACATGTATGTATATATCATGCACACACACTATACGTACATATATACATATATATAAGGTTGGTACAAAATAACTTCTGTATTTGCAATTAAAAGTAATGGGAAAAACTACAATTACTTTTGCACCAACCTAATACATGTATTTCTGTGTCTGTCTAACCATGTAGCTATCTACCCATCCATTAAAAGCCGTAAGTTTATTCGGATATTGTCAATTCCAAGCCTACAACACAGCATTTCTACTCTTCCTTCTTCCTATATTTGTAACTCTCTTCCTTTTTTCACTATTTTACTACTTAGACTTTCTTTTTCTGGGAATGGTCTCAGCGCAACCCTCTCTTCACTCTTCTGTCTAGTTTTTCCAGACCTTCCCCCTCCCCTTGCTTTCTACAGGGGTTTGTGGCAAGAGCTTCAGAGAAGGCACTGCTGAGAATTCAGTGCACAATTTTCTACTTGTGTGTAATCTGGAGTTTGTAGAGTTTTGTGTCTTCTACTTATGCTGGGATTTCCTCCTCCTCCTCCTTTCTTCTTTTTTTTTTTTTCTTTTTGGTTTTAAGGTAAGAAGCTCCATGTCTTTGTATTTCTTCTTGACTATAGACTAAATCATGAGGTACATTGGGTTATTGAAGGTATGGGCTTATAGAGAGTCTAGAAATTGCCAGAACCAAGACTCGAGGGATTAATTCAATTGCTGTATATAAGCTCCCAAGAGTATAGGAGCAGATGGGCAGGCAGGAATCACATATCCAGTAGTGTGAAGGATACACCTGACACTTCACACAGGCTGAAAGTTCAGCAGAGAGCCTAGATGCTCTGTACAGACACCCACAGGGAAGATACCCTCAGCACTATTCTACACCACCATCGCCCACCCATCCAGGGCCTCTCCCGAGTGGGAACTCCTCCATTAAACCATCTAGTTTCTCCACTTTCTATTGCCTCACTCTTCTGAGGATCCCCTCTATCATCATTTTAACTGTTAGACACATTCTACTACCTGCTCGGGCTATGGAGGGTTCTACCCACATTCTTTTTGAAGATATGGTAAGAAAAAAGCTGTCCTTGAGTAAATGTACTGTTTCACTTCATTCAAATGGTGCACAGACATTATCATGACGGTTCAAATCACCTGGTATCTGGTCATGCCAATTACCCACACAACAGTAGTTTCAGAGCCAGCTGTCTCTGCTTACTACAGTATTTATAAAAGCACTCACCAACAGCCAGGAAGGGAAGATGAAAAGACTCTGGATGTGGCATATCCATAATTGATCAAAATAACTGCTACTGTTGTTTTCTATAGGCCTGTTAGCAAGCTTGTTAAGACCAACATGCCTGCAGCAGCCTATCTGATGTTGCTAGAAGCTGCTTATGAATATGTAAGATGCTCCCTTATGAGTTGCTTTCTTTAACATGATCATGTCACTGTGCAGAAGCCTTCCAGGAAAGGATTGGTCTGTACTGCTGAACTGTGTGGCTGAAGAGAAATAGTCTAAAGCCTAATTTCAGAAACAAGTCTCAAGATTTCCCACAGGGATTCTTTAAGGATCCATATTTCAGATGGATTCAGCAACTGCACCCATTTAATTGGAACTAGAAATGAAAGTTTACTTTTTTTTTTTCCTTTAACACTGAGTGTCGCTTTTGTTGCCCAGGCTGGAGTGCAATGGTGTGATCTCAGCTCACTGCAACCTCAACTTCCCAGGTTCAACCGATTCTTCTGCCTCAGCCTCCTGAGTAGCTGGGATTACAGTCACGCACTACCATGCTGGGCTAATTTTAGTAGAGGCGGAGTTTCACCAAGTTGATCAGGCTGGTCTTGAACTCCTGTCCTCAGGTGATCCACCCGCCTCGACCTCCCAAAGTGCTGGGCTTATAGGTGTGAGCCAGTGAGCCCAGCTGGAATTTTACTTTAGGGAGAATTATGAAACAATCTTGAAGATCTGTTTACACAAGAAATCTTCAGCAATCACCTTCTCTAGCTGGTCTATGATGGTAATACAAAAAAGTACATGGATTTAAATTTTCCACTGCTATTTATATTGGCAACGCCACGAAAAACCTTGTTCACTGCTCTGAACTTTAATTCCATCATTATAACTGATGGATCCAGTTAGATAAAAATGCCAGGAGTCTCCTTGTGGGCCTGAGATACCCTCTAGTAAGTTCAGGCTGCTGTAACAGAATACCATAGACTGAGAGGCTTAAACAATACATGTTTATGTTTCACAATCCTTGGAATTCCAAGGAGCCTACAAATCTGGTGCCTGGTAAGGGCTCCCTTCTTGGTTTACAGACAGCATCACCTTGTATCCTCACATGGTGGAGAGAGACAAAGCTCTGATCTCTTTTCCTGAGAATTAATATCATCATGGGGCACCACCCTCATGACCTCATTTAAACCTAATTCCTCCCAAGGACACCATCTTTGTAAATATCATTTTAGGTGTTAAAGTTTCAATGTATGAATATTGGAGCATGCAGTTCATGATAAATTCTTGGGCTCAAGGGATCATGTAAGGAATCCCCTTCAAGTGTCACCAAACTACTTAGTAAAAGCCTATAGACATGGCCCAGAGTGGTGGCTCACATCTGTAATCCCAGCACTTTGTGAGGCCGAGGCAGGTGGATCGCCTGACCTCAGGAGTTTGAGACCAGCCTAGCCAACATGGCGAAACCCTGTCTCCACTAAAAATACAAAAATTAGCCAGACATGGAGCCATGTGCCTATAATCCCAGCTGCTCAGGAAGCTAAGACAGGAGAATTGCTTGAACCTGGAAGGCGGAGGTTGCAGTGAGCCGAGATGGCACCATTGCACTCCAGCCTGGGCAACAGAGCAAGACTGTATCTTAAAAAAAAAAAAAAAAAAAAAAAAAAAAAAAGCCTACAGACTTACAATTATAGGTGCATTTTTAATGAATATCTACATATTGGTCTGAATTTTGGGTAACCGTGTTTCACTGGGAGAGGGTACAGACACATCTGGGTGGTGATCAATGAGGCTTCCAGAATACCAACCCTAGGCCTCCTCCTTGAGTGCCTTATCGGAGGAAGACGGAGGCATGACCTTCCCAGCTTTGCTTGTGCCGCGTGGCACACAGCTGAGAGCAGGTGTCCCTCACTTAGAGAACGGAGACTTGAGAACCTCAGGGACTTTCAAGAAATGTTCTGACTTTCTTTCCACTAGCATTTGTCAAGTCCCACCTGGCAGAGTGTGTCCTTCACCTTCAGGGCCTCCTTCTGACCCTTGTTTGCCCGTTTTGTTCAAGCTAAGAACATCTGTAATAAGTCTGCAACTTGAGTGACTGACTTTGGCCATTTCTAAATCAAGAATAATCATCGCCTACTTTCTGTGATTATTGAGAGGTTTATATTAAATAATATATGAAAAACACCACACACGGTGCCAGGTAACTGACAGACAGTTGCTCTTATTATTGACCTTTATAATAATAATCCTAAAATGCCAAAAAACCCAAGAGAAAAATCCATCTTGATTCATGAAAAACTAAGCTTGCTCTTTTGCAGGTCCTGTTCAGCTGGAGGACTGGCACTTGCAAACTTGCCTGGCATAGTTCCTGACCTAATCCTCATGAAGAATGAAATGCAGTTAAAGGCTCACAGCGTCCTACATGCTGACCTATGTCATCTGGTATTAGACTTGCTGCTGCCCTTCCCAGCATCCATTGTGCCTGAATGAGTTCTGGTGACATAGAGAGTATATTTTATAAACTAAAAAAGCTCTACCATGGCCTTCTTTGGGAAACACTCCTTTAGCCTCAGATAGTATGTCTTAGAGTAGGAAATCCAGGGGAGAAAGCTAGACTTATTTGTGGATTACCCGATAGAGCTGAGATCATCCAACTCAAACCAAGAAAAAGTCAGTTCAGTCAGTCATCGAATAGATATTTATGGACATCACAAAGAATTATGTGGAAGAGGTTCTAGATTGCATGCATGGCTGTGCTAAAATCATCAAGGGCTGAAAACTTCAAGGGAGAGACAATGACAAAAAGAAAACAGACAATTCTTGGGTGGTATTGTCTATAACATGTGAGGATTCCAGTGGGGGCTTTTAAGGAAGGCAGAGCAAGGATAATTTGGAAACAGCAAAGAGAAACAAGAGGAACTCTTCAAGAAGCAGTGGAAGAAAGGTGGTAAAAGAGGAAGCAGTCTCCGCTTGAGAGTGTTGGCAGAAGCATGGTGTTTTCAAAGAAGAGCCAGGCTCAGGCAGGATGAAAGTAAAGGGAAGCCACTGGCACAGGTGCATTCTTGCTGATGAGGGGCTTCTTTCATCAAGAGAGATGAGGTTGTATCTGGACAACGGTTTTCCAACTGTAAGTTGCCACATATTAGCATTCTGTGGAATCAACTTAGCACATTATGATTAGTAGTTTTAAAAAATAAAACAGGATTACATAAACAATATGAGTACATTATAGATAGTAAAGTGCCATTTTATGAATCTTTTGTTTCAAGTATATGTGTGCATGTGGTATGTACTTGTAGACATGTTATGTCTGATGTGTACATGGTATATAGGATATGCTGGGGTGTTGTCATATGTGAATGGTGTGGCATGTGGTTTTGGGTATGTGCGGTATACCTACACGTGCATAGTGTATGTGAACATGATATGTATGTATGGGCTATGGTCTGAATATTCATCTTCTACTGAAATTCATGTGTTGAAATATTTATCCTCAAGGTGACAGTATTAGGAGGTAGAACCTTTGGGAAATAATTAGACCATGGAGACAGAGACCTCATGAATGGCATTAATGGCCATATAAAAGAGGCCTGAGAGAGATACCTTGCCCTTCCACTATGAGATTGGAGTGAGAAAACATCCCTCCCTCACCCAGACATCAAATCTGCTGGTGTTTTAATTGAGGAAGTAGACCCTTAATCACCTTTAAGCATCTAAGACTACCTCCCCCTTGATTTCCACATTGCATTTCAATAGGAGAAGTAAAGGCTGGCAGACTGGGCACCACCTTTAATCACCCTCCTATAGATCGCAACCATGGTATGGAGGAATATTTCTGGAAGGCATTGTTTTTACTTAAACATGATCAAACCCCCAAGTAAGTCACTGTACCCCACCCTACTCCATGACCCAGGACCCTTTCAGACGTAAATTCTAGAGTTGTAAGCCCAAGACCCTTTCACATGTAATTTCTAGAGTTGTAAACCTTTAAAAGGACAGGGATTTTCATTGTGAGCAGAGCTTGGCTGTTAGGCAACTATGCTGCCTGCTTCCGGCCAAATAAATCACCATTCTTTCCCAGTTTGGTGCTCAAGATGTTTGTTTCCTGGCCTTTCCTGCTTTATAATCTTGAACTTCCCTGCCTCCATAACTGTGAGAAATACATTTCTGTTGTTTAGAAGCCACCCAGTCTATGGTATTTTCTTAGAGCAGCCAGAACAGACTAAGATAGTGAATAAGTACATCTACATAGAATGTCCTGGTTGTCATATGATTCATATTCTTTGTGTGGGTCACGATTTGGTTAAAAGGATGTACAGATTCATATCATGATACAGGGTGACTGCTTCTTGTGAACTTAGAAAAACAGGAATAATAGACAAAAGACAAGATGAGGGCCATTGTTTTATACCTTCAAGACAGCTTGTGGTAGCAAGGATGAGGCAAGCCTAATCCAATCCTGACAGTTATACAACCAAGAGAGGTAGGGCCAGAGGGGATTTTACTGGGTGTGCCAAGACCAATGGAAAGGAATCCAAATTACATGGTTTGGCTGTGTCCCCACCCAAATAGGGTAAAATGAACCTCCGTGCTGTTCTCGTGATAGTAAGTTCTCAAGAGATCTATGGTTTTATAAGGGGCTTTTGCCTCCCCTTCATCCTGCACTTCTCTCTCCGGCTGCCACATGAAGAAGAATGTGTTTGCTTCCCCTTCTGCCATGATTGTAAGTTTCCAGGGCTCCCCAGCCCTGCATAACTGTGAGTCAATTAAACCTCTTTCCTTTCTTTATAAATTAGTCTCAGGTATGTCCTTATAGTAGTGTGAGAATGGACTAATACATCAAATGATCAAAATAACAAGGCTTAGTCCAGAATTTAGGACAAAAGATTGTCAGTTATGAAGAATTCTTCAGCAAACATTGTTTGATGTCTTGGGCCTGGCCTGTGTGAGCTCAGCGCAGTTGCATTTGGAATTTCTGGGAAGTTACTGCCAGTCCCAGAACCATTCTAACTGTAGTCTTAGACTCATAGATGTCCAGGGAACTTGGTGGAGACAGAGACCAATTGGTTTCTGGCAATTTAGGAGAGTTTATTCATTCATAGTTGGAGGACCTTAATGTCCAGAGAGAACAGTATTCAGGTCTAAGTTCCCTCCAAATTCTCTAAGTCCTTTTCTCTTGATGTTAACCAGAAAGATCTAAAGGGAAAACTCCAGGGATCTACCTAGTCTTCTTCTCCAGGCTCTGGTTCTCCCACCCTCCACAGGCCAGGCCAGGCCTCCTTTTCTACCCTGTGCCTTTCAAGATACCATTGTCCATACCAAAGGACTGGCTCTATCAAGGTGACAAAGGGCAGAATAAAAGAGGTATTCTAAAGCCATCAGTTGAGAACAAACAAAGGAACAAAAAGCAAGTCATTATGCAAATACATGGCCATCCAAGCCACTTGGCCTTTAAGAAGTGTTGTCATTTCAAGAAGATTCAGGGTTTTTGTTTTGTTTTGCTTTCTCTTTTGGTTTAGTTCAAACAATTCCATGGGAAAATGTGACCTCCTTATGACTGGTCTTAGTAAACCTTTATAACATAAGACTTTGCATATATACATTTCGTCTAAAGATTAATTTTTTTTTTCCAATTTGGTCCAGAAAGGCCCAGCAAGCCCCCCACTGGCTCCTAGTAGCAGCCGCAAGGTGGACTGGTGTGTATTCTGTTTCCCAGGCTGCCAGTGGAGAGCGGGTGAGCCACAGGGCCCTCCCTTTTATGAAACTAGCTAGGTGCCTACTTATTCTCACTGAGAGCAGCCCCATACCAGAAACTGTGCTATACTGAAGTAACCAGTGAAACAACTGTCCTTTAAAAAAAGTTTTGCTAGGCCAAGAGTGGTGGCTCATGCGTGGAATCCCTGCACTTTGCGAGGCTAAGGCAGGTGGATCACTTGAGGCCAGGAGTTCAAGACCAGCCTGGCCAACATGGTGAGACCCTATGTGTACTAAAAATACAAAAATTAGCTGGGCATGGTGGCACGTGCCTCTAATCCCAGCTAGTCAAATGGCTGAGGCAGGAGAATTGCTTAAACCTGGGAGGCAGAGGCTGAAGTGAACCAAGATCATGCCACTGCATTTCAGCCTGGCTGAAGAGCAAGACTTAGTGTCAAAAAAAAAAAAAAAATGTAATGAGATGGGTTGGTCAGTTCTACAGGGAAATTTTTCTGAAGTTCCCCATCCATGCACCTTTTGTTGGTTCTGCTGTCCCATTGGTGAGTGATTTGGGCATGATAGTTGTGAGAAAGGGTTTACATTTAATATAGGGCTATGATTTTTAAGATTTTTAAGTAAGGAAGTCCCAATGGATAGCATCATTTTGACTGAGAAAGATGTTACATTTGGTTTCCCCAAAAGATGTGTCATTGGGGTGTGTTGTCATGGGCTCCACATACAAGATGACACTACTATCTTTCTGTCACTGAAGAGTGCTCAAGTTTACAGTGTTAAAACGGTTGGCATAGGTTTGAAGATGGAAGCAGAAATGCTCTTGCTATATCTTACCATTTGTGAGACTCTAATCTGATCACAATGAGTGGGTGTATTTTTGTGAAATAATTTCATTATGTGCCTTAGTACTGATGAGAACATGTACTATGACATGCAGCCATCTGGCTCATAGCAGAAATCTATTTAGGGTGCTGTGTTCTGTTTTTTGCTTTAAGATAGAAGGAAAGACTCTGAATTCATAGATGCAAAGGAAAGAGATGATAACATCAACTTTCTTTTTTTTTAATTTTTTAAAAATTATACTTTAAGTTCTGGGTTACATGTGCAGAAACTGCAGGTTTGTTACATAGTTACACACGTGCCATGGTGGTTTGCTGCATCCATCACCCCATCATCTACATTAGGTACTTCTAATGCTATCCCTCCCCTAGCCACCCCACCCTCCCAACAGGCCCCAGTGTGTGATGTTCCCCTCCCTGTGTCCTTGTGTTCTCATTGTTCAATTCTCACTTATGAGTGAGAACATGTGGTGTTTGGTTTTCTGTTCCTCTGTTAGTTTGCTGAGAATGATGGTTTCCCGATTCATCCATGTCCCTGAAAAGGACATGAATTCATTCTTTTTCATGGCTGCATAGTACTCCATGGTGTATATGTGCCACATTTTCTTTATTCAGTCTATCACTGATGGGCATTTGGGTTGGTTCCAAGTCTTTGCCATTGTGAACAGTGCCACAATATACATACATGTGCATGTGTCTTTATAGTAGAATAATAAAAAGCCTAGAAGAACACCTAGGCAACCATTCAAGACATAGGCAAGGGCACGGACTTCAAAATACCAAAAACAATGGCAACAAAAGCCAAAATAGACAAATGGGATCTAATTAAAGTAAAGAGCTTCAGCACAGCAAAATAAACTATCAATAGAGCGAACAGGCAACACACAGAATGGGAGAAAATTATTGCTATCTACCCATTTGACAAAGGGCTAATATCCAGAATCTACAAAGAACTTAAACAAATTTACAAGAAGAAAACACACAACCCTGTCAAAAAGTGAGCAAAGGATATGAACAGACACTTCTCAAAAGGAGACATGTATGCAGCCAACAAACATATGTAAAAACACTCATCATCACTGGTGATTAGAGAAAGACAAATCAAAACCACATTGAGATGCCATCTTACGCCAGTTAGAATGGCCATCATTAAAAAATAAGGAGACAACAGATGCTGGAAAGGATGTGGAGAAATAGGAATGCTTTTACCCTGTTGGTGGGAGTGTAAATGAGTTCAGCCATTGTGGAAGATGGTGTGACATCAACTTTCAATGTGCCCGTAGCTCACAGCTTTAGGCTGCAGTTTGGAGTTGATTACTCTTCTGGAATAAATTTAAATGGCTCTTTAGTGCTTGCTGCTGACCTGATTTCCATTCTTTAAAAAAACTCGCAGTCATTTCCAGATGTCCTGTCTGGGTGGCCTGGACAAAGGCAGAACCTGAGTCTACTCTAGCATGGTAGTTTGATTTCACTCGAACACAGGACTAGCCAGGCCTAGCTCCTGGTACTATTCAAATACAGGTACCTGACAGAGATACTAAAGAAATCAAAACAAGTAAGAAGTACCCACTTTCCAGACTAAACAACTGCTCCCCTAAAAATATCCAAGCAACTTGGTAATCTCCATTCCTCTGAGAAGTTGTTGGTAGCTTTAAGCTATTTATATATATATATATTTATTTATTTAGAGATAGGTTTTCACTCCTGTCACCCAGGCTGGAGTGCAGTGGTGTGCTCTTTGCTCACTACAACCTCCATTTTCCAGATTCAAGTGATCCTCCTGCCTCAGCCTCCCAAGTAACTGAGACTACAGGTGTGTACCACCATGCCCAGCTAATTTTTGTATTTTTAGCAGAGTTGGGGCTTCACCATGTTGGCCAGGCTAGTCTCAAACTCCTGACCTCAAGTGACCCACCTCAGCCTCCCAAAGTGCTGGGATTACAGGCATGAGCCACTGAGCTCAGCCGCTTTATGCTATTTAAGTCAGCTTAAAGATGTTGCTTGACATGATCTGTTATTATTTTCAATTTATTTTATCCTTTTTCTCTTTTGCTATATTTGCTTTATTTTAATTTTTCATTTTAGTATTTTATCTTATTTTTAAATTTTATTTTAATGGAAAGTTGGTGTAAAGAAAAAAATCTCCAAATAAAGTCCACATGTCCTTCTTCCCAGTCCTCCACAGTCCACAATTAGCCCCACTGAGATCTTGTTCTTGTCTCAAAATAAATCTTCCAATTTCACCCTGAATTATTCTGTTGACCTTAAAGAATTCCCCATGGGAAAGATTCCCAGTCTCAATTACTACTCACTGTTCCCTGGAAAACCCCAACATAGCAGCAAGCACATCCCCTAGAACCTGAAAGCTGTTAAAAATGAGTGGCTAAATTAGTCTCCTGGAGGACTAAAAAGAAGGAATATGCTTAGTATCGTTCATATTGCTATGACAGAAGACCAGAGACCTGGAACTTTAGAATAGACAGAAGTGAATTGGTTCTGGAGGCTGAGAATTCCAAGGTCAAAGTGAAAGTATCTGTCTAGGGCATTGCTGCATCATCACATGGCAGAGAACATCACATGGCAGAAAGACAAAGAGAAAGGGAAAGAGCATGAGAAAGAGAGGGTGAACCCAACTCCCTCAGTACGGAACCTAATCCTGCTATCATGACATTAGCTCATTCATTAGGGAGGAACCCTTATGACCTAAATAATTCTTAAAGCTTCTAACCCCCGACACCGTCACAATGGCAATTAATTTCAAAGTGAGTTTTGGAGGGGACAATCATTCAAACCAAAGTATGAGGATGAGCCCAAGCCCATGAACCACTTGCAGACTATACTCTACTCAGGTGACCACAGATCCACCATTATTGGCAATAATGCTTTTCCTTACATGTGTTCCTTCATGATTTTCATTATATGTGTTGGAACATAAAACATGTTGAAAGTCTTTGCCATGGAGGCTGGGGAATTTTTGAGAAGATTTTAAGGAAAGACTAGCCCAGTCAGATGTGTATAGAAGAGACTAGATTACTTTGGCTATAGCATGCAGGCTGACCTAGAAAGAAATGTGAGAAATTGGAAAGCTGTTGTAAAGAGCCAGCTGGGGTGTCTGAAGCAAAGCAGAAGCTTTGGGAAAGGAGGCAAGGAGGCAAATGTTAGGGATATTTAGGAAATTAACTCTAAGATAGAAATCAGGGAACTCAACTCTACAATTAAGATTCCTATGACTCTAAGAAAATGTTTTGCTCTTAAGAGATAAATTGCAGTCTCAGTCTGAACTGACAGAGGTATTAGAGGAACACAGATTTCAAGATAAACTCTTGATTTGGGAAGGGAGATTTCAAGGACTGAGTGACTTGACCCAGCTAAATTTGCCAATTACAAATATTCTTTAGAACTCATGATTCTATTGCATTAGAAGAGATTAAAATCCTGGCACCCTTTAAGCCACTAGCTCAAAGTATTATTTTGAGGAAGCAGAAAAATAAAGGACCCAAAACGTCAAGATGGAGGGTGGGAGCGGGCACACCTGGAAAAACATTTTTAAAATACATCCTTTTGGGGAAGTTCACTTTCATTGATAATTTTTATTTTTTTCTGGCAGAAAGTTATCTAAGAAGTGGTGAATTTGCTGAGAAACATCACTATAACCTGGTAGCAAAGGCATACATCCACATCTGAAATCTTTTTTCTTTTGAGAGAGTCTCCTTTTTGGTGGTATAATAAATTTGCTAAATTGCACTACTACAACCAAAACTTTTGAGGCCTTGGAATATGCAGCAGAAAGTGATAGAATAGAAAATACTGATTCTCTCTTCCTCCTTCCATTTATTTATAGTTCTGTTTTAAACAAAGCATACTGATAAGTTGGTTTAAGTCAAACCCTCATGTCTGGTTCCACAAGAATGTGCATGAGCAGCTGACAGCCTAGAACTTGCTGTGAGCTGCAAGGGCTCAGAACTTGGCATGTCTGCGATGGTTTAAACATGGCCATCTTTCAGTAGTTACTGACAAGTTAGGCAGGATGATGAAAGGTTGAACTAATTTCTTTGAAAGGTGGATGATCGGTGTCCAGAGCAGAAGCAGTTTTCAAGCCTGTTCTGCAATTCCAAGCTTCCTCAAACTTGGCTATGCATCAGGAGACCTACCAAAAAGCCAAATGCAGCAGGTTTGGTTGGGATTCGGGTATCTGCATTTTTGGGGGGAAACTACTGCTCTAATAAATGAATGTGCCAATTATTTTATCCTGCTAAGAAGATAAGCCCATGTTTAGTTTTCAGCCTCTATCATACATCACACATGACATTTATCATAAATCCCACATGATTTGACAAGTATGTCATGGACCAGAGAAAAAGCTTAAATAATTTCCCTGGGGTTATAAATATGCAAACGCCAAAGCCACAACCAGATTCACAGTCTCTGAATTTCTAGCCTATGTTCTGAGTGAGATCTGCTGTCATCCTTCAGCCCATCCTAATACAGTCGAGTGGAATGAAGGTAAAAGAGCTTCCGAGATGTGTGTATTTTTAAGTTTTCTTTGGTAAGTTTTAGGATGCAGGGTCAGAGTCATGAGCATGATGAGAAGGATTTTTAAATATGGAGTCATAGTTCAAGTAACGAAATTGTGAATTAAAAATAATTGCACTGGAGGCTGAGGTGAGAATCACTTGAGCCCAGGAGGTGGAAGTTGCAGTGAACCAAGATCACACCACTGCACTCCAGCCTGGGTGACAGAGTAACACTCATCTCAAATAATAATAATAATAATTGCAGAACAAATAGAGACCTAAAATCTGAAGAGACTTCAAAGCTTGGTGATAGAGGAAGAAAGACAACAGAAAAGCACACAGTGTGGAAGACTGGACACAGTTACTAGCCCGGGAACAAAAGGGCAATAATTGTGTCATGAAGAATGATGTAAAGGAAGAGGGTTCACAGGTTTTGCAAACCCAATTCAATTTAAAAGAAAGACTTACCATATTCTATCTACTGAATATATGAATAACCAAAACACTAAACTCTTGGCTGTTGGACATACATTGACATAGCCATACACATGTATGTTGTATGTTTATATAAGCAGAAAGAATTTGGATTGCGCTTTGTTGATAATGAGAGAATAAACCAGTTGGGGTCAGTGGGAAACTTTTTGGGAACGCTAGCACGGGAAAAGGTCAACATGGGTAATTCAACCATATCAGGAGGCTGTGTTCAAAGTATCAGCTGTTCAATCACATTCCAATGCTGCTTGCAAGTTCAATAGAAACTAGGAAGCAACCACCAGAAAGAGAAAATTAGGTGACTCATGGTCACAAGCCCTCTCCCCACACAGAACTAGGGGCAAACACTCGGCAACTCAAAATTACTTGGGGATCTAAGCCCAGGCAGCCCTGACCAACAACGGCAGCCCTCTGGGGTCCCCATCCATGCTATGGAAGCTTTATCTTCACTTGCTCAATAAACCGCATTGCTGCTCACTCTCTCGGTCTGCAAACTCTTGTTTGGAGCTGGAACACTCACCGTGGGGTTAAGGCTCTCTGCTTGATTCTTCGAGCAAGGGAAGCCAAGAACCTCAGCCTGGAGCCCAAACTGGACACAGAGCAAGGCCCTTCTCAGGGCTGTCCTTGGACCCAGCAACCATCTTTTCGGCAACAGTAAGATCCATGCAAAACTAATCTAAACTGTCTAATTATGAAACTAAATTGAAGTCAGTGGTGAGGGGCACAGTGATGACCTTAGGTTTGAGGATCTGAAGGTTTGGGGTCCTGAACAAAGAATTGGAGTCCCAGTCATAGGACCCAAGAAGGGTCTGAAAGGCAGTGGAGAACAAAATATCTGATCCAGAATGAAGGCTCTGACTCTAGGGGCTAGCAACCTGTGAAGAGAGCCCAAAAGTTCTCTTAAGGCAATGGCAGAGTAGGAGAGTGGAGATTCTCTGTGGCTTGGAACAATCCCCTGCCTATTCCTGGAAGGCTCTGAGCTATAGGCTCAATGCCAGGATGCCAGAGAGGAGGAGGATGGCACCTGGCCTGAGAGTCAGAGACCAGCCTCTATAGCCTCCTTTGTGGGGTAGGTGTGGTCCGCAGGGTTTGGGGGTGGGTTGGGAGAGGAAAGGCAGTAACAGGGTGGGCTCCAGATCACAGAGAAGGCCCCCAAACTGATGACTAAGGAGCAAGAAAATCTACTGGGGGTGGGATGGGGAGCCAGTTTCATAAAGGCAAAGGCATTTGAGCTGGGCTTGGAAGAGAAGGATTGGAAAAGTGCAGTGATTTTGGGGAGTGGAGGAGGGAAAGCGATGGGAGGTGCTGGAGGGCTAGGGTGTGAGTTGGGGACAGATTATGAGATGACCGCACACCTTTTAATGCTATTCTTGACACTGTAGGCCAAATATAAGTAGCGAAAAGTTTACACTATAAAGAACAATCCTTAACTTCAAGGAGTTTTCCTTTCCTTTTCACTCTGAAATGTTACGTGTGGTTTGAGTCCCGTTAAGAGCCTAAGCTGCATTTGTGCTCTGATTCAGACACCTGTAGCTGGGTTTGGAGGATGAGAGGGGTGGCCCTTTCTGGATTTCTATTAGCAAGAGGGACCACCGTGGCTTGTAAGAAAGAATGCACCCTAAGTGAAGTATAGTCACAGCCTCAAAGTTTCAGGGTTGAGGGTCAGGACACGCGATATTCTGTGACGTGGAGCGTACCTGGGGTTCACCCCTCGCTCCCAGGGAGAGGGGCCTGGTTCAGACTGTGGAAATTAGCCAGTGCCAGCAGCAGGTGGGGCAGGCCTGGCACAGGCAGCTCTGGGGCCTCGGCAGCCCTGTGGCTCCCATGGTCTTCACAATGGCTTCCTGAGCCATGTCCAGACTCCCTTCATAGCATACTCAGAGAGACTGGGGCAGATACACGGGAGAAGAGGGAGGAGGGATTCAGCTGTGGCTGAGAGCATGTGCACACATGGACATACTAGGCAGCTCCTAAACAGATGTATTGGGCTTTTTAACTGCGAAGTTAGATGTCCTGTAATTGCAGGAAGGAATCAAAACAGCTGGAATGCATTTTCTCATCTTGGTGTTCACCTGAGCTGCCAGAACCTGCCAGCTGGGATGACACAGGGTAAATAGAGGCTGCAGGAAGCGGAAGAGGAAGGACGGGAAGTTCTGAAGGGGCTGGCCTTACAGAGAAGCTGACTTTCAGGATGAGCAGAAATTTGGATTCGAGGAAGGTACAAAGAATATATTTAAAGCAAGGAGAGGAGATTTACCCAGGGGTTCTCAGAGTGTGGTCCCTAAACCAGCAGCAGCAGGATCACAGGGAAATTTATCAGAAATGCAAATTATCGGACCCTATCCCGAATCTACTGAATTAGAAACTTTGAGAGGCAGTACCCAGCAGCCTGTTTTTTAACAGGCCCTCCAGGTGATTCTGATACAGGTTAAAGTTTGAGAACCATTGGCCTATCCGAAGGTCTTATTTCCAAAATTGACTTGCCGTCTGACCTACTAGAATCACCTGGGAGCTTTAAAAGGCTGATTCCTGAGCCACACCACAGAACAACTGTGGCTCTGAATGTTAGAGCTGAGCACCTTAGATATTAGAAAAAAATCCCCCTGTTCATTCTGTTATGCATCAAAGTTTAGAAATAATTCCCTTTCTAAGACATGGAGACCAAAATGAACTGTAAGTTTCAGCCTGATTCTAGAAGGGCTCATTTGTTAAATTGCAGATATAGCATAGACTCAGACAAAGAATACAGATTTAGGAGTCAGGCAGACTTAGGCTAAGTTCCCAGAATTATTCAGAGTCTAAGTGTTCTTGTCTCTTAAGGGAAATAAATATAGGCCTACCTCAGAGTAGTATTATACAGATTAATTGAGATAATGCATAGAAAGCCCTTAGCACAGCGCTTGGCATGCTGTAAACGTTAATATGGTAATACAGTAATCTTTTGAAATGAGACTGGATATTAGGGTGGGATTGAATTAAGGAAGACCTTGAAAACTGGGTGGAGATTGTCTTAGGGTTCTCCATAAAAACAGAAATAATGGGAGATTATATAAGGGATTATAAGGATTGACCACAATTATGAAGGCTAGGAAGACTGAGGATCTGCAGTCAATAAACTGAATTCCCAGGAAAGCTGGTGTTATAGCTCCAATCTGAATCCTAAGGCCTGGGTACCAGAAGAGTCAATGGGGTAAGTTCCAGTTCCAAGGCAGAACAATGTCTCAACTCAACTGGTGAGTCTTGAAGTTCTCTCTTTCTCAGCCTTTTTGTTCTATTCAGGTCTTCAATCGATGAGATGAGACCCAATCTGCTTTGCTCAGTCTACCAATTCAAACACATATCTTATCCAGAAACGCCTTCACAGACACACCTAGAATAATGTTTGGCCAAATATCGGGGCACCCTGTTACCCAGTGAAATTGACACACAAAACTAACCATCACAGAAGTATCTGGCCTGAGCCACTGGATGTTTTCAGGAGATGAGTGATATAGAGAAGACTGTGTCAAGAAAGATATTGAATTAGTTACAAACAAAACAAGATGAAAAATCTCGCAAGTTAGCACGAGTTCAACAATATTCTATATTCATATAAAATGTCATTTATTATAATGCATTTCAGTGGGCAGAGGCAGATGTGAAATAAGGTATTTGACAAGAGTTCTATTGGAGCAGTCCTAATAGGGGCAAAGTACAATTTGTGCATTTTGCTCTTTCGGCAGCTCCATTAGGAAGAAGCCCATCAATCAGCAACAGGAATGCGGGAAGTCAGCAGAACCGCGTCTCAGCTGAGAGATTTGAGGGCTCGACAGTTTATAATAGATGTAAGAATCACGAAGAGGCACAGACGGACACTAAAATGCATCTAATAAAGGAAATATTTTTAAAGGAATAGATGTCATCTCTGAAGATAAATGAAGGTTGTGTACTTTCAAGAAAAGAGGATTATAGAAACATTTGTCTTCATTTGTTATCTGGACTTTGTGAAATACTTTTCATTATCATTTAGTAATCAAGAAATAGTTTGGGTTCCTTTAGGTGCATAAAGTACATTCAACTAAAGTAATATTTAGGTCTACGGGATGGTTAAAGAATTTAAGAACTCTTTTCTTCCCAAAAGGAAATACAAATGTATAAATTATAATTTTCTAAATTTACAGATTTGATAATTAAATTTTTTCTCTTAGATTGTTGCAAAATAATTGTGGTTTTTGCCGTTACTTTTAATGGCACCAACCTAATATAAAATGAGAAGTAAGGTACTAGAAAATATCATCAGAACCCCTTATTTTATAGCTGAAAAAAATCAAGTCCATAAAAGGTGACCTCAGATGGTCACAGTCACCCAGTGAGACAGTGGCTGAGAAAACACTTTGGTCTCTGATTCTCACTCCTGTTCTCTTCCCACTGTGTGCTTAATAAGACTCTTGGAATCTAGCAAGTATTCTCAGGTGCCAGACATACTAAAGATGTTTTCACCTACATTTCCACATTTAATCTTCGTAGTGATCCCTTCAATAGCTGTGTATTTTAGCTATATGGCATGATGGATCTGTTTCCCCTTGATTTTTGTCCATTTTTTATTTTACTTAGTTTCATAAAAATCACCAAGCCATAATGCTTCTCAATAGTGGGACTATATAAAGAATAATCATGCCCATTCTAGAGTATAATCTTCCACAGCCTTCTTCATGCTCATAAAGATATGAACATATGCAGGTGTTTTGTTTGTTTTTATCCAAATGGAATCATACCGTGTTCATCACCCTATAATTTGCTTCTTTTGGAGAATTTGTCATGGACATTCCTACAGGTTAATCTTAGACATAGGTCTCTTTTTCAGTCTAGTTTCTTGTAAACAAACATATTTCACAGAAATGAAATATTATGTGTGTGTGTGTGTGTGTGTGTTTGCTTTTTAAGTTCAGCATTTTGTTTCCTTTTTTGTTAGTCTCCCTATGAACCTTCTCATCCTTTACTATAAACACAAGGCTTTTCAAGCTATGTTAAGAAATGGCTGTATATCCTTGTGCTTTTATTGGGTCCATGTGCTATGCATACAGACTGTATTACGTCAAATCTGAGATGTCATTTTTTTCAGATTTTAACACCTCTGAAACTGTAATTTCTTACAATCTGAGACTTAATGAAATAGGCATATGTATGTTGGGGGGCTTATCCTTTTATTATTTGTTTTACAAAAACAAGATTCCGTTTCCCATAATTTTCTGCATTTTGCTTTCTCTTTTCCTTTGTGGAAATCTCTCCAAGACAACTGACATCACTTTGTTTCTTCCTAAAAACATGATTGTAATATATTCAATATTCCTTTAATGATGGACTACCTCTTTTTCCTAGATTATGCTTTTCCCTGGAACAAAAATGCTGCAATAAACATCCTATGTACTGATGCTTTTATTTCCTTGGGATAGTTTTCAAGGAGGAGTATTTTTCATATGAAGGATGTTATGCTTTGAATTTTAACAGTGTTACCAAGTCAATTTACATAATGGTATGGCAAGTCAATCTTGTTTTGGTTATTCATCGCTACACAAAAAAGTACCCTAAAACAGTGGCTAAAAACAACAATCGATTACTGACTTTACTAATGAATCTGCAACTGGAGCAGAATTAAGTGGGGGATGGTTTGTGTTTGGCTCTACATAGTGCCTGGGCCCACAGGTGATGGCATGGATGGCTGGCGGTAAAACAGCTGAGGGCAGGCCAGACAGCTCTCCCTGTCCATGTGTTCTCAGGACCTCCATGTCACCTCCACAACAGAGGCCCCTCTAACGTGGCAGCCCCAGAGCTCAAGTGGAAGCAGCCAGGCTTTATGGAACCTTGCCTAGAAACCCCCATACAGTCACTTCCTCCATTTTCTGTTTGTCAAGCAAGTCGCTTAAGGCTGGCGCAGATTCGAGGGGTGGAGAGCATATATACCCCAAATCCCATTAGCAATGAACGCAAAGAGAGCTTGTTTCCTGAATCTTTCCCAGCATGGATCACTCTTAAAACTTTTGAAAGCGTTGTTCATTTGACAGGCAAAAACAAAGCGGGCCATTCATTGTCACTTTTATACTTCCATGAGTGCAGGGGAAGTTGAACATCTAAGTTATTTCCCACCTGAATTACCTTTTTTTTTTTCTTTCTTTTTTGTTGTTGTTTTTTTTTTTTTGAGACAGAGTTTCACTCTTGTTGCCCAGACTGGAGGGCAATGGTGCAATCCCTGCAAAGGACATGAACTCATTCCTTTTTATGGCTGCATAGTATTCCATGGTATATATGTGCCACATTTTCTTTATCCAGTCTATTATTGATGGGCATTTGGGTTGGTTCCAAGTCTTTGCTGTTGTAAATCGTGCTGCAGTAAACATACATGTGCATGTGACTTTATAGTAGAATGATTTATAATCCTTTGTGTATATACCCAGTAATAGTATTGCTGGGTCAAATGGTATTTCTGGTTCTAGATCCTAGAGATCGCCACACTGTCTTCCACATGGTTGACATAATTTACACTCCCACCAACAGTGTAAAAGCATTCCTATTTCTCTGCAGCCTCGCCAGAATCTGTTGTTTCCTGACTTTTTAACGATTGCCATTCTTACTGGCATAAGATGGTAAAACTGGCGTAAGACAGTGAAAGCTATGATGCTCTTTCTAAGGACACCTGACTTTTTGGAGTTCAGCCGTGCAAGCTATGCAATCTCCCTGGGTTTCTGAATTCCTCAACTATGACATGGAATGGTTTCTTAGGTCCTTTCCACTCCTAAGACCCTGGATTTTAAGAAGTTGTTTGCTAAGAGATCACCTTTGTATAGCTTGAAATACTGCACTGGACTACAAATACAACTGAAACATACCAATGTCTCTGGCTACTTTTGCTTAAAATTCAATTTTGTTAATATAAATAACGTTTTGACGGCAGCTGTGTGAAGAAAAGACAACAGGAGTTTGGGAATCACATACATCCAATTAGATCTAAATTCCACCCCTTACCAGGAATGTAACCCTGGACATGTTTGTTAAATGTCTTTCCATAGACCTGAAGCCTCCTCATCCACTCCATCACTTCTCTCTTATAAAATAGTTAAGAATATTAAATGAGAACTTTGGAAAGCCTCTGGCACATAATGAAGGTGAGTTTGCTTGCTTCTTCTGTTTTGAACATGAAAATCTAAAGAGACATTTATTAAAAACAGGATGGAAATAAAGAACAAGTCATAAGAAGGAATAACTAGAAAGAAAGGTGATGGGATATTCTCAAATGGTTTGAAAGGGGTGAAAGTGGAGCTATCAGGGCGGCTGCCAGAACACAGGTAGGAGGATAAGTAATAGGCCCCGGGAAGCATGAAGGAAGAGGCATTGAAGAGGCAATTGTGCAGAGGAAGCTAAACATACACATATATTTCAAACCATGGCAATTCACTTGGGAAAGTGAAATTGAAGCAGGGTCTATACAAAATATTAAGGCTGGAGTGACCCATGTGAGAAAGGGCGGTCTGATCAGGATGCACACTTGAGTTCAAAGTCTGAGTGACCTCTGTAAGCAGGGAGAATCGGGAGCAAGCTGAGAGCAAAACTTCACAACAGGCGTGAAGATACCAGGCTTGGCAGTCAGATGACAGAAAGGCAAGGGGCCTTCAGGTGGGCTTCCGTGGAGCTGCTGAAATGAATTGGATTTATGATGTTGGATAATCCTAAGTAAACATATTCATAATTGCTCTGAATATGAGGATTACAGCATGGCTTCTAGTGTGTCTTCTAAAAAATGAGATATAACCTTTATCACGATTGCTCTTGCATTTTACCTAATCAGAACCCCATGATAGGCTGTCATCATAGTTTTGGAGTTCAAAGGGAGAGTGCAAACCTTGCTGAGCCTTTACTTTCATCCTGCAGTCATAAAGCCTGAAGCAGAGCAGATCTAAAAAGCGCCATGGCTCACAGGCTGTGCACGCTAGAGGGCGCACAGGATGGGCAGTAGCAGCAGTCACCTGGAAGGAAGAGCATGTTCCATTAGGGAATTAGTGGTGGGATGATGCATGTTCTAATCGTGCTTTTAATAGAAGACCGTCTTAGAAGATAGCTGAGCTGCACAAATAGTGTATCACTTGCACACAGTAGAGGCAGCTAGAATCCCCTCTCTCCATTCTGGGTTTCAGAACCCAATGAAGACATCAGAACTTTTGCACTTATACAGTGATAGCTACCAAATGAAGCACAGGTGTCATGTCAAAGGGTGGGTTATGAAACCCTGGGGGAGGTGGATAACAGGAAAGAAAAACAGTAAGGCTTCAGTGAAAGCAGGCAAATATGTGCTAATAGGAGAATGTGAGAAAGGCTAATGAGGTGCTTCATTCAAACAATGACCTCATCCAAGCCCTAAGATCTGTGCCTGAACCTGCACTTTAGAACTACAAATAAAAGGAAGGGAGCCAATGGTACCTAATATTCCTCGAGGCTTTGGGACACAGGCAGTGCTTGGTCCCCATCTCAGCAGGCTGAGATACACAGGCAGCAAGAGAAGCAGCCCCAAACTCGGCCCAGATCCCAGGGTGGCATCAGCCAGCATCCAGGAGACCCCTGAAGTCCCTGCCTAGCTCTAGCCTTAGGAAGAGGCCTGAAGGGTCATATATTGGACATTTTCATTTGCCATCAATTTGATTTAAGTTGGAAAGAAAAAAAATGGTGGGTGCTTTAAGGTGGTTGTGTGACTTGTTTTTGAGATACCACTGAGTGCCTCAAAAATTATTGGGGAGACAAAGAGTGGATTTTGCAGAGGTCTCAAAGTCCCAAAATAATAATCAGAGGCAAGTTTCAATGAACTGTTTTGTGCATTTTTAAAAATTTGCCTTTTCTGTTTTGCTTTTAAGCTATATTTTCTTTTTAGACCCCAGTGCATGTGACACCAATGACATCACAATGCTTGAAATATTATTTTACTGATCAAAAATTCTTATTCAAAAGAAACTTTACTCCTCATATGAAGTACTTAGGGCTTTGCTTGCTGCTAATGAACAGACATGTACACCCTTCTGACGGAAGAACCGCAAAAACAAAGTTCCATTTGACTCTTTGGCCTTGACAATAGATCTAAGCAGTTTTAGAACAGAAGGAGTATTGTTTTTGTTAACCATGATTTGTAAGGACAGTCAGAATTTCACCTCATTAAAAAAAAAGTTGTGAAAGTTATAATTCAGTTCTTTTGGGTGCTATGAGGTAAGTGGAGAATAGTGTCGGTGGCTATGAGGGTTGAGCCTCTGGAGGTTTTAGAGTCAAAAGATTTCCCTACTTAAATATTCTGAGCCTCAGTTTCCTTGTCTGTGAAATGTGAATAGTAATATTACTCAGCCCTATAGAGTTACTGTAAACAATTAAGTGAAATTGTATATTTAAAGTGCTGACCCGGGGCTTGACGCAAGTAAGTGCTGCATAAGTGTGAACTGTCGTGGCGTAATTCCAAAGCCTTTGGAACTGTCTTTGATTAAAGCTGTGAAGAAATGGATGAACTCTTTGGCCTGTAGTGATCAAACATATAGTCAGTTCATTTATTACTCCTCAGGTTGGTGATTTCCATGCTCAGTATGCCTGCAGTTCTTAAAAACAGTCGCCTCCATGTGCATCTATCTGCTCTGGTTTTTGGGTTTAGTGTCAATCTTCTGTGGTCTCCTTGGAAGTTCCTCTGATTGAGATAGAGGGAGATCATGTGTATGAAAGCGTGGAGATCTGGTCCAGTTCTTTTGCTTCTGTGAGTGGCAACAGCAGACTGCTCAAAGAAATCCCCTCTTTTTTGGTGCGGTCCTGTTCCTTCAGGGAAGGTTGGGTGGGGACAGCGGCTTGTTTTTTCTTACTCCCCTAACTTTGCATCTATGTTCACAAGAGGTATGTCTATAGTTTTCTTTTCTTTGAATGTCTTCATCTCCCTTTAGAATCGGAATGATGCTGACCACATTAAATACATGGTGGAGTGTTCCTGTAGATACTACCTTACTGACATCCCACAATTTTTGATACGTTGTATTTCATTTATGTTCAGTTAAAAATATTTGGTAATTTTCCTAGAAGTTTCTCTTTGGAGCATGGATAATTTAGAAGTGCGCTGTTTAATTTCCAAAGTTTTGGAACATTTTCTGTTGTCTTGCTGTTATTGGTTTCTAGTCTAATTATATAAGAATCTGAGAGCACCCTTTGTGTGAGTTCAATTCCTTTAAATTTGTTGAGGTTCATTTTAAAGTCAGGATAGGGTCTATCTTGGTGAATGTTCCTTGTGCTCTTGAGAAGAATGTTATGGAGTGAAGTGTTCTTTAAGTGTCAATTATGTCCAGGATTTTGATAATGGTGTTCGGTTTTTCCGTATTATTGCTGATTCTTCCATTAGTTCTATTTCTTACTGAGATCTGTGTGTCTAAATATACAATGATAATTGTAGATTTGTCTAATGCTTCTTCAAGTTTTGTCAGTTTTTCTTTTTGTATTTTGAAGCTCTGTTGTTAGGGGTATACCCGTTTAGGATTATAATATCTTCTTGCAATATTGAACTTTTTGTGATTATGAAATGTCTCATTCCTTTTTGACTTTCTTTGCTCTGAAATTTGTTTTGTCTGATATTAATATCTCCACTCTGGTTTTCTTTTTGTTCGTGTTCTTCTATTCATTCTATTCAATGAGCTTTCTGCTGTCATATTTTTATGTCCTTTTAAAATTTAAATTACATTGTCATTAAATTGTCATTTTGTGATTCTTCGTCACATAAGCATATTTTTTGTTGTTGTTTCTAGCTTTCTATTGATTTTAATTGTGTTGAAGTATTTGTAATAATAACAATAAGTAATTGCTTTCAAGCCCTTATTTTTTTTAAGAGATGGGTCTCATTCTGTTGTGCAGGCTGTAATACAGTGGTGCAACCATAGCACACTGCAACCTCGAACTCCTGGGCTCAGGTGATCCTCCCACCTCAGCCTCCTGAGCAACTGAGATTACAGATGTGCAATACCACACTCAGCTAATTTTAAAAATCTCTGTAGAGATGGGGTCTTGTCATATTGCCCAGGCCTCAAACTCCTGGGCTCAAGTGATCCTCCTGCCTTGGGCCTCCCAAAGTGGTGGGATTACAGGTGTAAGCTACCACATCTGTAGTAGCCTATACCTGTAAGTCTTTATTAGATAATTCTAAATCTTTGTTACCTTAATATTGGTATATGTTGATTTTCCTTTTAATATTTTTCTAGATCTTTAGATGCCATGTAATTTTGGTTTGTGTTTTAGGTATTTTGAATATTATGGTATTTGGAGGCCTTTTAAAAATATTATGAGTATGTTGATATTTTTGTTTTAGGAGGCAGTTGACGAGGTCTGAGTTCAGGCTGAGAGTTCTAACCTACCTTCTACCACCTGCAATTCCAATGTCAGCTAGACTTTGTGATTATTTACATGTATTCTCTATGTATACCGATTATTGTTCTCTCTGGGACCCCAGGTTTGCTTTACTTTTAAAGTTTTCTGTATACTAATTATGAACAGATTCATGTATGTATAACTTAGGGGTGAACCCAGGTGTTTATAAGCAAATTTCTAGGATTGATTTGCTGAGCTTCTCCATGTCTGGTACTTTTTTATTTTCTAGGCCTCCTCTTTTGGTCCTCCAGCCAGAAAGCTGGGGTTTTATTTAACATACACTCTCACAAACTTTTGTAATTGCATCCACATTTCAGGTCAAGTGGTGAAAGGACAGAGACAGCGGGGAGAAAAGGCACTGGAGTTCTCTGACCGGAGTGGAAAATTTCCTTTCTTAGAGATTTGGTTCAAACCATTTTCTGTTGTGGCTTTTGCCACTGTGACCACAGGATTGCTTCGGGGCTGTGGTATAAGAGATCATATGGCAGAATAAAAGCTAATTGATATCTACATTCCCTGGGCATTACAAGTTTCTTTTTGCTACTCTGTGTGCTAGTATTAGAGGGCCACTCCTAGATTTCTTTCTTTCTTTCTTTATCTAAGTGTACGCTTCCAGGTTGCATACTACATTTTTGTATTCAGATCAGTGGGAAACGGTGCCAGATTGATAGCAGTTTCAATTCAATGTTTCTTCCATGATCTGACTGCTCTTATTAACTTTTCAGAGTTCTCATATAGTTGTTCCAACTTGCTGATTTCCATTCTGAACATGCCTGCATTGTCAAACATTACTTGCATTCTGTCCATCTTTTCTATTTGCATTTAGCTAGAGAGACAAGGTAGAGCAGACATACTCCATTTTACCCAGCATCAGGGCACACAGTTATCTCTTAGAGAAATTAAAAGTAAGTTAAAAACTAAATTTTACATTTACCTTTTTTTTTGAGATGGAGTCTTGCTCTGATGCCCAGGCTGAAGTGCAGTGGCATGATCTCGGCTCACTGCAACTTCCACCTCCTAGGTTCAAGCAATTCTCTGGTCTCAGTCTCTCAAGTAGCTGGGACTACAGGCGTAAGCCACCACACTGGCTAATTTTTGTATTTTAAGTAGAGATGGGGTTTTACCATGTTGACCAGGCTGGTCTTGAACTCCTGACCTGAGGTGATCTGCCCACCTTGGCCTCCCGACGTGCTGGGATTACAGGCATGAGCCACTGTGATTTCAAGTGCTCTTTAATTTTTATGTAGGCACAAGTTTATGTCAGATAGGTTTCTTGTGCATAACTTTAACATTTTGTTTAGTATAATTCTATAGAAAACGATTTTCAGTTTTTGTTAGTCTAAAAAGTTCTATATTTTCTCTGCATTTTTGGAATATATTTTTATTCTTTTTCTTTTCAGTTTGAGTAATTTCTATTTACCTATATTTAAGTTCATTGATTGTTTTCATAAGCTGTGTTGAGTCTACCAATGAGTTCATTGAAAGTAGTCTGCATCTGTGTTACTGTGTTTTGTTTCTAGTATATATATATATATATATATATATATAGAGAGAGAGAGAGAGAGAGAAATATATATATTATATATATTTATAGAAGTTTCTATATACATAGAA